>NC_066582.1:451204440-451562774 GCF_024323335.1 Lathyrus oleraceus | reverse complement strand
ATGTGAAATTTCAACACAGGGATTTTTTTTTTAAAAAATAACACACTTTTTAAGTTAATTATCAATATAATTATTTTTCAAACAAACAAAAATTATTCGTGTAAAGCAGTCGCCATATCAAATGGCGCATGTATTTGATAGTTGCATTAAGGCGTCATGCCTAGTGGCTATTGTATGCACCTCAAGCTAATGCAATTAGAGCATGCATTATGCTATTAAAAGCATGCACCATTGCAAGTGGCGCATGAGCATTGCACAAAAAAAGACTATGTCGGAGTCATTTAAAAAGTATCACATGAAATTATCAGCTGATTATAGGGTTGATCGAACTAATGTGACGAAGTATAAAATCTATTGTCGTAATGAGCTTTGCATGTTCCCGTTGTCAACATCTTATCAAACGAGGAGTGATTCTTGGGAGATAGGTTCTATGGATTCAGTTCACACTTGCATAATCATCCATCAATTCTCCATTAATATGCGATGAAATTTTGTCTGTCGTTAGCGACAATTCATTATTAAAAATGAGTACAATAATCTCACATATCGTCACACAATACAATTATACTTCATCATACAAAGCATAATCGCATAATGCATACGCCTATTGCATTGCCTTGAGATGTATGCAGTAGCCACTAGATATGACACATTAATGCAACTAACAAATACATGCGCTATAACTTATTTTATTTAAAAAAAATTAATATTGATAATTAATTTGAAAAATATATTATTTTGGTATTATTTTTTAAAAATAGTGGTTATTTTAAAAAAATTCTGAAAAGAAAAAAAAAATGTAATAAGCTGTAAAAAAAATTGCCCAAATATATATATATATATATATGACCCAGAGGGGTGGATCTGTTAAACAATATGGTGTAGAAAGCAACACCCGAACTCAATTTCATTTGGTAAAAAGAGCGAATCAGAGGGAAAGTAAGAAGAAGAAAAAGATGATCTATCGGAAGTGGAGTATCCTTACAGCTCCGGCGGCTATCCTCGGTGGCGTAATAGCTACCGTCGCCGTCGCTAACTTCATCTGTGTCAAAAATGTAATTTCCTTTCTCTCTGTTCTTTCTGACCACTTTTGCGCTGTTAATTTTCTCCGTTTTATATTTGTTGAAAAGGATTGGTTTTTGTGGATTTAAATTCTAGGGATCTAATCAATTTTATTCGGGGTGGTGAGGGTTTTCATTTTGTTATCTGCCATTGATTCATGAAAAGGATTGGTTTTTATAGGAAGATTATACCAAAGAATTGTGTTTGATTTGATTCTTCATTTTATTTTGTTCAATTCTACCGTTTTCTTTTGAATGTTTTGTCTAGCTTAGTTAGGAACATTCAATACAAGGACTTGAATTCAAATTTCTGCATTTCTTCACACACCATTGGAGGTGATTGGGCCCCTACCCTAGATATAGCATGTGTGTTCTGTGGTAACTGGTGAGGGTTCTTACATTTGCGATTTGCAATGTCCCGTTGAACCACCGACTATCGGTCGCCGGTATGATTGAGATAGGTGAAACTCAAATTTAAAGAAGTCGGGTTTGGAGAATTAAGTTAGGTCAAATCCAAACATTAAAAAGTTGGTTTTGTAGGATAGGTTTCGGCACAATCTGAATTTAAGAAGTGTTGTGTTGTGTTGGTATCTGAATCTTTTATCAGTTGGAACTTTATTAGTTTTCGACAATATTGTTACGTGATTGAAATTAACTTCTTCGATTGTACTTTCCAGGATCCATTCACTAAACCAGAGGAGAAGAAATTTGGAAATCAACCTGCAACCAAGTAGTAGAAAAGATGTCACAGTGGTTTGTTTTTTAATGTAATCTAAACATTGATTTATGAACCCTGTATACAATTTTGCAAATCATGCTCTCTTAGTTAATAAATTCTCAGGTGTCCGACAAATGAAGTTTGGACCCTAGTTTAGAACAAACCTACAAAAGTTTTAGAGAAATCATTCATATTTCAGAGAGATCCATATTTGTTCTTTTGTACAACAATGTAGAACGGAAATGTTTAATAATCTTCCATTTCGTTCTTTTCTGCTAAAAACTTGCCTTGCCTTGCCTTTTATTTATGCCTAAGCTCTCACCTTTCTATACTAAATGATTGTTTCGATTAACTGTTATATCTTGAAGAGATTGCTTATAAAAATCAAATACTTGCAAGATTGATGTTTATATCTTGCATATATGATGAACTTAGCTTCAAGCAAAAGACGTCCAAAACAGAAATGCTTAACATCGTTTTGGATAACATCTTTTGTTTCTTAACTTTCGGATAAAATAAAATAGGCATATATTCATTACAAAAATTATGGTGAAAATGACATGAACTGAGTTTTTTCATGACTGCCAAGGTTTACAAATTCTGCACCAAACTGATTAGGTGTCACTTGTCTTCTGCATATTTTGATTATCCTATACAGTTTCATGTACACAATGGATCCTGAATTTCAAATGATCATTGTTGTAACCAGCTTCAAATTTCAAACCTAGGTGATTGATTAGGCAACATTATCAACCATTTACTAGCATTTCCATCACTATATCATTCCACGAGTCAATTGGTCCTGGTAAACACCAATGTAAACAATCATTCTGAACTTTACCATTCTTATCTTTCGCAAATGGCTGAAACTGTCGATAAGGTCCTGGATGTCCATCTGGTCTCAACAAAGAAAGAAAAGTTGTGTCCAAAAGTTTCAATTTCACACCATTCTCAGATCCAACTGATGTAATAGCCTTCTCAAACTCTTCACCTTCAACACCTCTCATTATAGAATCTACATCTACCATACTAATATCACCCGCTTTAAAAGGCACAGTTCTATTACAATACCCTCCACTAAACCATTCACCGTTCTCAAAGTGATCTGGTGTTGTAGTTCTAAACAAAACAGTTGCATTATGGCTAGAATCTTTGGTGAAGAAGTTGAAAACAAGTCGAAGCGCTTTTCGATATGCGTAGTCGAATCCTAGATCGGTCAAATTCTTTCCGGGGCAGTAATGACAACCGGCCACCGTGTTGTTTTCATGATATACTGCAGATTTGAGAAACCATTTTCCACCACCAATTACAACATAATCAAAAGTGTTGAATTGTTCAGTCCATTGGCTGTCAAGAGTATCAAGATAAAGCTGAACCATTGAAGATGAAACTCCATTCATGTCTTCATAAATAGCTGCTTTGACAAGAAAAGGTGTCCATATTACTGATAGTGTGAAGTTATGAGATGGAAATTTCCATATCTTTGATCTATATTCTTTGTCATGGTAAACCTCAACAGCTTGTTCCACCTGTGTCAGAGTGAAATCATTGGAATTTGATTTAATACACATTTTGTAGGACCAATCCTTGAGACAATACATGATGCAACAAATAGATAAAGTGATAAATCATGTATTTGTGGGGGACAAAGGTGATGAAAGTAAAGAATATAGACAAACCAAAACTTGCAAGACACAACTGAAACAGTACACAATATTTAATGTATTGTTTTCAGTTGATTAAAAAAGTAGTAGTACTAGTTTAGTGAAGAACACAAGTTGGTAAACATACAAGTTTTTACATTAATTTTCACAAAGCTTATGTTTTTTCTGGTTGAAAGTCATCATACCTTATTCAATGTAGGTAAACCATTTTGGAAAAGACTGTGGACCAACTATATGTCACTACTTATTAGCACCAGCTGTATTCCAGAATCAACAGCTCTTTATTGACAAGGACAAGGATTTTACCTTAGTATTTGTAAATTTTAGTAATTTCAAAATAACAATTGCATGATTGAAGCATTTCATTCTGTTTACATCATTAAATCACAATTGTAATTACAATCACTGTATCAAGATTTTCAAATGCCATCACAACAGCATCACAACCGCAACTGAGACATCCTAAAATATTTGTCACAGTTAAACCGTGTTTAAATAGAGTCTACAATCATTTTGTCATGGTTGAATCTTATGAGGAATATAGCGCAATGGAAAGGACTAGAATATGAAGTTACAAATTGCATATAGCAGACAAGAAAGTTAACAATACCTGTGAAAGAATACAAAGTAGGGACTGAACATGGTTGCGTGAGATAGAATCACCAATAAAAGCCATTGCTTTATTCCTCATTCGATTAAGAAACTTGTTTGCGTTAAACTTCGGCAATTCACACTCTTTCGGGTTCCATCTCCAATAAAGATACCCTAAATCAGGTTTTCCATTTCTCATACAATTCTGATGAGGCTCAATCACACGACAGCTCTCATTTGTGTACATTGGTTCAGCTAGATCAGAAACCCAATCTCCCACAAACAGATTACATTTTCCCGAACCTAAACATTTGCATAAAACAAACACAACCTTAAACAAACAATTTACTCACAAAAAAGCAAACTAAAAATAAAAAGTTTGTTACCATTGAGAGAGGTTTGATTCTGATTGTTGAGATGAAATGCATCAGATGGTTCTGGTGCCTTAAGAGGAGATGAAACAACAGGGGACACTGTTTGAGGTTGTGGTTTTTGAAACTGTACAAATGAGGATAAACTGAATGAATCCCAGAAGAGAAGACGAAAAGCAAGAGCTAGAAAGAAAAACGATGCGGCAAATTTTACACAGACAAGGTTGTGATTTTGCAGTGAAAATAGGCTTAGATTTTTTTCAGAGGTTTCTCTGTTCTTGGCCATTTTGCAACAACAAGAGAATGTTAGAGAGATTTAACAACTAGAAAACAGAGGGGGTTGTTGTAAATAACTAGGTTTTATGATAAAGAAACTTGTTTTGTTCATTGTGCTGATGTAAACACTCACTCGGTTTCATACAAAGGAAAAAGTGTTCTGTATCGTATTTATCACAAAAAAAAATAGTGAAAAAAATTGTATATTCTTTTTAAATTTAAGAAAAAAAATATTTTTAAATATTCTAATTTAAATATATTAATTTTTTATTTTTATTACTTTTATTTTAAAAAAATTATTAAGAAAAAAATAATAATCTATTTATTAAATATATTTATGCAGATTTTTTCGACCAAATCGTGATGATTCTTTCATTGGTTGAGATTTGAGAGCTTTAAGAAAAAAATGATTACTTTGTCTTGATCAAAGAGTTGTTTTTTTTTTTCTAAGAAAATCAGAAGTATGGTATTATACTAAATATGATTTGAAAATGTGTCTATAATTGGTGAGAATTTACATCGTATAAATTGGATTTTGTATTATTGGGTTGGATTAGCTCTGAATTCAACTACTATCAAGTCACATTCAAAATGTTGGTGGTAGGCATGAATGAAAGAAGGTGTTAAAGAGACCAGCAATAAATAAAATAGGACAAACAATGTAATGTAGTAAAAAAAATTAATTATATTTTAGATGTTTAAATCAACCAAAATTTTAGAATAGAAATAAACAAATTAAAAACAATGATTATTAAAATATTTGATAAAAGATTGGAAGAATCAGAAACATTCATTATCCTAGAGCACATATTTGAATTCATAATTCCTTTTACTATTTATTTGGTAGGTATAAGTTTTACTCCTATACTCTTTAAAATTAGAAACAAAAATAAATGGAGTATAGAAATTTATTCGTGTGCAATAGATAAAATTAAAAGTATATTCATAATCATTAGGTAGGTTCAACATTGCTTTTGTTTATTTAGGTTAAACAAGCTTCATCACTTTCGTTGAGTAACATCAAAGGCATATATATATTTACGTGTCGATTGTGCATTTGATTAATGAATGTAACACCATTATCAGTGTCATGTCTCTGTTCTCTCACGGTTTTCAAACACATGTTGTTTGGATTCAATGGATATTAGTACTATTGTTCCTTAACTTTTCAATAGTTTATGCACTAAAGCATGGTTCTTTACATAATAATTGAATTAAAATATATAAATAATTAAATATGTAGTATAAATTGTGATGTCTAATAGGTTCATTTTAGAACTTTTTTGATGAATTATATTAATATTTAGAAATATAGTTTAAATAATTGGAAAATGTAAAATAGTATAAAAAATATAGTGAGACTCAATTAAAAAAACAAAAGAGTATAATAGTATGTGGATACTCTCACTTCCAAAATACTATGTTACTCTTAATTTAATACAAAACTTAGTAATCAAACTAAATGTTTTTTTTTAAATAATCACTATTTTCAAATTAAATACTAAAATAATTATATTTTTAAATTATTTATCAAAGTAACAATTTTTTAAATAAAAAAATGTTTGTGGCACATGCATGCTTTTTTGCACTAAGGCGTCATATGCATGCATGCAAAAAACTAATATTGAATGCATGCAAAAAACTAATATCGAATGCATGTGTCACTCCTCCTGACGCCATTGTCTATTGTTTTTTTTACCAATATTGCATGCATACGCCACTTTTTCTGACACATACTCAATAGCTTTTTTGCATGCATGCGTCATTCCTCCTGGCGTCTCCCCTTAATAAATAATTTTTTACTAATAATGGAACCTACTCTTATCGCATCGTGTGCATGCATGCACTATTAGGATTGACGTCTTAGTGGAAAAAAGCATGCATGCGCCACAGGCAGTGCAACTGTTTTTGTCGTATAATCTTTTTTATTTGAAAAGTGTAGTTTGATAATAATTTTTAAAAATATTATTTTAGTATTTAATTTGAAAATAGTGATTATTTTAAAAATAAATTCCAAACTAAATTCTTTGATTTATGTTATAGTCTTCTTTAAGAATTAAAATAGGACAATATTTCTCTATTAATATTTTTTAATCAATTCATTCAAAATTAATTTTTATCAACAATATATGAAAATGGTTTGATAAACAAATATATTAAGAGAGGACTCTCCTTCTTACAAAAAAAACTAAAAGACAAATAAGGAGCACCAACAAAGTAATACACTGCAATACATCAAGAAATGCTCAGGTCCGGATTGATATACTAGTCAACCCACAAAATTGTATGGTTATCTTTGAACAAAGAAGTGAATCAGATGATAAATTCTCTAAGCATTTTTTTTTATCATTTTGTTATAAGAGTCTTTGTGCATTAATTTTTAGATCGAATAATATTTTTCTTTGTACAAATTATCCTTTACAAGAATTATTTGATTTTTGTTTTTTTACCAATATAATTTGGATGTTAGTGTTAATGGAGGAATATATTTTGGTATGTGTGTTCAAAATCGAACCAACTCAATAGAAAATCGTAGAATGAACCAAATCAAATCGAAATCACAAAAAAAACGTATTTAGTTCCGATGTGTTTAGGCTATTTTTTAACAAAACCGTGCGGTTCAGTTTGCGGTTTGTATTCTGCAAACCAAACTAAAACAAACCAAACCGCATTATGATACAACTCAAACTTCGCTTATCTCACATCCAACCGAAAATCCAAACCTATTATGTTTTAACCTTACAAATATTCTCTTACTTTCAACCTTTTCAAATCTCTCATAGTAGTATCGCACATTCATCTCATCTTCTTTGTCATGTACGTCTCATCTCTTATACTCTAATATCTCATCTCTTATGTTCTTTCTTTTTCATTTTTTCATTTTTATGTTATTGTTTTCCCTTCCAATTACGTTTTTATCGCAATTTTTTTCTCTAATTTCGCATCTCTTATGTTCTTTCATTTTCATCTTCTCTAATCTCTCCTCTCCTCCATTTTTTTTCTTTTTATTATAATATTTCTTATATTCATTTATCTTACTATTTTATGTTTTTTATTCCACTTTTGTCTAATCTTATTTTTGTATATTGAATGAGAAGTTTTTGTCTAAATATGATGAGTTTTGTTGTTATTTGGTAATATATGAATGACTAAACACAAAATTATGTTGTTCTTTATAGGTGTATGTATGGCTCAATAAAAATCTTGTAAAAAACTGAACCAACCCAAAACACATTGGTTTGGTTTGGTTTGATTTAGGTTTATTTCTAAAAGTCAACGGAACCAAACTGAACCGCATACTTTTTTTTCTTGCGGTTCGGATGATTTTTAGCGTCAAAATCGCCCAAACAGCACTATGAACACCCCTAATCCCTGGCACCCCACATTTAGATGAAATGGCCATATTGCCATATTCATAAAAAATTTAAAACTATTAAAATTTAATTCATATTTTTGGATTTTTTAAAACTTGGGTAATTTTCAAACTTCTTTAGATAATATATATATATAATATATATATATATAATATATATATATATTATAATATATATATATATAAAATAAGTCTATTTTTTTCTTATCGCGTTATCAGTTACAAATAAATATAAGTATAGTAGTACTCTTTCCTTCGGACGAGTTAGCATAAGGGGAGTCGTTGATAAGTGGTTTTTGCACCATTTTTACTAGTTGTTTTACTTTAGTACTTTACCGTTTGTTTGATCAATTTGCTTATGTTTATCTCATTTTATGCTTTGATAGTATGTTTTTATTATTTTCAGGTTTTAATAAGTAAGTGAGGCGAAAGAGGAACAAAAACGAGGAAAACGCGAGAAAAAGTCAAAATTCAGAAAACCCCAGTACAAAGTCCAAAGTGTAGGCGAGAAAAACTCAAGAAGGGGGAGGGGGTGAATTGTGTTGGCTTTTTCTTCTCTAAGCTTTTTCTTCTCCTACTTCTGATAGTTTTCAACCAAATTCTGAACATTTAGTTCAGAGTCGGACTCAGAAAACCTGGTTAGCTTCTAAAGCTCCTTATTAGATTCTGAACCTGAACCAGACTCAGAGTTACACAAATGATAGCAGTGGAATATTGATATCAGAAAGAAGGAAAATAAAAGCAAGAACACACAACAGTTATCCTAGTTCCTCTCACAACTTGAGAGTAGTTCAATCCCCTTGTACTTTCAAGAGATTTTCATTATAAATATGATTACAAATGCTCAAGTACCAAGCAAGAGACTTCCAATGTTCAAATCCACAAGTAAGGTACTTTTATGCTCAAGCATATAAGCAAGAGACTTCGAATGCTCAAATCCACAAGTAAGAGACTTCTATACTCAAGCCCACAAGCAATAGACTTTAAATGCTCAAGCACTAAAGCAAGAGACTTCTGACTCTATAATAAACTGTTAAGATATTGCGTAAAAACTACACTTGATATATAATCCGGTGTAGATATAATACAACTTAGAAAGACTCTAAGACTTAACAACTTCTAAAATATACAAAGTGTTAAGAGGTTCTAAGTCTAGCGATTTTGACATAGTGGTTTCTCTTTGAATGTCAATGTTCAGAGTCATGTTATGCAGTGTGTAATTATGTTTTTTCTTCGGGTCTTCTGCTCTTTAAGTAAAGAGGAAGAAAAGAGACGTTGAAGACTCTCACCAAAAGGTTGGATAGCCTTTGTATTTGTTTAGACACATCAAGAAAACAACTTTCTGCAAGGAGAATTATTCGTTAAAGCTTATACACCAATGAAGATATTTTTCCTTAAGTGTTCACGTGATCAAAAGGTATTTGAGTTTGTCAGAGTTGCCTCGATTAAAGAGATACACCTTCAGAGGTTGACTTTCTTCAGACTTGATTCTTCAGAGTCTGATCTCTTTAGAGTCTGCTTCTTGGATTATAAAGCTTCAGAGTCTGGGTCACCAGAGGCTGACTTTCTTTAGAGTCTGGGTCTTCCATCAGAGCCAGAGTCTTCAGAAGTGATCTTCAGAACCAGAGTCTGAACTTCATATGAAAAACAATCAATCTTCTCTTTATTTGTTATTAGATTTATAATCCTACAAACTTGAACAAATGTTAGAATACCCAATTGTTCTTTAAATACTTTATTATTATCAAAACCAAGGATATGGTATCAACCAATTTTTTTCTGACACAGAGGGCTACTATGGCAGTCATAGTAGCCATGCCCTAGGGTTCCCTCCTTTTATGATGTGTCATATAGAATAAGAAGCCTTTTATGGCCACCCGTAGCAGTTGTTACGGGTCGTAGCAGGGTGGCGTGTTATCCCCTGATTTGTTTCCTTTTTCTGATTGATTTCATTTGTTTTGGAACTTCTTATATGTTTAGATATGATATTTTATGATGTAATCACCATTGATCAATGAGATATTGATCCAAGTTTTATTTTCTCTAAGTTTATATGTATTTTGTATTCTCTCTGTACTTAAGTCTCCATTGGAGCACTGGATTAAAGCTTAATCAATTGGGTTTTCTTTATTGTTTTTAATATAATTGCGATTATATTTTAATTGTTTACTATGATTTCGATTATGAATATTGATTTGATTATGTTTTCCCTCACCATGACTGAGTAGTCCACTATGGACTAAGGGTCATGCGGCTTATCTCATGACTATTTATATGATCTGTCACAAATTGATTACGAGAGTCTTTTGTCCGTATTTATTTTAATATTTGAGTCCATGCATTCCAACCCTTGTATGAAAGTAAAGAGTTCTCAGGCATCGATCATTGTCTGAAAGGATATGCATCGGTACCAGAGTGAGGGTTTTTAAACAATCACGTCCAATACAACGAAAGTTCTTGGATGAGTTTGAGAAAGTTCTAATTTTTACAGCTGAGCAAAAGTAATGAATTCTTGACGAATAATCCGGTCATGCAAAAGCCAACAAATTATTCGTCATCGATAGGGAAACACACTGGTGAAAGAAGGTGTTGTCCATATTTATCTATTTTCTATAAGTTGTGTCAAAACTCTCGTAAAAGAAGTGACTCGGATCATATGGATGTGTCAGAGTAAGAATCGTGACCCTAAGTCATGTTTTTCTCTATTATGATTTAAGTGATTTTTTATTTAAGTTGTTTTTCTGATAAATGTTTTTTAAATAAGTTGTTTTAGGAAATCTTAATTTTTTATCTCTCTAGATATACATGGATATAATGGAATTCGATATTCAATCCATTTGTCCTTGTGGTTCGATAATCTTTTACTACTTCGCATAGTCATGCACTTGCGACGTGTTAGTCACCAAAAAGACTTTTTGTTTTAAGAAATTATCTTCGCACTCCTCCATCCATCCAAAATAATCTTTCTTATTCAAGGTTTGGAAAAAATGAAATGACTTGTCCCTTGAGCATGAGATAATTATGGAAAGGGCCGCAATTCTCCCTGTTAATTGTTGAACTTCTTTGATTAAGACCGAGATCTTCACACTTTATGATTTAGAGCTCACAATACACTTTATAAAGTTCATAACATACATATACCCACTTTATGGTTTAGAAATCAACAACACACATTTTATCTTAACTTTCAAAAAGGGTTTTGAATTTTGTTTTGAGTTTTGCAACTGAAATTTGTCTTCATCTTCAATCTCTTGCATCACCCGTTCTTGTTTGGATTGTGTTCTCATCTTAGGGTGTGAGATTTGTGATGAAGATTGTTTTATGATTAAAGTTTTGTAAATATTTCTTGAAGATTTCAAGGTTGGCATCTATGTGTGTGGTTGTGGCTTGGATTGACGAATCCAACAAAAAAAAGAAGGAGGCTATTCTCTCTAAGATTACTATGGTAGAGTTATGTGTAGGCCTATAGACGAAGTTGAATTTTTTCTCATCTTCAGACATTTCAAGGCTCAAGGATCAGGTATGGCTGAGTAAAGGTTGTTGCATAATAGAAGTTTGGAGCAGTATTCTTTGAGCTGTAAGATTGAAGTCAAAGTCAAGTAAATTTTTTGCAAGAATTCAGTTTCAAAAGTTGTGTACAGTCAAGGAGGATTCAGACCAAAGATCTTTATTTTCCGTATTATTCAAATTGTGATTCTACTAAATGGATATGTGAAAATTTGTCAAAGTCATAGTGGAAGAAAATAAAATTTTCAATGGGCAACCATTGGATAACGGTTTAGGCATAAGAAAGGACAAATTATAGAACCACTATAAATCTGACGTACTGTCTTATTTTCTCTCTCTCTCTCTCTCTCATACACACACACACACACACTTTCTCTCTCTCTCTCTCTCTCTCTCTCTCTCATACACACACACACACACTTTCTCTCTCTCTCTCTCTCTCTTGTCTCTCTCTCTCTCTCTCTCTCTCTCTCTCTCTCTCTCTCTCTCTCTCTCTCTCTCTCTCTACATTTTGTTTAGGATTCCATGTTATACTTAATATTTTATTAGAATCATATAATATTAGGGTTTATCAATTAATAGCAATTTCGTAAATAAGCTTTAGATTTTATTAGTTTGAAACTCTAAGACTTTCTTATTATTGATTAAAACTGAAAAAATGTAATGTTAGAATTCTTGCTCAATTAAAAATACTTGCTTTACAAATATTTTGTAAACCAATTTTTACTCAATCTATATATTGATTAATTTAACACTTTTCATCTATTATCTATTTTGTGCTTCTAATTAAGTGTTGAACTCGTTTCGTCCAAAAAGAATATACATTTTGTACATAAAGTTATCTTGTCTATAACATGACTGGTATTTCAACTGAGCTGCTAAGGATGTCTGTAACAAATATTATCTTGTCCTTAGGTACCCCACATCTTTTTGGGTCCTTTCTTGTTAGTCCTGTCAGAGTTTTTAGAACCCTTGGGTTTTGGTGCAGAATTATCATATTCAGTATAAGCATAAGAGAAATGGGAGTTCTGAGCTTTTGGTTTTGCCTTAGGTTTTGAAATAGGTTTTTCTTTAGGCACACAACCAATTCCTATTCTTCCATATCTTCTAACTCTATCAATCATTAAGTCATCTAACTTCTATCTATGTTTCTAGCCATAAATTTATGAAAAGATGTGTCATATTTCTTTATGACAGTTTCAGAATCCACAAAAGCTTCTGAAAGAATTTCTTCCTCAAGTTTGGAACTTTTACTTTGAAGAGAAGATTTTTCATTTTTTAAAATAAATTTCTCTTCATTCAGGGTGAATTTTTTTTCTTAAGCTTACTATGTGCTTCATATTCAGATACATGGACTTGTTTCAGATCCTTGTATTTGTTTTGGAGCTTCTGATACTTTTCCAAAATTTCAGAAAGACAGATTCTAATTTAGAACGAGATAAGTTAGGGAATACCTCTTTAGAGTCTGACTCAAATTCTGATTGAATATTCTCATCAGGAGCTTGTATGCATGTCATCAGTTCCACTTTAGCTTGCTCTTTCTTAGAGTCATCTTTTGAGGATTCTAAATCATCCCAGATAGCCATCAAACCTTTCTTCCTCCCTCTGAAGTCTTTCTTCTTTGGTTTGTCTTTCTTCAGCTTGGGACATTCATTCTTATAGTGACATGGATCCTTGCACTCAAAGCAGATAACATCCTTTCCAGCACCTGACTTCTTCTGTCCAGATGTAGACTCAGAGCATTCGCCTATCCTTCTGGAGCCTCTGAACTTGCTTTGTCTTTTCTTCCAGAGTTTATTGACACGTATGGAGAAAAGAGACATTTCATCTTCTTCTTCTGAGTCCTCTTCAAAATCTTCATCTTCTTTAGCTTGAAGAGTTATAGTCTTTTCAAACTTTTCCATGGACTTCAGATCCATAAATTTAAATTTTCTTTGAGGTCTATCCTCTTCAAGCTCTATCTCATGACTTCTAAAAGAAGTAACAAGTTCTTCTAGAGTTGTATTGTTCAGATCCTTAAAAAGCTTCACCGCATTTACTATAGGCCTCAATTTCTTGGGTAGGCTTCTGATATTTTTTTTACATGATCTGCAGTAGAATAACCTTTGTCCAAAACCTTTAGTCCTGCAGCAAGAGTCTGAAACCTTGAGAACATGTTCTCAAAAATTTCATTGTCTTCCATCTTGAAGGCTTCATACTTTTGTATTAAGGCAAGTGCCTTAGTTTCTTTAACTTGAGCATTGCCTTCATGAGTCATTCTCAGAGAATCATATATAGACTTTGTAGTGTCTTTTTTGGTGATCTTTTCATACTTAGTGTATGAAACAAAATTCAACAAGATGATTCTTGCTTTATGATGATTCTTGTAATCTTTCTTTTATTGATCTGTTATCATTCTTCTTTCCACCTTGTTACCACTGGCATCAATAGGATGTATGTAGCCATCAACTACCATATGACACAGAGGTTGAAAAAAGATCATCAACTCAGAGGTTGGAAAAAGATAAATAACACGAAGGTTGGAAAAGATAATTTTTCTTGGGAAAGGGTATGCTATTGATGACATGTTTAAGTTGAATGTTGATTTGAATAAAATTTCTCCTTTTGTTTACTCTTTGTGTGATTCTAATGTTTGACATGTTATACTTTGTCATATTAATAAGCGCATTATCTCTAATTTAATTAACTTAGAAAAATGTGAATATTGTAGTCAAGCTAAAATAACTAAGACTTCATATAAATTAGTAATTAAAGAACTTGATCCCCTAGATCTTATATACTATGATATATGCGAATTAAGTGAAACTTTAACTATAAATAGTCAATGTTATTTCATCACTTTTATCGAAAATTGCTTTTATTATACTTATATATACCTAATGAAAAATAAAAGTGAAGCACTTGACATGTTTAAAACTATTGAGGATGAAATTGAAAATCAATTTAGTAAGAAGATTAAAAGACTTTGTAGTGATAATGGAGTTGAGTATGTTTCTGGTTTATTTAATGAATTTTATAAACAACAAGGAATTGTAGATGAAACAATTGCACTATACTCTCCTGAAATAAATGGTAAAGCGGAAAGAAAGAATAGAACACCTATTAAACTTGTTGTTGCAATTATGTTGAATTTTGGTGTTGCTCCTCACTAGTGGGAGGAATTTTATTGATTGTTTGTTATGTCCTAGATAAAGCTCCCAAGTCTAAAAATAAGATTTCTCATATGAGATATTGAAGAAAATACAACCAAACTTGTCTTACTTTAGAACTTGGGGTTGTATGGCTTATGTTAGAATTCTGGATCCAAAGCGAGTTAAACTCGCTGATAAAGCCTATGAATGTGTATTCATTGGTTATGCAGCAAACAATAAGTCATATAGGTGTTATGATATAAATTCTAAAGTGATCATAGAATCAAATGATGTTGAGTTCTATTTAGACAAATTTCCTTTCAAACCGAGAAATAATTGGGGCACTGAATCGAATCACATTCCTATGATAAGAAGCACTGAAAGCAACGATGATGTAGAAACAGAACTTAGACAAAGTAAATGAGTAAGATCTTATAAAGACTATGAGCTCGATTATTTGGCCTATACAGTAGAAGAAGATCCAATAAATCTTCGAGAAGCATTCTCCTCTCTGAATGCAGATTTGTGGCAAAGAGCTATTAAGGATGAGATAGATTCTCTAGAATCTAACAATAACTGGGACTTAGTAGACTTACCTCCTGGTTGTAAACCAATCATTTGTAAATGGGTTTTGAAAAAGAAACTAAAACCTGATGGAACATTTGATAAGTACAAGGCTCTCCTTGTAGCCAAAGGTTTTAGGCAAAGAGATAATATGGATTTCTTATATACTTTTTCTTCATTAAATAGAATTAAATCCATTAGGGTATTGATTTCAATTGCTGCTATTTATAACTTAATAGTATATCAAATGGATGTTAAAACATCTTATTTAAACAGTGGCTTAGAGGAAGAAATCTATATGGACCAACCAAAAGGGTTTATAATTCATGGGCAAGAAAATAAGGTATGCAAGTTAGATAAGTATCTACATGGTCTAAAACAAGCTCTAAATCAATGACATGAAAAGTTTGATAACTTAATGATATCGAATGGGTACGAGGTGAATGAAAGTGACAAATTCGTTTATTATAAGTCTGAAAATGGCATTTACACTATCACATGTCTCTATGTGGACGACCTACTCATATTTGTATTAAACGTTCATGTAGTTAATGATTTGTAATCATTTTAGTGCAACAAATTTGATATGAAAACCCCGGAGAAGCCTGTGTAATTCTTGGTATCAAGATCACTATATCCGAACAAGGAATTTCTTTGGATCAATCTCATTATGTGGAGAAAATATTAAAGAAATATAACTACTTTGATTGTAAACCTTCTTGTCCAAGTGTAAAAATGTTCAAGAACACTGGTGATAATGTTAGATAAAATGAGTATGCAAGCATCATTGGTAGGCTTAGGTATGCCATTGATTATGCTAGACCCGACATTGCATATGTCATACGATTGTTGTATAGGTTTACAAGTTGACCGAGAAATAAGCATTGGCAAGCCATTGGGAGAGTCGTGTGATATCTTAAAATGACCACGAATCTCAGTTTACATCATCAAAGATTTTCTACTATACTTGAAGGATACAATGCTACACATTGGAATATATTATCAGATGATTCTAAAGCAACTAGTACCTATATATTCCATCTAGCTGGAGGATCTGTATCTTGGAAATAAAAGAAACAAACTATCTTGGCTCAGTCCTCGATGGAGTCTAAGATGATAGCATTCGCAACTGCTAGTGAAGAAGTAAGTTGGTTAAGATGCTTGCTAGCTGAGATCCCTATATGGGAAAATCTATGACAATTGTGTTGATCCACTGTGATAATACAACGACTATTGCAAAAATTGAGAATCATTATTATAATGGTAAAAGACATAAAATTAGAAGAAATCACAACATAACTAGAGACTGTATCTCTAAAGGAGCTATAAAACTAAATCATTTACGTATTGGTGAAAATTTAGCAAATCCTTTACAAAAGGATTAGCTAGATAGAAAATCCATAATACATCAAAAAAGATGGGATTAATGCCTATAGATAAATAACTTGCTCATGATGGTAAATTGACCTAATATACTGGAGATTTCAAGAAATAGGTTCAATAGGCAATAAAAAGTTGTGAGTAATATGAGCTGATCATGGTAGTGTGAATAAGAGAAGCATGAATCTTGAAGCGATAAGAGGATGAGATAATATAAAATCTTAATGAGATATATACTTTGTATGAGAGAGTACCTAGCTACATGAGTATGCTTGATAGATTCAACTATGTGATTATGGAACTTAGGTCGGTTCCTATGGAATTTCGAGGCAGAATTCCTAGAGTCTTCATTAAACTGGGATACACGTGCAAGGCCATTAAAGCACGTGTTATTAGAATACACCTTAAGAAAAGGTTATGTGCGAGTTTAATGTCTAAGATAGAGTTCAAGACAATCGTGTCACTCTTGTTGAATCTGAATCCTACTTGCTACGCAGAGGTTCATGTCGTAGAGACCTCTACTTATGCACAATCTTAGAAACGTTAGACGTTCCTTCTAAAATCACTTTTTTAAATTCAAATGGGTGATTGTTTGGAATCAATGGATTAATAGATAATTTAAAGGAGTTAGTGGCATTAAGTTGGCACTAAATGAGCACATGTATTAGCTAGTGTGTATGATGGTGAATTTAAAAATGTTCATTAAAGTCCCACATAGGAGGGAGAGGACACTTTAGTAGTGTTTTTATATTCCAAGTTGGCCAATTGGATTGGACCCCAAGGGTACTCAATTTTATGGTTGGGTGAGAATACACTACCATGAAACACTACATGCACGCTCGCCGCTGCCGCTTGTTCGGCCGACTCAACTCAACTCAATTCGGTTCGGTCCGGTCTCGGGCTTGGGCTTTGTTCCAATATATTTGGTACCCGAAATGATAAAAAATATTTAATATTAGTTAATTTAATAACCATGTGTGGTGTAAATTAATTAATTATTATTAATTAATTATTAGTGTGTTGTAATTAATTAAGAATGAATTAATTATTAATTAATAACGTTAATCTAGAATTTAACCATGCTTCCACGTTATGCTTCCACGTTTTGCCTTGCCTGCTACGATTCCACACTTTCTTGTTTACCAAGCTCCTTAACATAGATTTGGGTTGGATTTGTTCCACTTTCCCCATGTTGTCTCATATTTAGGACAAATTTTCGCCTATAAATAAAGGCTTCCCCATCTCATAATTTTCATTCTAGATTTCTGAATTCCGAAATCTCTTTTCTCTCTCGTCTCCGCTTCATCTTAAATTTTTCTTTTCTATTTTTGATTGGCTTGCCAATTAAAAACATAATTTAGAGAATAAAAATGACATCATAGAGAAGATTATATTTTCCACATGGATTAATTCAGACATATGCTTGTCAATTAATTGGTTTAATCATCGGCCAAACAATTGAGATATTTCAATAAAAGCAGTAAAGAAAAATAATTAGATTAAGAAAGAAGGGACTTAGAATATAGTGCGCAAGGGTGATTTGTCCATTACGACGAAAGATACCTAATCACTTTCAATTTCAATCATTATGTTTGAAATATGAAATCTATTTGATTGAATGATAACGAATAGCGTAAATGGGAAAGGGAAAAAACAGAAACAGAGTATGAGAAATGAAGTGGATATGGGGAAATCCCAATATAAGATATGATATGATTGAGTTTGAGGGGGGGGGGAGGGAATATTTAATAGTTTATGTGTTTGGTTCAAATTTTAATAGGGGGTGGAAGATAGATGGAGGAGACCAAAATTTCTTGAACCACTTTTTGCTTCCCGGGATTTGGGGGATTTGGAGGGGAGGGGAGGTGTTTCATTTTAATTATATTTATATATTACCCTTATTTATTTAAATATAAAATTGACTTATTAAGATGTTAAGAGTTCTATTTTGAACAAATTTTATCTTCCTTTTATATTTTTTTGTATTTTTATATCTTCATCTTATTATTATTATTATATGTGTTTAAATTTTTACTTTTATATTTTTTTTATATTTTAAGGTTACTTTTTAATTATCGGAATGTTTTTGTTTATAATAATTTTTGTTAGATTTTAGTGTATTCGATAATCTTTTTAAAATTATATATTATAATCGTTATGTTTTTATAAATCTTTCACGATGTTCTCTGATTGAAAACTTATATTTCGTCAATGCATTTATATTTTGAATTATAAACGGTAAATATCATCAGTCTTATGGTAAAATTAGAAGGATAAAAAAGTAAACTAGTTTTAAAATATCTCTCGTCCCCTTGTGAACCAAACATATTTGTAAATAAAATGCCTCCCCTCCCCTCCCATTTCATACTTTAAACCTAATATATAAGTAATTAAAATTCCTCCCCTCCCTTCCCCCCACCTTTTATCCCCTTGATAAAAAACCCCTCCCCCTACCCTCCCCTCGATTGAGCCAAACATACCCTGAGGTAAAGAGGTGCTTATAAAGAGTAGGGAGTGAGAGCTAGAGATTATGAATAATTTGTATGGTCTTAATAGAAATATACCAAAGTTTGGCTCATTCTGTTATTTTGTTTCCGCCTTGTGGGCCTAATTGAACTATTAAGTCCAAATATCAAGGGGATTACTCTATGCATCCTTAGTGGTGCTCACACACCCTAGTGAAAAATCAATAATGCCTTTAAAATTTGTAATTTAACTTCCAGACATATCCAAAATGCAACCAAAAGTCAAGTCTCATATCCAAGGCAAAACATAGATGAAATTATATGGAGATTAAGCTCCATATTTTGGATTTTTTACACAACTATCATCTTTTTTTTACCAAAATACCACATTTTTCCCATTATATATCAAACTACCACTTTTTCAAACAAAAAAACACACCTTTTAGTAGGCCCTGAGAAGCATTGGACGACACCTCTCAAATTGGCAATTTCTTAATGCACCCAATATGCTTCTTACGCACCATGCAAAAATACATAAATGCTCCCAAATTCTGGAGATGCATCTCCGGGCGCACCCAAAGGTCAATTAACGTTAAAAAATTCCAGAGATGCATCTCCAGAACATTTTGGAGGTTAAATCCCGTCAGACACTTCTCCTTCTTCACTTCTTATTTTCCTCAAAACACTTATTCAACACTCTCTCAAATTTTTTTCTACACCAACCCAAAACTCAATCATCAAGGATTAAAGGAACTTCAATCATCGTCTCTAACATTGGAAACAACACCTGAAACATCAATTTCTTGCAAGTTTTTTGAATTTTCGATAAATTTTTAAGTTTTTGTGTAAATGAGTGGAAACCAATGATTAGAGTTAGAAATGAGTAGAAATTAAATTTAAGATAGTTTATACATATTGTATTAGATGTTTGTTGGCTGAAAATGATGAGCAAAACAAGTTTTTTTGACATTGCATGGGGTACATTTACACCATTGACGCAACTTCTGAGTTGCAGGATATTTCAGAGATGCATCTTCGAAATTCTTCAGCGTTTTAGTTTCCCATGTTCCGAAGATGCATCTCCAAAATTTTCTGCAGTATTTTTTTGTTTAATTTTCTTGCTTGTGTTGTTTGTCTGTGCTAATGGTCTGTCTTACTTTAAATTACAGGTATAATGGTTGATAGATAGAATAGATTGAGGCAAGAGAGGGTTGCTTAGCACACATATGTGCAATGGGAGAACAGTCAGTAGGTTCTAGAGGCTCCTGGTCCCTCTAGTTAGGAAGAGCCCTCTACTTCTAGGCCTGGTTCTTCTCCTCATGCCACTTCATCTTCTTCTTCCTGTAGGAGACGAGATTCACCATTTGACGCATCACTCCATCCATCCTCTTGCAGGCGTCAGGTTTCACCAGTGTCATCTCCTACTGTATATATTGTTAATCCAGTGCCACCTCCTACTGTAGATGGTGTTGATACAGTGCCACCTCATACTGTAGATGTTGTTGATCCAGACTCACCTCCTACTGCTGATGTTGCTGATCCAGTGTCACCTTCAGAGGGTGAGGTTGTTGCGCATGTTAAGCCAGAGGAATTTGGAGTAGGCCTAGTTGATTTGTCATTACTGCCTATGTATCCAGACCATACTGCCAAACATATCTGAGACTAAGAGATATCATTAGTTGGATTCATTATTTTTTTACGTTAATTTTAATTGACAAATTTCTGACATTGATTATTTCTGACAAATTTCAGTAGCGTGATCCACTAAAGTTTCTTAACCACGTGAGGAAGATTGTTGCAGTGCCTCAATCAAATGAGGAATGGTTTCACTCAGTTTTGTCCTTATTTGTCCTAAAGGACTTGTGCATGATTGGTTATACTACGGTCAACCAAGAGATGCTTAATGCATTTGTGGAGAGATGGCACTTAGAGATCCTGTTGTCTCTGCTCCTTCTGCCTTGACACATAAATAGATAAAGGACATGTTTGATGATTATGAGAGTCATCTGGTACTAGAGGAGGCACTGACTACCATAGTTGAGAGCAACTGGAGCTATGTCGAAGGGTACATCAGATGGTTCTTTAGGGTGTCACATTCGTACATGGTGCATGCTGCTCCAGGAGATCCGCTAAGACTAGCTCATCAGGAGATACTAGAGGAGGAGCAAGCATAGCTAGATCATGTTGATGATGTATTGCCTAGATATCATTGTATTTTGGATATTGCACAAACATGCATTGGCAGAGGTATCTTCCTTGATGGGTCTGATGTGAGACATGTCCTAGATGTCATCATGACGGAGGCACATGGGGATTTGATGTACCAGAGACAACGTCATAGGACGGGGGGATTGATGGCCGAGGAGGCAGAGTTGGCAGAAGAGGTAGAGGAGAGGTAGTCAGACATACACAATAGTGTCTTAGTATGTAGTAATAGTATTATGGTCTGTATTTTATTTTAACGGTCTTGCTACTTTATTGGTCTCGATTGTATGGCATTTTTTACATTTATTGGTATTTTATTTATGTATGGCAGTTTTGGACCATCTGAATTATGTGCATAGATTTTTTGTTTTCGATTGTATGGAATTATTTAAATCTTCATTTGAATACAGATAAACAAAATATAACATGAAAGACCAAGTTTTGAGACGTTACGGAGATGTATCTCTGGATCATTCACGGGGATGCATCTCCGGTCGAATTCAAGTGCATAATGACTTCTGAGTGGGATATATTGAATATTTTAAATTGTTACGGAGATGCATCTCCAAAATATTTCAACGTTCATTCAAAATTTGGTGCATCCGGAAATGTATCTCCGAAAATTAGGGATATTAAAATAATTTTGTGTGGTGACTAAGAAACACAAGGGTACATTAAGAAATCCTCCTCAAATTTATGAAGCACCGGCCAATTCATTGGGCGGACCTTGTTTAAGGATTATTTATTTATTTAATTATGTAGCATTTTTTTAATCTTGCAATGCATATTGTCACACAGTGTAATAATATATATATATATAATATATATATATATATATATATATATATATATATATATATATATATATATATATATATATTAGTTGCAATGTACTCTCTAATATTAAATATAATTAAACAAATATATAATAAAGATTAAATTATTAAGTTTTATTTTTATTTTTTTTAATTATTTTTTAGAGGTGCTCAATTTTAAACCGATCATTCTCATTTTAAAATATTAATTTTAATTATTATGTTTTTTATTATATTTATTTTTTAATACTATTTTTATGCAGGTTAAAATATAACACGTCTGATCTTCTCTATTCACTCTTCTTCATTTCATTTCAGAAAGTTTACTTAGAACTCAAAACAGAGTTCGTGAGTAAACTTTATTTCCATCATTTTCAAGCTTTCTCGCCACTTCTGTTGCATTGCATTCAATCATAGGACATCAATTAACCTCTTCTCCACTCCATTCAATTGAAAATCGTTGACTTCTCACATTCAAAAAAGTTTTCATTTTTTTTGTGACACAATAGTTTGAAGTTAAACGCATAATAAGTTGTTTATGGTACATTAGGATGCATAATTGGTTGTTTAGGTAGGCATGCATGTATATTTTTTGAAGTTTGAAGTTAGATGATTTAGGCATGCTCATTTTCTTTATTTTTTTGGTTTTAGGAGGATACATAAGTTAACTTCTGAATTTTGTTGTTCTGCATTGTGGAAGTTAACTTCTCAATTTTGTTGTTCTACATTATTTTTCTTATTTTTTCTATTTTGTCCCCTGAGTTCTGCTTTTCGGATTATGATATGATTTTTTTGGTTTAATTGCAAGTAAAATATCTGACAACTTATACACATTGAGGCATGGTAGATTCACCCATCACTCTTCCATTCGAAGGGAAAAAGTTAGACTCTCTCATCCATTCATTGGTGCCTCTTCATTTAATGTTGAAGCATCGTCTACTGAAGTTTACGTGTCTCCGGTATCGTCCTCTCGGAGACATGAGTTCTCTATTGTTTCCCTTGATGTCCCAGAATTACAACTTATTATTGGTGTTCCTGGTGTTTTCCAATAGGCCCCTCAGACACCTCACTATTTTATATGTATGCAGATCATGTTTCCAGACATGTGTTAGATGGAAAGGTAAAGTAAATATGTATTTTTTCTTATAAACATATGTATTATAAGATTTGAATATTCTAATGTTGATGTATTTTTTTACAGCACTTTGAGTCGTTGAAATGTATCAACCACGGTAGGAAGATTGTGAAGTTGCAACTTGATGAAGCACGGTTTAATGATGTCATGCATCTATCTCGCCTGCAGGATTTATGTGGTATTTGATATACTTTTATTAACCATGATTTTTTAATGCTTTCATTGAGATAGGGAACTCATAGACTTCTTCATTCCATCTTTCGATCGGTGAGATATCCATCACACTTGATGATGTGTCATCCCTCCTACATCTTTCAATCAGTGGAAGATTATTACACTAATACATATTCATTAGATCGGATGCACTGACATGATAGTGAAATATTTGGGAGATGACCCAGGTGATGCCCACCGTGAATATATGACACCAGAGGATGTCATGTCCGGTTTGGATTTGTAGAGAGGTTGTACATATACCACTTTGATGTGGAATTTGAGGCTGATGAAGATGATGCACAAGTAGCACATTATAAAGTATGTGCAGTAAGGTCATACCTCTTGTGTCTAGTTGACACGTTCATATTCACGGACAAAAGTGCATACTATGTCGATGTTGTCTATCTGAGATACTTCATTGACTAACAGAGGATTCATGAGTATAACTAGGGGACTCTTGTGTTTCTTACCTCTACTCTAAATTACGTGAAACTTGTTTATGGAAGGCTAGATATATGAAATAAAGAAACACCTTATTTATGATAATATATTTACACATTTACTGTTATTTATATTTCATAACACTTGTGCTACATCATTACTAATATTTCATCTAAACAATTTTCAGGAATGGATCCCTTAACATTTTCCACGTCTCTCCGACTGGGCATATGTGGATGACTACATCAAGGCTTTTCTATGTGTTTTCTCCTTCATCCCACTCAGAGGTAATCAGGAGATTGAGTCGTTCCAAGTTTATCTTAATCTCATCACGGCAGATGATATAAACTTCGTAGCGTACGACGAAGATATCCTTCTACTCTATATGGATGGCTTATGAGTCATGACTGATGTATCCACACCTACTTGAGCAAGTAATGCACCAAATTGGGTATCTGCAGGGTATTCCAAGAGCCCTCACTATTATTGTTCCTCCCACACTCCTTCGCAAATATTTTGATGTGATATTTATGGATTACCATGATCATCTGGTCCCAGAGAATGTACGTAGTATGTTAGCTCTTCATCCATGGAGTACTGCATTAGGCTACATCCAATGGTTTTTCAGAGTGCCACATTCTTACATGATACCATGCGCAAAGGGAAATCCACATAGGTTGGCTCATTAGGAGATATTAGAGGAGGAGTATGCTAGCGTAGACCATTTTGTTTATGTGTTGTCCATTAGTCAGCGTATTGTGGTTATTAGGTGAGAAACTATATATATATATATATATATATATATATATATATATATATATATATATATATATATAATATATATATATATATATATAGAGAGAGAGAGAGAGAGAGAGAGAGAGAGAGAGAGAGAGAGATTGTAGAGTTTTAAGAAGGAACTCATGGGAGGACTAATATAGAGTCCATGATAGCCGAGGCATGACATACCGTACAGTACAAGAGGAAGAGGAGGAACCAGGGGGTCAGATATATCCAGTAGTTGATTTTTTTTTTGTATTTTGATCATTTATATTTTGTGAACAATGTATGATTTTCATTGTGGCTTAACATATGGTATTATGATTGAATTACATGAGTGTATAATTTGATTGAACTCAATATGATATTTTGATTGTCTTTTGTTGTCAATGTATGGTTAAATTGAATTATATTTATTAAATATGTTAAGTTTATAACAAAAATACTACCTAGGAGGGACATTTACTTTCAATGGGGTTAATAAGGAACTTAACTTCCATATTATCCACTGATATTGGGAACATAAGCACACTATCATGAGTTCAAAATGTCTCCAAGAGTTAGTCCGGAACTTAACCTACGAATTCACATTTCCAACAATACGGAGGTTAACTTCCCTATTATTTTTTTGACAAAATGGTGGTGGCTCACTTACGAAGTATTTTGGTGTGTCTAGGGGGCGTCCGAAGGTTAACTTATGTATTATTTCAAGGGCATTTTCGAGTTTATTAGGGGTGGCTCTTCACCACTAAGGGTGGGAAGAGAAACCCTAATATGTAATTCTAGACCTTTCAAAAGAATAAATCAAACCAACTTTATTTTTTATTATGGGTGGTGTTCAATATACCCCGTAGTGATCACACACCATATGGAAACCCCAAAATACCCTTGAACGGGATGCAGTCGTACGACGTCCAGTTAATATCATCTACTACGATGCAGTCATGAGAAACTCGGAACGACTCGGGCACCTTCTTCCTTCTTAATGGGGTGATCGAGCACACACATGGTAAGACTTCAGAGTGTTCATCCACATATTCTCAATCGGCGAGACATGAAAAATATTGGTGTATCCATGCCTGAAAATAGTTCAGCTAAAATATTAGTAATACAATAGTGTATCATAGGTATTATGACATTAATATCAGTAAGGTGCAAAAAAATTATCGTAATTAGATAGTTGTTTCCAGTCAATTGTTGAGCCTTCCACATACTATCCTTAGCTAGTTTGGAGAAGAGGTACACCAAACAAGAAACCCCTAGTTATACTTGTGGATTCTCTCCAAGTCAATAAAATATATGAGTTATATAACATCGACATAAGTCGCACTTTTGTCCATAAAAAATGGACTTGTTGACCAAAAATAAGACGTGTGACCTCAATGCATACGCTCTGTGGTATGCAATCCTAGAGATTCGTGAACCCATGAAAACGTGAATTCAGGAGACCCGTGAATTCAGAAGGACGATGTATGAGACCCGTGAACCCATGAAAACGATCCCTCACTGGCAAAAGAAGTCTCTCCAACAACAGGTCGCAAGGATTTAGCTTTCTCCATGCGAACAGAAGCATGTTGGGACACTCTACCGTGTCTCAATCTTTCCGGGTTGTCCAATATATTTTTTTACAATTAAACAAGTACGACAGCGGGATGTCATAACATGAAATAGAAACAAGAAGCCAAACCAAAAATCAGACAATAGGTGAATCTGAATTCCAATCTCCAAACTAAGGGTCTGGATTGTATAATCTAAATTGAATGTGAATTTGGACCATCGAAGACAGAACAGAGCATGTGAACCCTAAAAGTCATAATGCTCAAAAACACAACGCAATGTAGTGCAAGAAAAGTACGACTAACATTTCTATTGCATTTAAGCCTAAAGTATCATTCCTGTAGTTTATTCCAGTAATGCATGCATGTTAAATCAAAAAAGAAAAAAGAATCAGCAATTTACCATTGCAATAGAGAGAAGCTTCAAGTAGTGCAATGCAATGAAGTAGAGCTTGAATGCAATTGATAAAAGCTATAACAAAAACTTGAAAATAAGGAGAAAATGCTCTATAATCGCTTTTGAGTACCTCTCTTTGTATTTTTTTTATTTTTACTTTTTTTGCAAAAATGAAAATGTAAAGAGAGAGGGAAAGACGCAGCTTACTTAAAATATAAACACCTGAATTTCAACCTTCAGGATCAATGTAAAATCTATGTGGTCTTAATTCTATTCTAAATGTCATCTTGTAAAGGCATCCGGATACTAATCTCTAGAATTGTTTTAACAACATACTTTAAAGATTATTTCTAATCTTCAGAATTTATTTATATTCTAAGTGCTGTTAAGTAGGGTGCGTTTGAATAGCCCCTTTTATTATTTCGAATTTATTTTTCTCAAAAATCAAACAATACTCATTATACCCTAATCATTGGTGAAGCAAAATAGTTCTCTTACAAAATTGCACTCTCCACCACCACACAAGCTCATGGCCCACTACTATTGATCCAGCTACCAAGTGTCTCTCAATAACTTAAATTGCCACCAGCACCACCAAAAGGAAAGAAATAAATTCCACACATTTAAGTTCTATCTAGTAGTAGCATGGTTTTGGATTGTTGATTAAATGGAAAGAAATAAAATCCACACAAAATTTATGATTGAACTATAACTTAGAATCATGAAAAATACATATACTACCTAAACAAACAAATAGATGAATAAATAAATAAACATTGTTTTTTCCTCAAATAATTTATGATTTTTTTTCCACCAAATAAGACTGAAAAAATTGCCAATCATTTGGATTTTTCCATGCAACAAACAGAAGAAATTTCAAATGATTTGAAAACAACTCCAAATTTTCTTCTTCAACCAATACAAATTAATTTTTCAAACTCTGATCTTCTCAAACTTTACACAATTTTTGTTTTCTTTCTACACTTTGATTATGCAGCTGCTGATCTTGGTACTTTCATGCCAAATCCATGCTTTGCTTTCTCCACCCTGTCATTTTTGTCAAAACAAAAGACTTAACAGTAATCTTAAATGTCAAAACATCACTGTTACATGACAAGAACATTAAAAAATAATGCAAGAAGTCAACTACCAGAAAGTAACAGATGATGAGAAAGTCATAGCTATGAGAGAGTCAACTAAATATATATGAAAGAGTTGAATATTCTCTTCCTTACAATATACACCAAAATGATGCAAAATGAATATGCTTATTATAATGCAAGTCAACTACATGAAAATGATGCAACAGAATCATCGGAAAATCTGCACTTACGTTGGTGCGAGTTTGCCGAGGCCGTCTAGCTCTTCTCCTGTGTCTACATCCAATACTCTCCCGGAAATTTCAACGATATATGATCTATCGTTTTCATTTGGAAGTCCTCTACGAGAAAGCAAATCTAAGTCTTTTTGGTGAAGTTCTCTCCCGTTTACGAAAACATCGGTGTTTCCACCGGCACATTTGTCGGGAATAGGATAATTGAACTCTTCTATGAATGGCTGCAAGAGAAAACAATTTTTTCGTTATAGGATTACGTAAACATACGATGCTTAGAGTCTACTCGAGTGGCACTACTTACCGGAATTATTCCAAGACATGGTCCACCGATGACACCCCAAAAACCAGCCCGAGAATCATACCTAGTGAAACATATTGTAGATATACAAACTTAACTGAGTCAACAAAAACCATAATTTTGATAAAACTTTAACCGATTTTAATCCCTTTGGGAACTTAGATATATGTGTCATCGTAAGGCTATAAGGCGTACTAACCAGTAATTTCCTGGCTGGATTGGTCCGGCTATCTTTTCGGCCTTCTTCACCACACGATCTGATAAGGGTTGTCCATTAACGGTAACAACACATTTTTCACTATCATCACTTTTGTCAGTTAGGGAGGAAGCCCTGGAGCCTTTCTTGAAAATGTTTGCGAAAAATGAGTCACCTCCTTTGCTAGATCTAGCACGGTCGTGTTCTCGGCTTGTATCAGCATAATCCTGTGAGATCCCGGAGTTGGAATAGTCGATGACATCCATCTCAGATGCAAGTACTACCTCTTTCACAGAATTCTGCCTCGATGTATTCTTTTCTAGTTTCGCCACTTTCTCTTGTTCTGAGCGGCCACTTTGGTTGCCTTTTCCAAAGCGATTCACTGCATGGTTGTTAGTAGAATAATCGAGATACTCTTGAAGTGGCGAGCCGGCAGGTGGAGGAGACTCGGCAGCTTTAGATGGCTGAATGGATTTGGTGGCTTCATTTGGTGCGGTCATAACTTCTGAAATATTTTCATCATCTGAGATACTCGGAGACGAAGAATGGAAACTTTGCATCTCCTGCAGCTTTCTAGAGTTCAAGCTTGGGTCAGATGCCACAGCAGGCGATCCTCTATCTAGTGAGTGAAAATCATAACCAGAATAATCGTCCGACGAGAAGTTAACACCGTTTGTGTTCACATGACCATGAGAATACGACACACGGCTATTCACAACCTCGACTGAGGCATCCTCAATCCTTGCGGTGTTTTCCTCCATTTCCACATGAGAAGTAACTAGCTTCTTATTGATGATAGAAATATTTATTTCTGAAGAACAAGCTCCGCATCGCATTTTCTGCTTACGACTTTTCACCTTAACAAGTACTTTTTTAGGAAGTTGCAGTAGTTCAAAACAATTATGACATGTGATGAATGGAGAACCACCAGCTATCGGATGGCACCGCCGACTACCAATAGCTGGCATTACATTTTGAGAACGGCTTGCGGCAAATCCTCCCCTCTCAGAATCGAAGCCACTAACCAATCTTGTATGTACTAGCTTTTCCTGAGAACTTGCAGCAGGAATAGCAGTTCTAGAATTATTATGAGCATGTTGAGGAACTGCACCTGGGATATCGTTACGGTATAAAATAGGATCATTTGAGGTAAGAGGGAATCTGTTGTTATGGAATGTAGCGGGTGGCGCTGGCATTGAACCTCTTCTTTTAATGTTGTAGCAATGAAAACAAGTGCAAGAAAGCGGATGCGGAATAGGATTATGTGCATATTGTTCATATGAATCTGGACCGGTATCCGCATAGCGTCCAGGAAAGTAGGGATGCATCGGTTGTTGAGGAAATTGGCGGGATAACGGATGTGGACCTCTTGCCATTTGAGATCCGAACGGATCTCCATATCCAGGAATATAGCCCGGGTTATGCATCGAAGGATGGAAGTTGTGCATGGACATTTCACGACCACTTGAATAACCATATGGATCATGATGATGATTGTAATAAGGAGGAGCCGCCACATGTTTATTAGGGTCAAAGAATTGGCTCGGGGTCGTCCTGTTCAACCCTGAAGGACCATCTGGATATCGAATATCAGAGCCGCTGCGAGGATCCGGAGGAACCATCCTTAAATCATGACCTTTTTCTTTAGGATTATTAACCATTTCAGAAGAATTACTCAGCTGCTTCGATAACTCATCAAGCTTCCTTAGAAGCTCGGCTCGATCTTGCTCGAGGTGCCGAACCCTACTCATACCATCCATTTCTTCATAATTACTCCATTGTTCACCATGATTATAAGAAAATCTCGAAGTTCCCTCATCCGGATAATTCAAAGTGGAAAATCTCACACTTTCCATATCAGCCGATTGGTTTCTCCGTAACCCTTCCATCTCAACTCTCTCCTCATTCGGCCAATTAGACATTCTTCTCGGAAAACTAGACCCTCCGACTTGAAAATCCGGTTCGTGCTGCTCCCTTCTTATTGTTTTACCCCCTTCATTATCTTTACCTTTATTGACATCAAATCCTCTCTCCAAAACCCCTTTCTCGCTACCATCAACCGAACGATTCACAATCCTCTCACGCTCCTTATTCGATCTCTCTGGATCTCTTCGATCCTCCCTCGAGAAACCACCGTTGGACTTAACATCAACATCCGAACTATCACTCAAAAAACCTACATCCTTCCTGAACGAATTTCCCGATTTACCGAAAACTCCTCCACCTTGTCCCTCATCTGAACCCTCCCACAAACTACCATTTCCATTACCATTATTAACCTTTCCTGCAATCAAACACAAGATTCAAAAAAACAAAAAACCACAACAACACACCAGAATCTCCAACCCCTTTTTCATGCTTTTATCCATTGACTTAAATCCAAAACATCCAAACTAATTGACTGAAAGATATATATCAAGTAAAATCCAAACAACACCTTTAGCTAAATTTCATAAAGATAGAACAAAAACAATAGAAAGAAAAAGGGTACCTCTAAGAACAGTTCCACAACCACCACATTGATAAACAGAATAACTAGGTTGCTCATGAAGAACATTTTGACATTTGGGACACCTCACCAACCGCAGCTTAGCTGAATCCTCCATTGCTAAACTGAGAAATAACAAACAAACAACAACACAAACACACAAAAGAGCCTCTAACAAAACACCATCACCAAAGAACTATTGCCAAATGAAGTGACTAATGAGTTTTTTTTTCACTTCCTTTTTTTGGGGTTGTTTTGTTTTTTAACAAAGAATCCAAACAGGAAAAAACAAAAACAATAAAACAAGTGAAAAAGGTAACAGAGGGAAAGACAGTGGGGACAATTTTGTTCTGGGGTATCTTAGAACTTTGTGAAATTGAAACCCATTATACTATTCCAGAGTTATATACTGAAAAATTGAAACTTTTTAATCTTGTGAGTTGGATTTCAGAGAGAGAGAGAAAATATAAAAACATTGTCCAAGGTTGTACGGAGCTTGGTCGTAATGAGAAGAAGTAAAAGTTGTGTGAATGATAAACGACGTCGTCGTTTTGAGGAGTTGAAGTTATTTATTGCAATATGCATTTCGGCTTTCACCAACGGAATTGGAAACCGAAGTTAGAAAGAATTTTCAATAATTCAATAAACGCGGTTGCAATGACGATTTCATATACGTGTGAGTGAAATGACGAAATCAAGATATGAAATGTATCTACTTTTATTTATTGTTTTTGACTAAGAAATCTACACTATTTTTGTTTTGTTCCTAGGGGAAATGTTAAAGTTTATAGTATTTTATTTTAGGTAAAATATTGGTATCAGGTATGTATCGGAAAGGAAATCAGTATGCGTATGGTATTCGTAAGGTACGTACTAACACCATATTTTTTTAAGTCGGTACTCCAGCGGATACATATGGATACATATTAGGTACGCAAACTTGATATTTTTCTTCTAATGGTATAGTTTTAGGGTTTTTTTTAATGGGGTTTTCAAGTGTTGAGATAGAGTTTGACCAATTTGATTCGTTGCAAAATCGGTGGATCTTGAAATTAAAGGAATGGTGGATAACTTATGGATCTTCAATCCCTAAACTTCAATCCATTGCATTAAAACTCTTTACACAACCAAGTTCTTCATCTTCTGCTAAGAAAAATCGGAACACATATAGATTTATACTCGCATAATCGTACCTTGGTTTTTCTAAAAATATCGTATTTCGTACCAATATCCGTACCGGATACATACACGTACCTTTGCAACGTAGGTTGTGATGTTGGAGTTTGTTGAAGTCCCACATTGTTTAGGTTATTGGGTTGTCGGTGTTGGAGTTAACAACGAAACTCCATTGGTGCACAAGAAGAAGATGATGAATAGTTGAAAGAATTGCAAAGAAAGAAAGAGAAAAACGTAACAGAACTTTCTTATTCAACAAACTCAATTTCTCTCACTTTCATTACAATCAATTATAACTAACTTTGAGTTTATATACACTAATCCAAATTCAAATAAAACTCAAAAGAAAACTGAAACTAACAACTTGAATTTGAATTACATTTAACACCATACCTTAATTCATATTCAAGATTAAGAGTCAACAATATCAATTTCATCCCTCAAATTGATGAAGTGTTAGATTTTAATTGTCTTGGTCAGCACATCTGCAAATTACTTATGAGTGTTGTAGTGAACAACCTCAAGCACTCCATTCAGAACTTGATTGTGTAGAAAATGATACTTAATATCAATATGATTGCTTCTTCCATGCAACACTGAATTTTTGGCAAGACTTATGGCTGATTTATTGTCAATCATCAACCTTACTTGTGTTTCTCACCTTGAACTTCAATTCATGTAGCAAATTCATAAGCCAAACAGTCTAACAAGTAGATAATGCACCAACTATGTACTCTCCCTCATAGGTTGATAGTGCAACCATTGGTTTCTTCTTGGAGCGCCATGAAATAGGAGCTCATAGATACATAAACATGTATCATGTAGTACTTATTATGTCTACTATACCCCGCACCAGTATGAGTCTGAAAAGCATATCAACTCAGCATCATCTGATACTCTGGATGAAAACAAAATATCATACCTCAGAGTCTCTTTTACATACCTTAGTATCCTTACTACAACTTAGTAATGTGATCACTTTGATTTACTCATAAACCTACTTACCATTCCAACTGCATAACATATATCATGTTTGATGTTACACAGATATCTAAGATAGCCAACTAACTGTTTGAAGGTTGTAACATTTACATCCTCACCATCCGCATCAGAATCCAGTTTATGGTTTGTCTCAGCAGGTGTGACTGCTGACTTACAATTCATCAACTCAAATCTCTTCAGCAACTCAAGCTCATACTTTAGTTGGTGCATAATGATTCCCTTATAAAAGTGTAAAATCTTCACCCCTAGAAAATATACCATGTTTCTAAGGTCATTCATATCAAATGCATTCATCCATACCTTTTCAAACTTGTTTATCTTAGAAGAACAACTCTCTGTCAGTAATATGTCATCTACATAAAGACACACCAGAATCACATTGTCATTAGAGATATGTTGCACATACACATCATGCTCCATTCCACATTTTTTTGATCCCAAATGCTTGAAAAATGAATCAATTTTCAGATTCCAAACCCTTGGAGCTTGTTTCAGCCCGTACAAGGCTTTATGCAGCTTGTACACCATCCCTTTTTTATTCTCTATCACAAATTCATGAGGTTGTAACACATAAACTTCTTCTTTCAATTGACCATTTAGAAAAGTTGATTTTACATTTAAATGTATCAGTGGCCAATTCTTATTTGCAGTTATAGTAATAACCAATCTTATAGTTTCATGTCTAGCTATAGGTGCAAACACTTAAAAGTAGTCTAAATCAAACTTTTATAGGAATCCTCTAGCTACTGACCTTACTTTATGCTTGGAAATTGAACCATACGGCTTCATATTTATCTTGAAAACCCATCTCACACTGATGGTTTTCTTGTTCTTAGGTAGAACAGTCAATTCCCATGTCTTGTTTCTTTTGATTGCCTCAAGTTTTTCCTTCATAGCGTTCACCCAGACCTTCTTCTTAAGTGCCTCATTGATGCTGACAGGTTCAAAGTCCACCATCATGGCACACTATAAGACTTCTCCTTCAGAGTCAATCTCAGTATCATGCAGTAACTCAAAGTCTGCAAGTCTTCTTGGTACCTGTCGAATTCTATGTGGCAACGACAACAAAAAGTGGAGGTGCTTAGTGAGAGGTTGAATCAACTATTGAATCGAAGTGTTGGTGGCTCGCTGACGGTTGGTTTGTTGTGGTGATGATGATGAAGGTCACCGGCAGCGAATGGTGTTTGATGGTAGCTCGTCGGAAATGACTTCCAGAAAGATGAAAATGGACTTTCCTGCTTTTAATTTTTTCTTTTTCTTTTTGTGTTGTGATATTGAGATATGAAAGAGAGAGATGTGTGAGAAGGGAAAAATGGAACTAAGAAGAATGAAGGAGATTGTTTTGGTGGTGAACAGTAGAGGAAAAATAATCTCTGCTGAAGAAGATACAGACAACTTCCATTTTATTTATTTTTTTGCTGAAATTTTTTTTAAGAGCAAGTGAATCTGTCTCCACATGTCAAGAGTCGTCCCTCATTGGTGGTGTGCAAAGTTACAATTTATACAAGGAGCGCTAGGCTTTTAATATTTTCAAAATTCCAAAAATACCCTTAATGCTAATTTAAAGACAAAAATGTATTAAAATAAATTAAACAAAAATTAGGTAATTAAAAGAATAAAATAAAAATAAATAAATAAAATAAATAAATAAACAATAAAAAAAGAAACTATAAATAATCCTATTTAATTATTCTAAACCTTTTGATAAAAAAAAAGAAAAATAAATGAACTCAAAATAAATAAAAGTCGGATGCAAAAGTGCTCGAAAAAATAAAGTGAATGTACCAAAATAATCAGCACGAAATAAACCTCTCGGGAATATATAGCATTTGAGCCAATTTTGAAATGAAAAATAATAGGTTAAATGCTCAGAAGGACCAAAATATGACCGAAAAATTAGTCGAAAAATAAATCGAGCACACCAAGTTAAACTACGTGAAACGTAGATTAATAAAACTGATGTCTTCAAGTTTGATTTTGAAACTTTTTCGCCCGCGGTTTTGACACACATTTGATAATTGATCCAATCGGTTTGTCTGTAAATCTGAAATTTTATTTCGACTGACATTCTAGGAATTATGCGGTATGGAATGCATGTTATGATGCAAAGATGCAACGACAATGACGAATGTGTTAATTGGTGATTCATGGTCAAAATCAGGGTGTGACAGTTGCCCCTATTTAAGTATCTTTAACTAGAGAATATGAAGCAAAGCACTCTTCATATGATCATATTGGGAGATAGTTAAATACTAAGAAGACCCGGATTTTGATCCTGAAATACAAATGGTATGATATGAGATAAGATGTTATGACTCTTTTTGTTTTTGATTTGCTGGAAATATGATCAGACATAAGATAAACCCTAGCAGGATGTTTTATGATGAATGAAGAATGAAACAAAGATATGTGGGGAATGATGGAGACATATGGTAAAGGTGGCCCACAAAAAACAAAAAATGAGGGTAGAAATTCATTGGGGATAACAATCTTGCTGGAGGAAAGACAATTGGGGAATATGCAAAGAGATTTTAACAACAGGTTCGTACGTGACCTGGCAACACCAGAATATTCAAAGAATTTTCAGCAACAGGTTCAAACATGACCTGACAACATTTGAATATTCAAAGAATGCTCAATTAAACATGACATGGCAACATTTAGGAACATATAAAGAAGGTTTGAATAACAGGTTCAGACATGACCTGATGACAGTTTGAATGTCAAGGAAAGTTTAGTCAACAAGTTCATACATGACCCGACAACACCGAAAAAAATCAAAGAATTCCATCAGTTAGTTCATACATGACCTGACCATTGGAATATTCAAAGAGTTTCAATAACAGGTTCAAATGTGACCTGACAATGTTGGGGGATATCAAAAGGTTCCATCAACAAGTTCAAACATGACCTGACAATACTGAAAAATATACAAAGAAAGTTCCATCAATAGGCTCATGCGTGACCTGACAGTATCGGAAAATTCAAAGTGTTTTAACAACAGGTTCAGACATGACCTGACAATACTTGAATATCAAGGAAAGTTTAGTCAATAAGTTCATACATGACCTGACAAGACCAGGAAAAGAAATTCCATCAGTAGGTTCATACATGAACTGACCATTGGAATATTCAAAGAGTTTCAATAATATGACTTGACAATGCTAGGGGATATCAAAAGGATTCATCAACAGGTTCAAACATGACCTGAAAATACCAGAAAATATACAAAGAAAGCTTTATCAACAGGCTCATACATGACCTGACAACATTGGAAAATTCAAAGTCTTTCAACAACAGGTTCAGACGTGACCTGATAATGCTAGAAAATCAAGGAAAGGTTAATCAATAGGTTCATACATGACCTCAACATTGGGATATTCAAAGAAAGTTTCACCCACAGGTTCAGACATGACATGACAATACTAAAAAAATCAAAGAGAGTTTTATCAATAGGTTCATATATGATCTGACGACACTAGAAAATTCAAAGAAAGTATATCCACAAGTTCATGCATGACTTGACAATTCAGGAGGTTTCAAAGAGATTTTATTAACAGGTTCAGACGTGACCTGACGACACTAGAAAACCCATAGAAAACTTCAACAACAGGTTCATACATGACCTGACAATATTGGAAAACAAACAAATCAAGTTCCATCAACAAGTTCATACATAACCTGACACTTTAGAATACATCTGACAGTTCTGGAGATTTCTCACAAGGAAATTATGAAAAACAAAGATAAACGGGAGTCTTCTTATATGTAGATCATCCACGCAAAAGGAATGATTCTTCACAAAGAAATCAAACAAAACCAACATCATTGGAGTTTTCTAACACGAAAAACCTCCAAGATTATGGGAATTCCTCAAGATGATGAGTCATACATGACTTTCACGAAACCATCAGGAAAGACAAGGTAATAAAACTCTCTGTACGTGCCAACAACGATTGGAGTTTGACCATATGCAATGGATTACAACCAGCTTTTAACAGATTTTGCCAACAACAATTGGACTTTGACCGTAAGCAATGGATTATAACCAACTTTTAACGAATTTTGCAAACAACAATTGGACTTTGACCGTAAGCAATGGATTACAACCAACTTTTAACGGATTTTGCCAACAACAATTGGACTTAATAAAAGTCATTAGTAAAACAATTATCGGCTATAACGGAGTTTGCCAGCAACAATTGGACTTGAAAATATTAGCGGCAACCAAACTTCATATACCAATTACGATTGTATTTACAAACGGAGTGATAGTGATGGCAATGAAAATTGGGTTTAAAATGAGTTCTAGTAACAACTGAGCTTGGAATAATGCTTAGTGACAAATGAATTTTAGGAGACACCAATAATGCTTGAAATAATGCTAGGGAGTGGCATAGGGGTTCTGGAAGTGCGTCAAAACAAAAATGACATGTCCCAGAATTCATCAGAGAGTAAAAGAAACGAATTCTGGAAATGCATCAGAATTACAAGTGATATTCTGAAAATACATCAGAATACAGACACATCCGGTAATACATCGAGGAAATTCTGGAAATACATCAGAATACAAGACAGACATATTTGAGAATATATTAGATAGGTGGGGAAACATATGGAAACACATCATACAAGCTATGGAAATACATCAATAAACAAAGGAGTAATCCGAAAATTCATCTGATAATCCAAGAAGGAATTGAACCTCATGGAAAAAATTGGTAGGTGCCAATTGAGTTGGAATTGAAAATGGCTGCGAAAACCGGATGATGGTTTAAGGGCACCAAAGACAAACTGGAATTAGAGGTCAAAGGATATAGGATCAACAACAAGACCCGGGTCAATGCAAAATGAGCACAAAGTACATTTAGGTTATGCATGGTTTGAATTTTCTTTTATGTATGATATATGAATGATCATGATATGAAAATGACGACACTTGAGTGGACTGGGAGTTTGTAAAGACTTTTTATGGAGATCATGATTCCCCAACACCAAGAAATCAACCAAATATTTTATGATAGATGTTATGAAAGGAGAATTCTATCAAGCTTGACAACCACAACTTAGCCAATGGGATCCTTATGGAGGGTTAATGAATCATGCTAGCATAATTTTCGGGCACTCGTCTCAAAATCAATACTTATTGACGTATGGCAGAATTTCTTTAAGCAGTTTGAAAGCATGAAAGGGGTATGCCCCTCTGTGGCTCATCTTGCCCCAGTCTGTTGGGTCTTTGAAAGTTTTCACCTTGAAAGTGAGTTTGAAATAGCTTGAGATGAGACGATATCGAGCTAGCTTACCCCAAGTGTTTAAAACTTGCAGTGGTCTGCCCCTGATTAACCAAATCTTGGAACGATAGACTATTGATTGGATGTCCTTGGCTTGTTGGACTCAATGAACTTCTGAGGTGGCTTGCCCCTGTCTGAGTCTTTAAGCAAATTACTCTTGGCTAGATGGCCTTTAGGGTGATTGGCTCGGATTGACCGATACTCAAAGTGATTTGCCCCTGACTAGACTTCTTTGACTTTATCAAGTTCTTCAACTGTATATTATTGGAATTTTTTCGATGTTAAATGATGACTTGCAAATAAGATTGTTCACTTAAAAAATGGTAATTTTAATGCAGTTCTTATGCAAAAATTTGAAATCAAAATTTATTGTTATGAATAGGTGAAATACTGTGAACGAGTCACTGATAAGAACACAATGATGATCTAGTCATTCATAGTGTGCAAGGCGGTGCGATCAAATGACATCGTTTGGAGTCAGGTTAACACAACCTTGTTGTAGTATGCTTTCAGAATAAACTCTGCCTTAATTAGGTCTTTTAAGGGTTGTAATGTGGCCTGGTTCACAGTTTTTTAAACAAAAAGGATATAAGGCTCAAAAGTTAATTTTTACCCACCCCTTCTTCTTGATGATCTCCGGTTCCTACGTTCAGTTAATTCAATACACGCATTCGACTTCGAGGGTGCGAAAGTGAAAATGAGGATTCAAGATGAGATTTTCTTGAAATGGTAGTCACCTTATTTTGTTTTTGTTGAGGATTTTGGTGACCTTTTTTTATTGATTTTCTTTATTCCTAATTTTGCCTGGACCGCTTCTTTGAAGCTTTCGGTCCATTGGGATGCCCTGATTTTTGCCTAAGCCATTTTTTGAGGTGTTTGACTTAGCGGGCTTTTCTTTTTGAAAGGTGGAGACTACCACATTATTGGTGGATGAGGAATAACCACTATAATTTTTTTCACTTTTCAGTTTCTTCGACACTTCAAGATGTGTTCTAAGAGTAATGTGTGGTTGAACTTCTTTGGAGGATGTGTAGAGATGGACGAATCCTCTTGAAAATTGAATGCATATTCAAACTATTTGAACATAACTACCCTACCCCTGGTTAAGATTAAGGGTTTTTAAATATGAAAGAAACACCAACTTTTAGGCTCCAAGTGGTTGACTAGGGATTAACTCCTTATCTCTTTGGTGTTTGGGGATTTGAAACAATGCCTTACATCATCGACAAGGTTTTCTTCAAAAGCATACCACAACAATTTCAGGTGTTTCATTTTCATCCTCCTCCTTCCAATCTTTGTTAACATGATGGTTTGATAAACAAAAGTGAATGAGAGAAGTATTTTTTGTTTTTAACATAAATGAAAAATGAGTGAATACGAATGGATTAATTCAAAAGATGCATAAACATTTCATTAATCTTACCAATTCAAAGAAAACAACAATGCTTAAAAGCAACTAGCAATCAACATGCAAGGAAATTACAAAAGAAATGCTGAAACAGCCAAATGATTGTCAGCTTTAGGGAATGACTTCTTCAAACTTGATCCATTAACTTCGGGAGACACCCCTTGAGATATTCGCACTTATCTGGGAGATAGGTTAATGTTCACTACCAAGCTTCCTTCTTGAAAGGCTATATACCTGTTATCAATCAACTGTTATACTTTGGCTTTGAAAGCATTGCAGTCTTCAGTTGAATGCGTTTCTGATCCGGCATGATATCCACATTTCACATTTGGGTCATACCCGGGATGGGTAAGGTTGTGAAACCGGCTTGAGAGACTTGGGATCAATCAACGAGTTTTGAATTAGAGGTTGTAGAAGTTGGATATATGTCATGAGGATTGGATGACGAGGAACATTTCTTCTTTCTAAGTTATTTTAAGGCCTAGGCTGATTTTGACGCTGATTCTGATATCTCGGGCCTTGGGCTCGTTGGTTTGGATGAGGAGCAAACCAGGATTGTTGGTAATGAAGACCAAAAGGTAGTGGTTGCTGGTGTGAAACTTTTTACATTTCTAACTTCTCATTTTCAGCCACTTGAAGGTTGGGATCAACAAGCTTTTTGACATTGGCATGACGATCTTCAAATTCTTTTCCTTCAATCTCATCGTTGAACGCAACCCTCTTGGATCCACTACTCACTTCTCCTTTGCTTATGTTGGCATGGGTCGTGACATTGGAAATCCAAGGCAATATCTCAATTCTCTTACCATGAAACGATGATATCTCGTTAGTCACATCCCTGACCTCTTCCTTATGGTAAAAGAACCTTGAGGGGCTTCAGGGCTCCTTTGCCTTTATCACTACTTGGCCCATAAATCAAGATATATGTACCTGAAATTTCCTCCTCGAGTGTTGGTGACCTAATGTCAATCAATCTTTGCAGCTTGAACTTAAAACTCTTGCATTCCTCGATGAAGTGCCCCATTGTTCCAGTATGGTATCCGCACTTGACCTTCGGGTGATCTTCTTCAAAGACTAAGCTTTTTTTGTTAAATCAGCTCTCGTACCAAGGCTTTCAGCGCTAAGCAAGAATCTAGGTCATGTCCCACTTCCCCTTTATGGAATTCACATGTTGCATTTGGATTGTACCATGGCAGGCATGGTGACGTAGGTGTGTGAGCTCGAGGGGCCACCAAAGCATTCTAGATCAGCTGCGGGTAGAGCTTGCTATATCGCACTGGAATCAGGTCGTTGTGATTTTTTTCCCCTTGTTCTGATTTTGATTTTTGTTCCGAACCTGACTTCAGTGATTTTGAGGAGGAATATCCAGAGGATGTTGATGATGACATCCTGAGGGAGGACCATATGCCGGTAGATGAGGAGTTTCCACATAGAATTGCCCCTGACTTGGGGTAACACCAGATGGATGTGGAGTAGTAACTCCCTCCGTTACCGCAATGGGTGTGGGATGACCCTCTTTTCTCAATAAGGCTTGCAGGGTTTCCACGGTCCATCCCATTGGGATCTTCAAAAGATTGAGTTCCTCCTTCAATGCTTCTTGACTTTTCCTTAGCTCGTCCATCATCTCTTGAGACATGGTTCTTTGTTCTAAACGCGTGTCAGGAATCACTTTGTTGATCATGGATAAAGGATGGATGAGTTTTTTTGTATTTTGTCTGGAAAATGACATGCATTATCATGAGATGCAGATGCAATGGAATGTGAATGAATGCAATGCAAGTCGTGCATATTTTTTTTCCTCAATACACGAGTTCAAAAGTCTGAGGTACTGATGAATTTGATTACTTTCCAAAAATAGGTTCTCACCGGGTACGATCCAGGGTTACAAAGGTTCCTAGAGTCATGGATCCATTAGACTGTTTACTGCCTGCAGCAACTTACTTACCGGGCATCAACTCCATCTAAAGAATCTACTTCAAGTGAGGTTCTGACATCGATCCAACGAGAAATTCATCTCGCGGACCCACACTACGCAACCATCTTTCCTAATTGGCCAAAGTATTAAGGTTATACAAATGGTCCTTAGAGTCATGGATCCTAATAAAAATATTGAAGCTTACAACAACTTACTTGTCGGGCAATAACATCCTCCTAAGGATCTACTCTAAGTAAGGTTCTCGCACAGACCCGACGAGAAATTCATCTCGCGGACCCACACTACTCAACCTCATCCTATCTTATGTTTTTACTCGAGACTCGGGTAAAAAGTCCTTCCCACCAGGTTTACAATAAGAGTATCCAAGTACCAAAGCATAATGGAACCAATTCAATAAATTATATCAATATGATAATAAAGATAGCAAAAGCAATAAAGAAAATCCAAATAAGTAAACAAACAAAGGCACACAAACGACCTAACTAGGCTTGACTCACTTAGGGATCTCTTTCCCCAGTAGAGTCGCCATCTGTTGCACCTCGAAAAACAAGAACACGACTTAAGCGAAGCACAATCGCACACTCGCAGTGATGGACTGAACAGAGTCGCCACCGAACTTTATTTATTCCTAAAAAGGAAAGGGTAAATATCGATAAAAACCAAGAAAGAATGACAATGATTATGGTCGTCACAACCAAATCAGGGTTCGGGAGTCGATTACGCAAGGGGAAGGTATTGGCACCCCTCACGTCTGTTGTACTCAACAGGAACCATTAGGTTTATTGTGCGCGTTAGTGTTAGCTTGAAATGTTAGGCTTCTCAAGTTATTATGAGGGAAAGAATAATAGGATCAAAAGAAAGGAGAAGATCTTTTTGGATTTTTGCAACAAAGGGGACTAAACCTAAATTTTTTATTAATGAACCTGACAAGATTTACAAATCCTACTCCTACGTATCTTCGGGTGCAATAGAGAACTCAAGGCTTATGTAGTTCTGGGTAGAAAATGTTTATTTGTTGGTCAATTTTAGCGAAAGCTATATTGTATTAATCGACAAAAACATTGTTTTACCCAAAATAGATGAGGAGCGGACGTATACCACACATCAAATGGATTTACAAATCAACATTCGGAAAAATGTCACTTATCTCAACTTAACAATTATGGAAAAAGCATTACTTTGCATCATCTTAAGACAAAATATCTTTCATTTATGAAAAGGTTTTCCTGATCAATCAGACGACGGCGAAAAAGAGTTTGATTGGTTGAATGTATTTTTGGGTTTGAAAGACGAGTATTTATGACTTGCAAGATCTTAAACTTGGGTCTAATACTTGGGACTACGTCTGGATATTTCATCCAGGTAATTTTTTTCTTTCAATTTTAATGAGAAAAGACGTTTGAATATTTATAAGTATTTTGAAGAGAAGACGAATACTCATGGCTTGCAAGCTCTTACAACTTGGGCCTAATATTCAGGATTACGACTGGATATTTCATCCAGAAAATCTCTTTCTTCCAACTTACTTATGAAAATGATTTGAATATTGGAGTGTTTTTGAGGGAAAGACGAATACATATGGCTTACAAGCTCTTACAACTTGGGCCTAATATTCGGAATTACGACTGGATATTCCATCCAGGATAATCTTTTTCTTCAGATTTTATTGAGAAAAAATATTTGAATATTGGAGCGTTTTAAAGAGAAGACGAATCCCTAGGGCTTACAAGCTCTTACAACTTGGGCCTAATATTCAGGATTACGACTGGATATTCCATCCAGGGTAATTTTTTTCTTCAAATTTTATTTAAGAAAACGGTTTGAAATTAAATTGAAATGATTAATGTACAAAGGTTTGAAATTATTTAAAATTAAGTTTATATTGCTTAAGAGCTCATTGTAAGAAAGCCCAAGAGTAAGCCACGAGACTGAAAATCGAACCAAATCGAAAGCCAACCGAATTTAGCTCTAAGCTCACTTAGAGTGGATTCATGCATGAATCACTCGATCAGAAGCTGAGCAACACTTTATGCATCTAAGCAGTTTCGAAAGCAAAAATCAATTTTATGCTTCGAAATCACAATGCAATAAAAATAAACCAAACAACAATCTAATATTATTTACATGAACTATAATCAACTAATAAAATATCCAAAAACCAATAAATTAATTAATAATTAATAATTAATAACTTAAAATAACAAATTAAATAAAATAAATATGCAAAACAAGAGGAGTGCATATTAATATGGGGTGTTGTTAAATAAAAAAAGGGCTAAAATATATAACAAAGAGCCCAACACTTGATCTAAATTCCTTTTATAATGATAACATAAGATAAATCATACAATATATTAAAAATAAATGGAAAAAAAAGTTACTAACCGTGATACTTTGCAAATCTAGGAATAATTAGAAAAAATAATCTGGTTCATTAAATAAGCTAATAAATATTTTGTAGTATTTTTTTAATAATCTTTATCTAAAGATTTAATATTTTATGAAAACATGAAATCATTTTAATTTCTTAATGACATATAATAAGACTGCACTAACTCCATGAAAAGAGTGCTTCTATTATTAAAATAATGAGAGTCCAATTTGAACCCACTTTCCTAGATCTATTTCTTTTTAAAAAATAAACAACTATAAAACAAAATAAAAATACTATATTACTACTTAATAATATCACTGCTACTTTCAATATCAGTGTCATATTACTACTTAATAATATCACTGCTACTTTCAATATCAGTGTCATGTTGCCTTCAATCATAAAAAAAAATATTCATAACATTAAATGGGGAAGAATGATAAGAAAGGAAGAGAGTAACTATAAAGAGAGGGTTCACCATGGTCGGTTGTGTCGATTGTTGTTGATCGTGAGAAACAGAGAGGTAACCATGAATTTTCGTCGGAGAGAGAGAGAGAGAGACAATGACAATAAAAAGTGGAGGTGCTTAGTGAGAGGTTGAATCAACTATTGAATTGAAGTGTTGGTGGTTCGCTGATGGTTGGTTTGTTGTGGTGATGATGATGAAGGTCACCGACAATGAATGGTGTTTGATGGTAGCTCGTCGGAAATGACTTCCACGAAGATGAAAATGGACTTTCATGCTTTTAATTTTTTCCTTTTTCTTTTTGTGTTGTGATATTGAGATATGAAAGAGAGAGATATGTGAGAAGGGGAAAATGAAACTAAGAAGAATGAGGGAGATTGTTTTGGTGGTGAATAGTAGAGGAAAAATAATCTCTCCTGAAGAAGATACAAACCAACTTCCATTTTATTTATTTTTTTGCTGAATTTTTTTTAAGAGCAAGTGAATTTGTCTCCACATGTCATGAGCCGTCCCTCATTGGTGGTTGCAAAGTTACAATTTATACAAGTAGCACTAGGGTTTTAATATTTTTAAAATTCCAAAAATACCCTTAATGCTACTTTAAAGACAAAAATGTATTAAAATAAATTAAACAAAAAATAGGTAATTAAAAGAATAAAATAAAAATAAAAAATAAAATAAATAAATAAATAATTAAAAAAAACTATAAATAAACCTATTTAATTATTCTAAACCTTTTGATAAAAAAAAGAAAAATAAATGAACTCAAAATAAATAAAAATCGGATGCAAAAGTGCTCGAAAAAATAAAGTGAATGTACCAAAATGATCAGCACGAAATAAACCTCTCGGGAATATACATCATTTGAGGCAATTTTGAAATGAAAAGTAATAGGTTAAATGCTCAGAAGGACCAAAATATGACCGAAAAATTAATCGAAAAATTAATCGAGCACGCCAAGTTAAACTACGTGAAACGTAGATTAATAAAACTGATGTCTTCAAGTTTGATTTTGAAACTTTTTCGCCCGCAGTTTTGACACACATTTGATAATTGATCCAACCGGTTTGTCTGTAAATATGAAATTTTATTTCGAATGACATTCTAGGAATTATGCGGTATGAAATGCATGTTATGATATGCAAAGATGCAACGACTATGACGAATGTGTTAATTGGTGATTCAGGGTCAAAATCGGGGTGTGACAGTAAGCAACAAACTTTAAGATGCTCTTGGTCAAAATAAGATTGAAAGAAGCTTTAGAACCTTGGAGATCATGCCTTGAGAGGTATCCTCTTGAGAATCAGTGGTTGAGAATACTTTTTTGAGGAATCAAAACAAAACCTAACTGAGGAAACATGCTTGATGTTCTTGATGGGAAACCCTACCTTGCACAATAAACTTAAAAGAAACAAGACATAATTTTGCTATTTTGATTAGTGGTTAGATAAGTAATGAAAATATACAAAAGTAAAACACCAAGAAGGAGGTGCTTGATGATCCCTACAAAAGGCAAACCCAAAGATGAAAGGGAGGTGACCAATATGTGATCTTGTTTGTATGCAAGGATACAAATGATTATGTGGGATCTCAGGGTTAAAAATTAGGGTATGACACTACTTCCTAACCTTTATAGGTGAATTCACTAGATATATGTGGATTTATTTTATTGAAAGGAAGAGTGAGGTATTCACACAATTGAAGAAGTTAAAGTTGCATGTCGTAAAGCAAAATGGATGCAAGTTGGAGAAATTGAGAACTGATGGTGGTGGTGAATACACTTCTCGAGAATTTGATAGATTTTTCAATGAGGAAGGTATATAGAATGAGATCATTGCACCCTATACACCTCAACATAATGGCATAGCTAAGAGGAAGAATCAAAGTATACTGAACATGACTAAGCGCATGTTGAAAGCTAAAGATAAGCCAAAAAGATTTTGGGATGAAGCAACTTTGACAATAATACACATTCTAAATAGATGTCCAACCAAGAAGATGGTCAAGAAGACTTCTTATGAGGCTTGGACGGGTGGGAAGCCGAATGTTAGTCATCTTATAGTTTTTGGATCAATATGCTTCAAGCATGTGCCTGAATAATTGAGGAAGAAACGAGATGATCAAAGTTAGACTATGGTGCTCATAGGTTATCATTCGACTGGTGCATGCAAGTTGTATTCACCAAACAATGCTAAACTTGTGATCAGTCGAGATGTACTAATGGATGAAAGAAAAGGATGGGATTGAAGTCAAAGGTCAGTTCGATAGGAGTCAAATATAATGATAACTGTATTTGAAGAAGATCAACAAACTGAAGTCCCAACTAATCAAAATGAAGAACCACCTGAGTGAAATGTTAGAAGATCGACTAGAACAAGAACTGAGTCGACAAGGCTAGTTGGTATGAAAGATTTCCAGATCAGACAATCGATGAAAATGATGACTTAATAGAAGAAGTGATGATGATGGTTGAAGCAGAACCAATCAATTTGGATCAAGTAATGAACGATTCAAATTGGTTAGCATCCATGAAAGAAAAACTTATGTCAATCGAGAAGAAAAAGACCTGGGAGCTTGTCGAAAAGTCAGTCGAGAAGCCAATTGATGTGAAATGGGTTTACAAGCTAAAATAGAGGCCGAATGGAGAAATTTCCATGTATAAGGCAAGACTAGTGGGGAGAGGTTTTATGCAAAAATATGGTATTGATTTCGATGAAGTCTACGCACATGTTGCAAGGTTGGAGATAATCAGAGTTGTTGTGTTGGCATCAACATACAAAGGGTGGAAGATACATCAGTTGGATGTAAAATCAACATTTATGAATGGACCTTTGAAAGAATAAGTTTATGTTAGTCAACCACTAGGATTTGAAATCAAAGGGTAGGAGTCGAAGGTGTACAGAATGAGGAAAGCTTTATATGGTTTGAAGCAAGCTCCAAGAGCTTGGAATAAGTGAATATATGGCTTCTTGATCGAAGCAGGTTTCATGAAGTGTGTCTCTGAACATGAAGTGTATATCAATGATGTAGACAGGGTTAGTCGAATCATCATATGCATGTATGTAGATAATTTGTTAATTACCGATGCAGATGAAATCGAGATAAGAAAAGTCAAGACGAATCTGATGCAAGAGTTTGAAATGTTCGACCTAGGGAATTTGTCATATTTTTTAGGGATGGAGTTCAAAGACATGGGCGAAGGAGTGTTCCCGAATCAAAATAAGTATGCCCACGATATCTTGAAGAGATTCAAGTTGAGCAATTGTAATGCAGCTTCTACGCCATTAGAAACTGGAGCAAAGTTGAGGAAGGAGATAAATGATGAGTTTGTAAGTGCGACACTACACAAACAAATCATTTGATCCTTGAGGTATCTCTGTAATACCATTCCAGATATTTGTCAAAGTGTCGGATTGTTAAGTAGATTCATGGAGAACCCCCAAGAATGTCATCTAATTGTAGTTAAGAAGGTGTTGAGATACATAAAGGGTACGATTGATCATGGTGTGTTGATGCCAAGGTAGATGAAGACCGACACATATGCAGAAGTATATGTCTACACTAATTTAGATTTCAGTGGAGATAAAGATGAAAAGAAGAGTATTGTATGATGCATATTCATGATTGAAGGCACTCCAATCTCATGGAATTAAGGAAGCATAGCATTATGGCTTTGCCATCGTGTGAGGCTGAGTACATGGTTGCTTCTTATGCAGCATGCCAAGCAGGATGGATAGAGATGTTGCTTGAAGAGCTTAAGTTAATGAAACCTAGGAAAATGAATTTATTTGTCAACAATAAGTCATCTATCGACCTAGAAAATCATCCATTGTGTCATGGTCAAAATAAGCATATAGAGAGGATGTATCATTTTCTAAGGGTTCAAGTCAACAAAGGAAAGCTTGAACTTGAACATTGCAAGACATAACTACAACTAACTGACATACCCACCAAACCCCCGAAGAAAGTCATGTTCGATGAGTTGAAGAAAAACATCAGGATGAGAAGTCTTGAGAACATGAATTAAGGGGTGCGTTAGAAGTTGTAATTCAATATTCTAATTGAGAGTTAGCATTTGACTAGGTCGAAACAACTAGTCGAAGTTGTAGTAGTCAGTTGTATTCGACATAGTCAAATACAACATATAACAGTGTCGAAATGTAACTTATAATTTTGTATTTTACATTTTGTATGTTTTGGGCATATGTCAGTTTGTATAGTTCAAGTCTCGACTTTAGTTGCCTATATAAAGGACTTCGTATGATGTAAATAAAGAACTCCACTCAATCCTAATTTTTATAATTCAGTTTATAATTTACTCTTTTTTCTCTTTTCTCTCTTCTGTTTTTCATCTTTCTTAAAAAAAATTATTCCAACAAATATGTAGGTGAAAAATAGAGATATGTATTTGAAACTATTAATTCTTATCATTGCATATATAGAACCTAATGAAAAAAAGTTGATATATAAAAACTATTATAACTAAGTGAAAAATAAATGATGAAGAAATTGAGGTGAAAAGGATTATAAAACATATTTGATAAGGTGTAATAATTTATTTGAAATAAAATATTGTAAAATAATATTAATAAAAAATTAATAATGGTAGAAGTTAAGAATATCAAATTTAGAATGAACTATAATAAAATAACATTAATTTATTTTAAAGGGGGAAATTAATAAAGACATTTTAATATTTAGAATTTAGTATGATATGATAATATAAAAAAAACTATCAAGACAATTTTTTAATCTCACAAATATTACTTTATCACAACATAATTAATAAATATTTTGAATCTTAACTAAAATAATATTCATTCTTGAGTTTTTACAAATATAATTTTACAAAATAATAGATAAAAATGTGAAGACAAATTTGTGGGGCCTTCTATCCATGTAGAACTTTTGCTTATTCAGTCTGCTCTCTCTTGTTACAAGTCAAGTCATCACCATTGGCAAATGGCATTTCCCAACTTACAAATCTTACTCTTTCACTTTCTCTCTGACCGACATGTAATTTGAATTTGTTTCTAGAATTGGATGCTCACACCTCATTCAAATTGGATTATACTAATAGTATATTGTTAACTTGTTTTCCATATATTGACAAACAACAATGTTAAATAAACACAAAAATCAACATCAACTTAAAGTACGATAAGATCAACTTCATTACATTGCTCACATGATTTATAAGGTGTCATGACACATAGTTGTGGTGAAAATTTTATCTAAATAATCCATTTTAAAAAATAAATATCCAAAAGAATCTATTTTTCATCTATTTTTTAAACTAATCTATTTTCAAACAAAAAAAATCTCAAAATAAAAGAGGCGTCAATCTAATTGGCGTCTGTGTACAACACATAAGATGGGACATCAATCCAATTGACGACAGTGTACAACACATAAGATGAGACATCAATCCAATTGACGATAGTGTACAAATATGTAGGAGAGAAAATATACTCTCTCTCCTATATATTTGTACACTGTCGCCAATTGGATTGACACCTACTTTTATGTGTTGTACACAGGTGCCAATGCGCCAATTGAATTGGCGCCTCCTTTGTTTTGAGAATTTTTTTTATTTGAAAGTGGGTTAGGAATTTTTTACAAAAATAATCCACTTTTTTATGGAAATTCCCAAAATACTCTCGGTTTCAAAAAAATTCCCAAACTACCCCACTTTTAGGAGGAGTCGCCAATTCAATTGGCGACTCCTCTTAAAAATTGAATGGAGGCGCCAATTGGATTGGCTAGGGCACATGCCCTAGCCAATCCAATTGGCGCCCATGTGTATTACTTGAGAGGAGGCGCCAATTGGATTGACACCTCAGTGTAAAATGCATTTTTTTTTGGGTAAATGGTCTACGTGATACATAAATTTGAAATATGACCAAATGATATTAATAAAGTTTTCCGTTTACACAAAAAAGCCTAATGGTGATGACCGGGATCACCTAACCGACCTCCAGTCCCACATCCCCTAGCTACCCTAACCCACATTGATGATTCACCACTGGTGTTTGAGCATCTGAGGGGCCAGGAGTGTCACTACCAACTACAGGAGATGACCTGTTGAGGTAGTCAGACAAGTCGGCATAGTCTTCAGTATGCATCGAGGGTGTACCGTCGTAGCTGAGTTCATGACCCATGTCAGAGTAGTTGGGTTGTGGTTGACTCATTGGTGGGCGACCGAGACGGTTGAAGGGAGACATGAGTGTGAATGATGCGTCGATGGAAGGTTGGAAAGGTTGTTGGGGTGTTTGGTAGAGACATGGTTGTTGGATGTTTTGGTTTTGTGAGGTTTGGGCTTCTTGGCTATGGTAGGAGGAGGGACGGTTGGTGTTGAATGATCGTTGGGTGTTCTGGTTAAGGCGGCTTTGGTAGGGTGATATGGTGGGTGCGAAGTGATGTTGGGTCTCAGGTTGATGGTCAATTTGTTGGTGGTGGTATGGGGTATGCTCTTGGTATTGGGGTTGGGTGTATGGCATGTTTTGGTTGTATGTTTATGTGTTGGTGGAACGGAATGTTTGACGGACAAGGGGTTGTGTGTATTTGGTCTAACACTGTTGTTGGGGGTTTGATGTTGAGGTGTCAGATATGTAAGTTTATTGGCGTGGGTCGTACATGTACATATCCTCGGCGATGAACTGAAAACCAACCGATCTGTACCAAGCCATATAAGTACGACTTGGTTTTTCTTCATTTGGCATGACTGCGTCAGTTAAGACATGGTCATGGCGGTGCTTCCATTTACGACACTCCGATCTTGCGAAGCTTTGCCATGGATTGAAGTTCCATTGGTCGTTAACTTTGCGCAAATGCCATTCTCCTAGGCTTGCTGGGGGATCTGGGATGTTTTGAGGCATACCGAACTGCAACTTCACACGATCACTGTTGTGCATCTCCACAGTTGTGAACCGTACTATCAGTATGCATGCAGTCCATACGGCCGCATCTTCAGCGTTGACCTCATGGTCATGATCCAAATTAAGGTATGGACACCAAATGAACTGAAATGTGAAAGAAGATAGGATTATAGTCTAGGTAGAAGAAGTTAACAAATTATAACAAAATAATAAAGTTATTATCCTTACGTCTGTCGGCCGAAGGTGATCCAACAAATTGCGATACTGAGTAATATAGTGTCTAGGACATCTGTTATAACTCATACCACGTGCAGACCATCTACACCAAAAAGGTAAGAATATTAGTTAGAGATAATAATATTTAAAGAAGTAAGTAAAGATATAGCAATTTAAACAACTTACTTTTGTGCATACGGGAATGTGAAAGGGTTGTTGTTGACAGGTGCTAGGGACGGTAGTCTTGACCAACCTCATGCTTATAGCAAAATAGCACATCCAGAGAATATAGATGTGTCTTTGTGTGAGTTTTTTCACAAGGAGCTATAAAGATAGGCTAGACAAGCAGATCCCCTACTATAACTTCCTATTTTGTCTACATGTCTAAGTAAAGGTAAATACATAATATGCATGCTAGAACCACTACCTTCGGGAAATAAAAACGAACCAATTAACAACATAATGTAACACCTAGTTTTTATTATTCGAGCATCTTCGGTAGAATGCTCATCTAAGTATAAACTATTATAGTATGACTTAAGGCGTGAAAGGAATATACCTTGACCTCTTGAGTTATCATTTCACAAATCAGTCTCCAAGAGGTCCATGCAAATTGAATTTGCATAGTTGATTTTACCATTAACAACCTTACCTTCAATGGGCAGTTCCAAAAGCATGTAGATATCTTCTAAAGTCATTGTACACTCACCGGTTGGGAACCAAAATGTGTGTGTCTCTAGACGCCATCTTTCGCATAAAGCAAGAATGGATTTGTTATCTATGGACCAAGACAAAATATTACTTATATGACCAAAACTGACGAGTTCAACATAAGGTTGAATCATCGGGTCCATATGGACATATTCGTGGGCCCGAGTCTGGAACCTTGAAACATCCTATAAAAGAAAGAAAAAAAAAGTTGACTAAGTTGGTATGTTAAAATAAAAGGGACTCTATTAAAACAAATAACAAAAGAAAAAAACTTACATAAGTTGTTATGTTTGCAACCGTTCCTCTTTGCGATTCGCCCATTGTAAGGATAGACATTTTGTCGAGGAAGAAAGCGGTTGGTGCAGATGAAACTACAAGAAGTTGTTCTAGATGAAGTTGTAGAAGAAGTATTATAGAAGAAGTAGTGAGAGTGATGGTGTGGAAGAAGTGTTGATGGTGTGGATGTATTTATAGGAAAATGAACGGGAGCATGAAAAGTTGTGCTTGCATGTTGTCTCCAATTGAATTGACACCCATGTGCAATTTGTACATGGTGTCGCCATTCAAATTGGTGCCTCCATATGAACATGCATGCAAGACCTAGGTCTTATTGCTTGATTTCGAGGTCTGCATGCATGCAATACAAGGTGTCGCCAAATGGATTGACGCCCATGTGCAAGGAATGAATGAGGGCGCCAATTCAATTGGAGTGTGTGTCTGCATGTGTGACACGTGGTTGTCCTATCTCTTGCATGCTGAACATGTCACTTCTTAGTAGATTGCATGGTTGACACATCATTTCAGACTAACTTGCATGTGCGACACATCACTTCGAACTAGCTAGCATGTGAGACATATCATTTCCCTATTTAAATGTCTTACTATCAACATCCAAGACACATAACTCACATTGATCTGCAGCAAGAAAATAGTTTTCATCTGCACAATGTCATCTTCACCAAAATACAGTGTCAACGTTCACTGCAACGGTGAAACATACGAGTCTAAGTTATATGGTTTTTGTTTTTGAAACACTGATACCATTAGACTTACGATCAATAGAAATGCAACCTTCTTGCATTTGAAAAAAAGAATACAATCCTATATAGGATCGGGTATTGTGTCAAAGATCACGTATCAAAATCCAATATTTTTCTAGAATAGTCAATGCAAGTTTTTCCCGCTTAAGGTACAAGACGATGAAGATGTTGAATACAATTTGTTAGTCATGAACATTCAGGCTGCAACTGTATTGAGTTGTACATTACTCTTCAACCATGTATACCGTCTCAGCAGTCTCAAATAACCAGTCAGGATGAATCTGGTGAATTTGATCCATAATGGTTAGATGACGTCAACCCAGAAGCAGAAGTAGAAGTGGATGTCGTTGATGAAGAAGAATAGGAGACCGAGATACAGGTTGATCACATGCTGAACAACGACATTGAAGATGATGATCAACCACCACCAATACCTCCTAGTCATGTCTACAATCCGCCTCAACATATGACAAATATAGATATGCACGACGATGAAACATCTAACAATGTTTTTTATAACTCGTATCCACGATCAGAAGGCGAATTAAAGGTGGGAGACCTGTTTCGTACTAAAGAAGAATGTCTGCGAGCTATCAAAAAATTCCACATGAAAAATCTGCTGATTTTACAGTGAAACACACTGATCTAAGAAGGTATGTTATCGAATGTCGTAACATCCTTTGTAAGTTTCGGTTGGTTGCGTCTTACAAAAAGAAAAATGACATTTGGGAGATCGCTTCAATAAACCCACCTCACAGTTGCATTGCAACTAACATTGAACAAGATCACCATAAACTAAGCACTGCATTGATATGTCAAGACATTCTATTGTTGGTTAATAAAGATCCATCAGTGAAGGTGAGTATAATTATATCCCATATCAAAACAACATATAATTATACTTCATCTTACAAGAAAGCCTGGATTGCGAGGACAAAGGTTGTTGAACAGGTATTCAGCAACTGGGAGGATTCATACAAAGAATTGCCACAGTTTTTATGGGCACTAAAAACAATGTCCCAGGAACTGTGGCGATTATGGAGACATTGCCAGCAATGATGCCAGACGGAACCTGTGTTACAGGTAATAAAATCTTTCACTGTCTCTTTTGGGCGTTTGACCCATGCATCAAAGGTTTCGCATTCTGCAAACCTATTATTCAAATTGATGGCACTTGGTTATACGACAAATACAAGGGTACTTTGCTTATGGAGGTTGCACAAGACGGCAACAACAATGTCTTTCCCATTGCCTTTGCTCTAGCTGAAGGTGAAACGGCTGGTGAATGAGGTTTCTTTCTTCGACATCTCAAAACACATGTGCCTCCACAAGCCAATCTCTGTTTGATTTCTGATAGCCATGCTGTCATTGAGAGTGCCTACAACAACCATGACAACAGATGGCATGATCCTCCTTCTACCCATGTCTATTGCATTAGACATATTGCACAAAAATTCATGCGTGCAATAAATGATAAGAATCTTTGCAAGAAGGTGGTGAATGCTGGGTATGCTCTAATTCATCCGTCATTTCAATATTATCATGATGAAATTAGACTGTCTAATAAAGACGCATGTAGATGGATAAATAACATACCAGTAGAGTAGTGGACAAGGGCATTTGACAAAGGTTGTCGATGGGGCCACATGACAAAAAACCTTGTGGAATGCATGAATGAGGTATTCAAAGGAATTATAAATATGCCAATGACCGCCTTGGTAAGATCGACCTATTATAGGTTGGATTCTACGTTCGTAATCAGAGGTGAAAGATGGAGTGCGGTGTTAATGTCTGGGCAAGTATTAAGTGAGTGTTGCATGAAAGTCATGAAAGAGGAGAGCACCAAAGCTAGCACACATGCTGTAACAATCTTTGACCGTCATAGGCAAAATTTTAGCGTTCAGGAAACAATGGACCACAACGAGAGGAGACCAAATTTAGCATATGCTGTTAGACTAAACAGAAGTTGGTGCGACTGTGGAAAATTCCAGGCCTTCCGCATTCCTTGTTCCCATGTCATTGCAGCATGCGCTTATACTCGTCAAGACGCTTACATCCATTTATCTGATGTGTACAAGGTTGTCACCGTCATGAATGTATATAATCAAAGCTTCTCGGTACTACCAATGGAGGAATACTGGCCTCCATATGAAGGTGATATAGTTTGGCACAACGACGAGATGCATAGAAAGAAAAAAGGAAGGCCAAATAGCACACGTATCAGGACAAAAATGGATTCCACAAATAAAATGATAAGATTATATAGTATATGTCGTCAACCAGGACATAACAAGAACAACTGTCCCAATCGAGGAGCATCATCTAGGTCTTAAGCTTTTTGTAACATTGTATTTCTGTAACCTTCAATCATTATATATCATTAAGTTTTTGTTAAAACGAGGTTCACAACAAACATCAGTACAAAATAAACTATCTGAAAACAGAAATATTTCTAACTGATTACAACAATCAAATTGATGTCATCTCGACCGAACATCATTTCCCTAGCATCCTTATCAGTCTTCATTCGCACCCAATCAAAGATATTGTCGAGTCTCTCAATACTTCTAATTTTTTCCCTTATGGTATTTTCCCATCTAACCAACGAACTAGCTCCCTCTTCAGTTGATCAAACATAGTGATGTTCCAGAACAACATCAACATCTGAGGTTTGTCTCTCGCATAAATCACCTTTATGTATCGGCGACGAACACCAAACATGATTGCAAATGATTAATTGAGATGTGGAACAATGACTCACACAACACATCTATTTATAACAAAAAAATTGCATTTTACACTGAGAGGCCAATCCAATTGGCGCCTCCATTCAATTTTTAAGAGGAGACGCCAATTGAATTGGCACCTCCTCCTAAAAATGAGATAGTTTGAGATTTTTTTTGAAACTAGGGGTATTTTGGGAATTTCCTTAAAAAAAGGGCTATTTTTGTAAAAAATTCAGTGGGTTAGTTTGGAAAATAGATGAAAAAGTAGGTTGTGTTGGATATTTATTTTAAAAAATGGATTATTTAGATAAATTTTGGTTAAAAAATAATATTCTTCTGCTACATCCTACATCTATATTACATTTCACTATTCACCAATATAATGAATAGTAAAATATTATAATATTAATTTTTTTCTTTTTTAAATATAATTTTTTTCTTTTTTAAATAATATTTATAAAAATTATATAATTAACCAACTTTATAACTTTATTAACGAATATTTTATATTTTATTAATCAATTTTATTTACTTTTAAAAAATATTTTTAATATTTTTATTTTTATTAACCAACTTCATAACTTTATTAATCAATTTTTTATTTTTTATTAACCAACTTTCTTTTACTACTATAAATCATTTTTAACATATGAGCGTTTATTAACCAACTTCATCACTTCATTAACCAATTTTTTATATTTTATTAACCAACTTTATTTCACAACTTAAAGGAGGTATTCATGGACACTGTTCACACACAATGTTCATGACACTGTTCACGTACTGTTTATAAATATATTTTTTATTTAAAAAAATATTCTTCGTATAAATACGACGAACAATGCATAGCGTATAAGAATTGGTGTATGATTATGGTATATGAATAACATTGTTGAGGACAAAAATGGTATTCTTACATTACATCCTACACCTACACCGTATTTTACTGTTCACCAATACGATGAACAGTGAAATATTATAAAATTAACTTTTTTTTTAAATATAAAAAAATTATTATTATTTTATTTTATTTTTAGATTAAATGATATTTATATAAAATTGTGTGATTAACCAACTTCATAACTTCATTAATCAACATTTTATATTTTATTAACCAACTTTGTTTACTCTTAAAAAATATTTTTAATATATGAACATTTATTAATCAACTTCATAACTTCATTAACCAATTTTTTACTTTTCATTAACCAACTTTGTTTTACTACTAAAAATCATTTTTAATATCTAAGCGTTAATTAACCAACTTTATCACTTCATTACCAACTTTTTAGATTTTATTAACCAACTTTATTTCACTATTCACGGGGAACTGCTCACATACTATTCATGATACTATTCATAATTTTTTTTATTATTTAAAAAAATACTACTCACCTTATAAATACGGTTAACAGTGTATACGGTGCAAGTTTTAGTGTATGATTATGGTGTATAAATAACATTGTTGTTTTGGTGAATATTACGTATCATAAATTTAGTTGAATACATATACTTTTAAGCAATTAAACAATTCAATATTATGTTTATTTTATTTTAAAATAAATTAAAATTTTAAAATATTTTGTATTATAGATATCAATACCTAACTGAAACACATGAATATTAAAGAATTCTTTTTTAATAGAATGATTCATTAACAAAATAAAATGAGTAAACTTTTTCAAATGCATATTAAACAAATAAAAAATAGTAAAAAAATTAATTCAGTTAATAAAATATTGATTCAAATTCTTTTAAAAAAAATTATCTGTTGAAAAACTAAAAAAAAAGTTAGTTTAACTATTGAAAAGTTGGAGCCATAACATATCATAACACGCAATTTAAATATCTTAGATTTGTGGTACCCATGTGTTTTTCTAGAGAGAAAGCATACATTCTCTCTCTCTCTCTAGAAACTTATCGTGCCTTATCTCACCCATGTCTTAGGGCTTGTGGCAATCCTTCTCTCCCCAGTTTTTCTGGTCCCCCCCACCTCCCTTTTGCTGGTCCAACTTTATCCTCACCACTTAATTCACTCTCTAATTTATAGAAATCATGGAGAAATAATGTAATATTCCGTTGTCGAAGGAAGAAGAAGAAGGTGTCATGGCGGCGGCAAAATAAATCAGCGAAAAGGAAGTCTTTTGACGAACGTTGGTCGACCTTCTATGGACGAAAAATAACTTCAACTTTAGAGCTGTCACTAACACAGTAGTCGGAGCTTGGCTGCTAAAGAATCCGGTGGAAACACAAGAACTAAGTAAGAACCTATTTCTCTTCCGGTTTGCTTCCAAACGAGATCTATAGACGATTCTTCATAATGGCCATTGGAGTACCGCAACTTGCTTGTCTTGGAGAGAGTGGAGGGGCAAGAACAACCATCAAATCTCAACATGCACTTCAGATTTTTTAGGGTAAGAATCTATGACTTGCGTCTGATGCTAAGATTAACATCCATGGCAGAGAAAATAGGAAATATACTGGGGGAATTTAAGGAAATGGATATAAAGGATGTGCATAGGATTAGGAGATTCTTGAGGATACGAGCCAAGATGCATCTGAATGAAGCCCTAAAAATAGGTATGGTGGTTTGTTTCAAAGATAAAAGTTACAGGGTCTAATTCAAATATGAAAGGTTACCCGCATTATCCTTTGCATGTGGAAAAATTGTACACCAATTGAAGGACTATGAAACACTTAAATATTTAGGAGAAGAAGGCTTTAAAGACATTGATGAACAATATCTTCTTTTGGGATGTGGCTCAGTGCATCCCCTATCCCAAAGATCTCAGAGGAACAAAAGTCAAGAGAAGGAAGCTCGAGTACATACAATAAGAGCCTATTCCAAGTTTCTTCCAGCCAAAGTAGATGTGAATCGGTTGGCAATAAAAAAGAAGGAGAGTTGGAAGTTGTTCAGAGGAAAGGAAAGCAGGGAGAAAAAAAAACAAGAAGGTGAAAGTGATAAGATTGTTGTTGTAAACGGTAGAAAAATCCCTAAGTGTTATCATCATTTCAGGGGGCGCAGAGGAAGGACCTAAACATCTTCCAAATGTTTTAACTGCAAGGAAGAAATGAAGCAGGAAAAAATCAGGTGGGAAGGTCACTAAAAATCCAACTCAAACAAGAGGGATAGGGCAAGGTAAACGCCATTTGGTGGAAGTTCCGATTACAGATTTCCCAATGGAAGATATGGAGAACCAGATTAAGAAGAGGAAGTAGGGAGTTACTAAAGAAAAAGGAAAGTTCATTATACCAAAGGTGGTGTTGGAGAACTAACATCGCCTATTCGAATGAAAATCGTCAGCTGGAACTGCTGGGGTTTGGGGTGCCCCCGTGCAGTTCGGGCCTTGTAGAGGCTCGTCGTCCATTTCGAAAATCTCTCACTGTTTTTTCTGATGGGAACCAGATTGAAAGCTCACGAGTTCGAAAATATTAAGATGATGCGCTATGGAGTATGGAATTATGGTTGATTGCAGGGGAGTAGGTTGAAGTAAGGGAGAAGGATTGACCCTTTTGTGGAATGAAGAGTTGGATGTTACTGTCAACTCTTATTTTTTGAACCATGTGGTTGGTTCAGTGCAAGCTAAAGAGGATAAACCTTCATGGAATTTTAAAGGTATATATGGTTTTCCAGAAAAAGTAAACAAGCAAGAGACATGGAATTTGGTCAAGCTCCTTTCTATAGAAGTTGGAGATGATTGGATTTGTTTCGGGGATTTTAATGGCATTCTCACTGAAAAAGAAAAACAAGGAGGCAATGGCATTACTTCTAACCAGCAGGTGTTAGGGAGGATAGTAATATGGGACTATGGGCTTCAAGGTCTAGGCTTTGTGGGATACCCTTTCACGTGGACTAATGGTAGGTATGAGGAGACAAATATTCAATGCATACTTGACAGAGCTTTTGCAACCTCTAACTTCATCCAAAGTTTCAACCCTATCAAAGTCCAATACTTGGCTATATTTGGATCTAACCATGTGGCAATCAAGATTGATCTTGGTTTTAATGAGGAGACCAAAGACTTAAGACACTACCGTATGTTCAGGTTTAAGAAGGCATGGACCGATGACAAAAGATGTGAGGATCTAATTAAACACATGTGGAATAGGCCTAACAAAAGGGGAGAGAAAAAGTTGAAAGATTTGGGAATTATTGGGGAGTTCTTTAAGGAATACAGGGCCAATGAGATTAGGAAGGAGATTATCAGAATAGAAGAAAAGCTTCTGGAGGAAGGAAATTGGGCCACCAGTAAGGAAGATATCAGGAAGCACAAGGCTCTTGAAAACCAGAAGAACAAGCTTCTCCAATCTGAGGAGGTTGTTTGGAGGCAGAGTAGTCGTACAATTTGGCTTAACGCAAGAGACATAAATACCAAGTTCTTTCACGATAATGTTGCTCAAAGGAAAAAACCAATAATATCCTTAGTGTTTGGAAGAGAGGGACATACAACTGTGAGATGATTCTCAACTCTTATTTCTCTGATCTATTTTCCACATCCCATCCAACCAACATTAGGAGATTTGTGAGACCGTTAAAAGGAGGATGTCTGATAAACATAGGAATTGGTGCGCCAACATCTACACTAAACAGGAAGTAAAAGAAACCCTAGACCAAATGCATCCTCTTAAGTCTCCAGGCCCATATGGTATCTCGACTCTATTCTACAAGAATCATTGGAACTTAATAGGCTCTGATGTTAAGAAAATGGTCCTCAAGGTGATGAATAACAATTATGATCCCAGTGAGATGAACAAAACCTTCACAGCCCTCATCCCCAAGTTTAAAAATCCAAGAACCCCTAAAGAGTTTCTTCCTATTAGCCCATGTAATGTCATTTTGAAGTTGGTGACCAAGGTGATAACTAACCGATTAAAGGTTATTCTGCCAGAGGTTATTGACCATGAACTGAGTGACTTTGTGAAAGGTAGAATGATCACTAATAATTCCTTAATTTTCCTTGAGTGTTTCCAATGGATGAATAAGAAGACAAAAGGTAGGAAATGAATTATGGTCCTTAAATTAGACATGTCTAAAGCTTATGACAAAATTGAGTGGGGCTTTGTGACTATGATACTTGAGGCTATGGGTTTCCCGGAGGAGATAGTGAAGTTGATCAAGAGATGCATTGAGACTGTTCCTTATAAGATCTTGATTAATGGGAAGGAGTTTTTTCCGGAGAGGGGATTCGTCAAGGAGATCCCCTCTCCCCTTACTTGTTTGTTATTTGTGTAGATGTCCTGTCAGGTATGCCCAGGAAGGTTGCAAGAGATTCAAGTATCCATGAGATCAAGATAGCTAGGAAGGCCCCTGTCATTACACACATATTCTTTGTGGATGACAACTTGTTGTTTTCTATGGTAACTGCAAAGGAAGCAGATTGTATCATGTCAGTTATGAAGAAATACCAAGAAGCCTCGGCCCAAGTTGTGAACCTTGAGAAATTTGAGGCGTCTCTCAGTTGTAATATGAATGAAGATGACATAAATTTGATCCAACAAATAATGGGATTAAATACAATGATGACTCGTGCTAAGTACCTTGGATTACCCACAATCTTTGGGAAATCTAAGAAGGTTATTTTCTCGCAGGTGGTTGGCAAGGTCTAGAAGAAGGCTAAAGGGTGGAAAGAAAAGTTCTTGTCTAGAGCGGGAAAAGAAGTGCGAATTAAGTCTATGGCTTAAGCAATACCAATTACGTGATGAGTTATTTCAAGTTCCTTGACAATGTGTGAAAGAGATTGAGATAATCATGGCAAGGTTTTGGTTGGGATCATCGAAGGATGAGAGGAAGATTCATTAGGCCAACTGGGAGAAGTTTTCTTAAGCTAAAGGGATATGTGGGGTGGGATTCAGAGGCATTCGAAACTTCAATCTTAGTCTTCTTGGTAAACAAGTTTGGAGACTCTTCACGGGAGGTTCCTCACTCCTTGAACAGGTTTTCAAGAGCCGCTACTATCCAAGGAGCAATATTTAGGAAGCCAAGTTGGGGCATAATCCCAGTTATGTTTGGGGGATAATTTTGGGAGCAAGGAAGTTGGTGGAGGAAGGATCCAGATAGAGATTTGGCAATGACAGAAATGTTAGACTGCTGAAGGACAGATGAATTCCTCGCAATGGGGCCTAGTTAGTCCAAGATAATATAAGTTTTGTTGATTATGATTTGTTGCTTAGTAATTGATTAGTGCATTTTGATGCACATTCTTATATATTTATACTTATGCATTTCCATGTTTTAGTTTGGTTATTTTTCCCTTTTAATATGTTTTTATAATTTATCTTATTTTTACACTTATTTGTTTTTCGCAGTTTATTTCCAGCATTAGCAGTCTCCACGAATAAATTTATAACTGGAGCAAGGAGTATCGGATCGAGGCATGCTACCAGCTGTTGTCAAAATCTGATTTGGAGTGAAAACGTCTCAAATAATTCGTTGAAGTTTCGTACTTTAGGAATTATTTTCTTTTGGGTCATTTGTTGGGCCAAATTTAGGTTTTCCGGCCCAATTTGAATTATAAGTGAAACCCTTATTTTGTTTAAAAGGACAGCCGCGGTACTGTAGCAATTACACATTATTCACGATAACTTTTTTCTTTTGTGCGATCATGAAGAGGAACTAATCTCCTAGAGTCAATCTGCTGTAATCGAATTTCCAAGGCTTTGAGGTTTTTATTCTATCAATTTAATTTCATTCTCTTTCAATTCTATTCTATGAAATTTCATTTGCTTAATCAGTATTTTGTGGAATGACTTTGATTAAATTCGTATGATTGCATTCCTAACTATTAATCGTCGTTTTCGCCTCTTTGTCGTTAAATTGCGTTTGTAAATCGTGTTTGCTTAATTCACGATTGTATTTATCCGTTTGCTTAATTCAGAATATAGGAATATAAATCTGTCATATACCTATTGCGCTTGTCAATCGAATTTGAATCGAATAGAGATCGAAGCCGCTTAGGGAATTGGTAGGTAAAAACCAATGATTAGCCGGAAACCGAAAACAGTAGATTGACTTATTTTATAATCGCTTATTTTAATCACTTTTTTTGCTTTGTTTTCTAAATCGACCACTAAAACATAAACTCCACTTAAATCGATTTCATTAGGTTAAGAATAATACAAGAATCCTTGTGATACGATACTCGAGGTGTCGCTTCCCGTTTACTATATTTTATTACTCGTTTTTGACCCGTGTGCGACAGCGGATCAAATTGGCGCCGTTGCCGAAGATTCTTGTAGATTTTAACCATTATTATAGTCTAACTATTATTATAGTCATAGGTGTTTTAACATTTTTTTTGCCATAACTTTCTTGTGTTCTGGTGTTTTTACGTTTTAGGATAAAAGAAATCTGTTTTTTTTAAGAAAATCGTCTCAAATTATTTCGATTCTTTGTCGATTAAATAGGAAAAAATCAAGGATCAAAAGCCTCTATTTAGAGACTAAATAGTGAAAGTCATCCTAAAAACCCGAAATTCCTTATTTTTCTATTTTTTATGATTTTTTTTTCTGTTTTGATAGTTTCAGAAAATTCCGAAAAAATTCTCTCAAAAATTTTAATTGACGTTATTAGATTAATTTTTGTGTTTTTTGTATTTTTTTCCCTTTTATTTTAATAGTTTTTTTACGTATTTCAATTGTTTGTTCTTAATAGGGACATTGTCGGTATTTTCCTATTTGTTGCTGCATTGCTGAATTAGTTATGTGTTTTCTCATTGTTTGTTATTTTTTTTTCTTTTCTATTGAGTTTAATATGGCTGACCAAAGAACTCCGAGAGAACTTGCTGCTCCTGATATGAATTACAATGGTTTATGTATTGAATATGCTGATGTTACTATTCCTTTTGAGTTGAAATCTGGTTTAATACACTTGTTGCCAAGGTTTAGTGGTCTTGCAGGTGAGGATCCGCATAAGCATATTAAGGAATTTCCGGTTGTATGCTCTACACCATTGAGACCTGAAGGAATCACCGAAGATCACATCAAGCTGAGAGCCTTCCCGTTTTCACTACAGGGTGTTGCCAAGGATTGATTATATTATCTTGAGTCGAATTCTATCACGACTTGGAATGATTTGAAGAGAGTCTTCCTAGAGAGATACTTTCCTGCCTCCAAGGCTGCATCAATCCGAAAAGATATATGTGGTATTAGACAGGGAAATGATTCATTGGCTGAGTATTGGGAGAGATTCAAACAATTAGTATCCAGGTGCCCTCAACATCAAATTACCGAACAACTGCTTATTCAGTATTTCTATGAGGGATTGTTACCAATGGATAAAAAAATTCTTGATGCTGCTAGTGGTGGAGCACTTGTCGATAAAACTCCAGTTGCTGCTAAAGCCTAATTGAGAACATGTCACTCAACTCCCAACAATTCACAACCAGAAATAATTATATGGTCCAAACAAAAGGTGTGAATGACATTCAGGTTTCCTCTTCCAACAAGGCTTTAGAAACCAGAATTGAAGAGCTTACTTCTTTAGTGAAACAAATGACAATGAGTAAACCTCAAACAACAAAGTTTTGTGGTATTTGTACTTCTACTAAACATCCAACTGACATATGTCCTATTCTTCAAGATGATTCGGTCACTCAGTTGCCTCAAGCATATGCAACTAACTTTTTCAACCAAAGCAACAATCAGAGAGGGTACAACATTCCTGACTTGTCCACCAACAAATACCATCCCAATTGGAGGAATCATCCCAACCTTCGATGTGGAAACCCATAACAGAACCCACCTCAAGTGGCTGCCCCTGCACCTTTTGGACCATCCTTAGAAGATCTTGTCAAACAAATGGCCGCCAACAATCTCCAATTCCAATAAAGGACCGATTCTAGCATTCAGACCTTGAACACGCAAATGGGACAACTTGCTACTCAAATAAATAACATGCAAGCCCAAGGGTCGAACCAACTTCCAGCCCAAACAGTTGTCAATCCAAAGGATTCTAATACTAATGTGAGTGCGATTTTGTTGAGATCTGGAAAGGTTACAGAAACAGGCGCTGAAAAAAATTAAAAAATTATTGAGGTAACATCTGAACCTGAACCTACTCCATCTGAACCTGTTTCATCTGAAAAAATTAAAGAAAAGGAGTATGTGCCACCAGTCCCCTTCTCACATAGAGTTCTGAAAAATAAAAGAATTGAGGAGGGAGACAAGGAAAGAGAGATATTGGATGTTTTTAAAAAAGTTGCGGTAAACATTCCGCTTCTTGATGTTATTAAGCAGGTTCCAAAGTATGCAAAATTTCTAAAAGACTTGCGCACAAGTAAGAAAAGGTTGAAGGGCAATGAGAGAGTAAATTTGGGACGAAACATTTAAGCCCTTATCCAGCCTAAACATTCACCTGAAAAAGCTATTGTTTCATCCCTCAATCAGGCCATACCCCAAAAGTGCAAGGATCCAGGAACTTTTTATATTCCATGTACCATTGGGGATAGTAAATTCGACAATTGCATGCTTGAAACATCCCTTGGAGGAGCATTCTGTTTTTCATATTGAATTGATCTTTGAGTTGGTCGATGGCACCTTTTCTGAATTGTTTTCACTTGATTTTCCATCTCTATCTGAGTTTGATGATGTTTATTCATGTGATGATTATACTGACACTAACCTTTGTGTTGTTTGTGCTGAGATTGATGCTGCCTTGCAGGGTGATAATATAAACGAAGTTGTTTATGTGGCTGAAGCTCTTGACATTCCGGCTGCCCCAAACATACCATGCATTGAACAACCACATTCTTTAGAGCCTAAACCACTTCCCGAGGATTCATATTATTCATCAAAGCTTCAACTTAAGCAGAAATATAAGAAGGGAATTGGATGGACCTTGGCTGACACTCGTGATATTTTGCCCATTCATATGTATGAACAAGATCTCACTTAAAGATGAAACAAAAGTAGTGAGGCATCCCCATAATCCTTTCATTCTTAATGTTGTGAAAAAGGAGATCACTTTCACGTGCCCATTCAACACTTTTACTTATCAAAGATTCTTCTTTGATCATGGAATACAAGGCAAATGCACTAATCAAAATTTCAAGGTCAATGGACACTACCCAAAGCTACTACATGAGAACCCAACTTTGGAAGAAGAGACTGTAGAAGACCTCTCTTTAGGAAAGACTGCTTATGCAATCACTTATCCGCCTTGACTCCTCGGGTGTGTTCTTTCCTTTCTCTCACTCTTATTTTATATTTATGCTCTTTCATTAAGGACAATGCATGTTTTAAGTGTAGAGGAGGGAACCATTTATTTGTTTTGTTTCTTTGTTTTTGTTAGTGTTTTGTTTGTTTTCAGTCATAAAAAAATAAAAAAATGCATCTTCTTGAAAGTTTTAGGCTATAGACTGACTAGTTTGAGATTAGTTTGCGGAGACTTGGGAAAAATTCACAAGATCAGTATCGTCTTAACACCATAAGTCTCCTGCATATGGAAATTGATTCGAATTCTTATTATGTTTTAGCCTTAAATTCTCATTCTCTGACAGCTCTTGAGTAGTTTATTTCAGCAGTCAGCACCATCTCACACACACTCTACACAGGGAAGCCGATGAATATAAGTGAGTGTTCCGAAAAAGAAAAAAAAAGAGAAAGAAAAGGGAATGCACCTTCTAAGTTTGGTGACCCTCACCCGGTCACTTAACCCAACGGATGTAGAACCTTCAATTTTTTTTTTGAAAATAAGACTCGTTGTCTGTTGGTTCAGCGGTTTCTGGTGCTGAACTTGGTAGGGCGGATTACGGTCCAATCCCCCGCAACTACAACTGAGTAAGCAAAGGGTTATGCCACGTAAGTACTAGAATCCCATGCAAAAAGGATCAGATTCACTAACCGGTCGCCTTGCTATGGGTGTGTGGAGATAACAGGCTTAATGTGATTGCGCCTGAATGAAAAAGAGTAAAAAGAAGGATGAGTAAGTTAGACTTTAACATAATAACATGATTCGAGTTGATTTGTGTATTCAGGAGGTTGATGACTGCACAATTATGGATTAGTGTTCCTACGATATCCTTAGTGTGCAAGATTAGTACCTATCGATGCAAAATTAACCGAAGAAGACTTGTAGCCTAGGATGAGTAACTAATGATGTGTTTGTGTTTTCTTTGTTTTATTTTAAATTTTGCTCGGAGTGCAAAAATTCAAGTGTGGGGGAATTTGATCAGTGCATTTTGATTCACATTCTTCTATATTTATACTTATGCATTTCCATGTTTTAGTTTGGTTATTTTTCCCTTTTAATATGTTTTTATAATTTATCTTATTTTTACACTTATTTGTTTTTCGCAGTTTATTTTCAACATTAGCAGTCTGCACGAATAAATTCATAACTGGAGCTAGGAGTATCGGATTGAGGCGTGCTACCAGTAGTTGGAAAGCTAAGAGAAAGAGCTACAACTTTTATGTTGAAGCCAAAAGCTGATTCGGAGTGAAAGCATCTCAAATAATTCGTTGAAGTTTCGTACTTTAGGAATTATTTTCTTTTGGGTCATTTGTTGGGCCGAACTTAGGTTCTCCGGCCCAATTTGAATTATAAGTGAAACCCTTATTCTGTTTAAAAGGGAAGCTGCGGTACTGTAGCAATTACACATTATTCACGATAACTTTTTGCTTTTGTGCGACATGAAGAGGAACTAATCTCCTAGAGTCAATCTGCTGTAACCGAATTTCCAAGGCTTTGAGGTTTTTATTCTATCAATTTAATTTCGTTCTCCTTCAATTCTATTCTATGAAATTTCATTTGCTTAATCTATATTTTATGGAATGATTTTGATTAAATTCGTATGATTGCATTCTTAACTCGCCGTTTTCGTCGCCTTGTCGTTAAATTGCGTTTGTAAATCATGTTTGCTTAATTCACGATTGTATTTATCCGTTTTCTTAATTAAGAATATAGGAATATAAATCTGTCATATATCTATTGCGCTTGTCAATCGAATTTGAATCGAATAGAGATCGAAGCCGCTTAGGGAATTGGTAGGTAAAAACCAATGATTAGCCGGAAACCGAAAACAGTAGATTGACTTATTTTATAATCGCTTATTTTAATCACTTTTTTTGCTTTGTTTTCTAAATCGACCACTAAAACATAAACCCCCCTTAAATCGACTTCATTAGGTTAAGAATAATACAAGAATCCTTGCGATATGATACTCGAGGTGTCGCTTCCCGTTTACTATATTTCATTACTCGTTTTTGACCCGTGTGTGACAGCGGATCAGTGACTTTATTGATGAAGAGCTTCGGTGTTGGGATCAGGTGAAGGTCAATAATTGTTTCAATCCAAGGGAGGCATAAAAAATTCTTAGCATCCCGCTCTCGCGGAACCATTTAGAAGACAAGTTCATTTCGGAAGCTAAGAAGAACGATATATACTCTGTTAAAACTGCCTATCACAATCTCAGGGCCAAGAGAATAGCAGAGGCGCCAGGACCTTCACACCAGTTGTTCAAGTGTCACTGAAAGCAGATATGGGGTGCTCTGGTGCATAGTAGGATCACAAACTTCATCTGGAGAGTTGCAAAAAACTACATCCATGTCAAAGCCAATATGTTCAAGAAAGGTATTAAAGATTCTCCTGAATGCCCTCCCTGTCACAACTGTGTTGAAACTTCTGAACACTTGATCTTTGAGTGCAATATCTCTAAGTTTGTTTGGTTCTCATCCCCTATTGGCCTATTATCCCACCCAATACTATTGTCCTTGGCTGGTTAGATCAATGGCTATCAATCTCTGATCCCTATGGGATCCAATTGATATGCCACACTATGTATAATATATGGTTTGGCAGAAATCAAGTGATTTTCAATGCATGTTATTTTAACCCCATCATGATAGCTGAGGAAGTTGTAGATAAAGCCACTGAGCTCCCTTAGGCAAATCCGACTCTCAAATTCAGGAAGAAATTGGTGGCTAAAGGTGATGTTCAGAATCTCCAAAGAGATCACACTCCAATCCGATAGGATGGGAAAACAATTATTTCAGCCACAAAGCGAGAGAGAATGGATACAACCCTGACTATGGCAGAAGCCCTGGCCCTTAGGTGGCCTCTCAAGTTGGCTTTGGATTTGGACTTGAAGAACATCTTGGTTTTCTCAGACGCCCTCACGGTGGTCGACTGCATTAACAGTCTTGATTTCTCGGCGGAGCTAGAGCCTATTATCTTGGATTGCCTCTCTTTTTGTAATAGTTTCAAGGATTGTATTTATTTTGTACCTTAATCACGTCTTTAACATGCATGCACATTCCCTCGTGGGCCTAGGCCACGACGTAGGTTCTAAAACTTGGCTTGTACATTTCCCCTTTGATAAGGAGTTTCCTCTGTTGGATCACCATGATCCTTTTCCCTCGTGAATGAGTGAGTCTTTCCTTAAAAAAAACTTAGATCCGTAATACAAAAATGGAGAAATAGAAGAAGATATAAATCATTAAATTCAAATATGTTATTGAATGGAAGAAGACATAAATGTATCGCATAAGCTGAATGATTTTTTTTATCAAACTGCAGTAAAATCTGCAATGATGTACGAGATAAAATGTTTGACATTTAAGAATCAACACGAGAATAAAATAAATGTAGCATAGATAAGGAAGTTGCGTTGGATGTGTGATAAGAATTGGCGTGATAAAATTAGAAATAACAATACTAGAAGAATATTGAGGTTATAGTATAAATGATGATGGAAAATAAACTTAGATGATTTAAACATATAGAAAGAATATTCGTAAATATTATAAAAAAAGTATATCAGATAGAAAAAAATTAAACAATTAGAGTTATACAAAAACCTAAAAAATATAAAAAAAAATTGACGAATTATACAAAAATATGATCTTTAATAAAATATTATGACGAAATTTAATTCATGTAACCTATCACTCTTAATGAAAAATATTTTGTTGATTATGAAAACTTAATCTATCAAAGTTATCTTGTCATAATAAATAATGTTTGGTGTTTTGTTCTCATGGCCAAAGTAGCATCTGAGAATCTTTACTCGAATTTATTTACTAGCCTATATTGCTAATGATTTTTAGGAATGATGTTGATTCATGTGCACTACAAGTTAGTGTTGATTGTGATATGATGTAGTTTCTTAAATTTCTCCAAGTGTCTATAGTTTATTGTTATGTATATAAGAGGCAAATAAAGCCAGCATCAGAAGTAGCTTAATCATTCTTAGTTGACTTTATACACAAGTTTTTTTGTTTATAATAGAAGGTATAGTTGAATTTACATGTTATGTTTATTGCAAATCATCCTATGTTTATTGGTTTCCACGATTACTTCTTTAACAATTTTAAAGGATTGAACTGTTAGTATTAACAAAATTATATTTTGGAAAGCAAAGTTTAAAATCTTCATCATCAAGCATGTTTGGTCCTGTCATCTTAGACATATCTATCATTTATCAATAGTTATTCTCAACTGATTGAATCTTCATTAGGCTATTATTAAAGGTAAAGTCTTCATTAAATATGAAAATATATAAGATTAAAAGGGCATTTTCATCAAGTTGATCATGCCGTTCGTTGCTTTCTTTTATTATATTTTTCATTTTAGCATAAACTCAAATTTTATAAGATTCACTTGTTTTTGTTTGGTACAAGAATGTACGAATGATTTTCTGTCAAAAGAAAAACTTCTGTCTTTTATGATTGAATTTATTTACATGAATATATTTAATCAAGTTCATAGATACAACTACTTTGTCTATTTTTATATATTAGACATACTCCATTGCCTTTTCTTCTCTATCTGTTTCATCTGCGTATCATCATGAAAAATTCACATGCATAATATTCGGATTTGTATTCGTATTTATAAGACTTTTAATGTTGTTCAATAAGATTATCAGCAACATTAATAATCCATATTTCTTTTCTTATGATTTTTTAATTGGTATGTCTGGATTGAGATAATTTTATTGGATGTAAAAATGGATGATCCATGAAAAAAACAATCTAAATTAAGTGCGTAAATGTTGGGCGAGTACCCTAAGTAAAGCAGACTGCCTAAAGTGCATAGCAGAGTGCCCATCTTAATTGGGCTTGGATCGGCCCAACTAAAATCCATGATTTGGTCATTTATCCCACGTGACCTACATGGTGTACAGGGAAAACACTCTCATCCACGATTTGAGGGAGAATGAGTCTTCCACTACTACTATGTTTCAGATCAAGAAACTAGAAAAATCGTTGTCTAGATTATTAGTCCAGGGCCCAAGGAGTGTTCTCTAAATACCTCAATCCCATAATTGGGAACGATATCCACTAATTCTAGAAAGAAAATACACAAACTCTCTCACAATCCTTATGTGAACAAACTCTTTCAACTATTGTACTTTTAGCAAGTACAATTGACGCACATCATTGAGTTCTAGGAAAGCTAATCTTGACCACACATATATTCCCATCACCTATTGCCTCAATCTTCGTCCTCAAGATGGTACAAACATGAGGCGTAGTAGAAATGCAAGTTGTGTGGAAGAACAACGCCACCACAATCAAGCTTTGGAAGACAACGTCGTCAACCTTCAACATCAACAACAGGAGGTCAACCTCCTTGAGGAAATCGATGTCCTAGACCCCAACCTCTTTTTGACGAAATTTAGGAAGCCCCAATGTCGGAAAATTTCAACCCCCTCACTAACGAAATTTGATGGAAGGAGCGGCCCCTAGGAGAACGTCGTCTCCATCAACACCCAGATGGTTATCATTATTGCCTGTGATTCCTTGAAGTGCAATATACTCTTCAGCACCTTCAAGGACGCTACATTGAGGTGGTGCATGAACTTATTGTACTTGTCAATGACTAGTTACCATGATCTTGTAAAGGAACTAATTTACAGGTTCTCGAGAGCAAGCACAAAAAAGGTATCAACGACAAGCATGTATAACCTCCGCCATGGGTCCTTCGAGTCTTTAAGGGAATATTTTGTCTATTTTAACGAAGCCACCATCAAAGTCATACACCCAAATTAAGAGATGTTTGTAGGGTCATTCCAAAACAATTTGCGAGCCTGACACCTTCAATGAGTTCCTTAAGCAGGAGCCATCAGTTTCCAATGAGGAGAACTCATGGCGCGAGTCGAATGTTATATCAAGGGAGGGGAGAGTTATATAAAGAAAAATGCTAGGGGAATGAACAACCGACCATCTTGACACATCCCAATACAAAGACAAAATTTATTACACCTTACATGTGCGAGATCGAGAGACTTTCAAACACAATTGAAGACCCATTGAAAATGTCACGCCACTGAACACTCGTCGAGAACAAATATCGTGTGAAGTCTTCCACACTCATGATATTCCTTTGCCACTTGCCCCCAAGTATGAGTTACAGGGTCTAGGCCCAGTAGATGGTGCAAGTATCATAAGGTGAATGGTTATCACACCAAGGATTCCAACCGGCTACAGAAAGAGATCGAGCGGCTCATTAAAGAGGGTAATCATACCGAGGATTCCTACCAACTACAGAAATCCACATATTATAAAAATTAGGTTCACGTCCTTTAGAGAAACTCCATGTGATAATGATGCCTCTTGAGAAACGGATGATGTTAATGACCCTAGTCCTAATCATCAATGTTAATCTCCCTCCGTACCAATTTATAAGAAAAAAACATTCATTTTTCTTGTTATAAATTATAAGAATAAAACATCATCTTTTTTTTAATCATTTTATTCTAAAAATTCATCTTTTCTAAAGTAAAATTAAATGCGAAATGCATTTAACGTGGTTTCTCTCATTTTTTCCATAGAAAACAATCAATCAAAGCTGTTTTTACATCTTCACATAAAACATTCTAAAAAAATTTATAAAAATTTAAATTTTCTTAATAAATATGAAATATTAATTTTCCTCTCACTTTATAACCATCTACATTTTCCTGTTTCCCGTCCCTAAACCCGATTCACTAAAGTAAACCCTCCTTTTCGGTGGCTACTTAGAACTTCTCAAATGGTTTCATCAAAATCAGCCATAAACGAACCACCATCAACGTGCTAAAATATTTATTATTCTAATGAAATCCATTATTGACTTCAAAATCATGGCCATCAATAACTTAGACGTTCATCCTTTGTTTGGAAGAGTCAAATGGCTGAACTACTTTGATTACAAAATAGATCTGTTAATACCAAACTGGCCAAATAATTATGAATGCTTGCATTTGTTGTTGAAGAACTTATAACGTTAAATTCACGAGATTGGTTTTAAAACAAGTTCAAAAGATCTTGTTGAGTTTACCATGGTGGAATATCGAGGTAAAATAAAGACACATAAACTTTTAGATTTGAAACATTATTTGTGGGAGTATATGTGATTTAAAAAAAATATTTTTTTAATTTGTTTGAGTAAAATTATTTTGGTGGTTTAAGTTATTTGGGGAGGTATAAGTATAATTGAGGGAGTTAGAAGTAAAATTTTCTGAGATTCTTCCATTACTTTGGCTAGGCCCTTATGCTAATGGATCTGTTTTTCTTTTACAAAACAATCCATTTAATAGAAATTACAAATTTCAAGATAAGAAGCATTCTCACACTAAAATTTAGATTATTACACTAAAATTTAATGACTAATAGCAAAGTTCTTATATTATTGCAAGTCATGTATTACAATGAAAGCAAGAATGAAGAGAAATGTTAAACAAATATATCTCATTCTATTCATGTAATCTTCTCATTTCCTTGTTCTTCTTTCTCCTTTCTTTACCATCCTTCCTCTTTATTATCTTCAACAAAAATTTCTTAAAGCTTGTGACCCAAATAAACTCTTTAGTTTTCTCTAGTGATCCCTTCACATGGATCATATCCTCATAATTGTGCACAAGACTTGTATTTGTGAACTTTGATCCATGGTGAGATGGAAATGACATTAGATTCTTGTTGATATGATGATCAAGAGAGACCAATTCATATGAATCATATAAAGGACTTCCACAATCCCACATTGCCATTACTTTTTCTTCTTCTTTCTCATCAAGTTTTATCTTCAATGCTTCTTGTTCATCTTTTTCAAATTCTCTCTCACTCATGTTTGATTTTTTCATCTCAATTTTCTTATATTGGTCTTTTTATTGGCTTGGACGGAGATTCCTATATATAAAACATTAAACCTCTTTGCAATTTATTTTGGCTTTGACTTCTAAAAGTTTTTGCGAAACATGTTATGTTATATTTAATGGGAAACCTAAATTCTTCTTGATGTGTCTAAAAAATGGTTGGATTAATGTCATAGAAAAAAAACATGTAAATGGTTATGATCTTGACTCATACTAAGTTTGTTGTGGAAAGTGACAAATAGTATTAACTTTAAAATTTGAGTTAAGTACAACTGTTGGTGATGCCTCATCTCATGACTCAGCAACCAAAGTGTAATTAATGCATTTTGGAAGTTTCAATCTTTCCCTTTAGTTTTTTTTAGGGTGTTTGTTAACTCTGATTTTTTGTATCCTTTAGGGAAATAGATGCAATACATAAATAGTCACGCTTGCATGTGGTTTTGATTTTGATTTGGTACTTTTCTCCTTTTTCTCCATTTCTAACTTAGCATAAAATTTTAATTAAAGACTTAAATACAGTTTTGGTCCTCCCATATATCTTGATAATTTTTTAATTATTATTTAAAAAAATCCGACTTTATCATCCCCATTATCATATTCCATGATTTTTTGGTGGTCCATTTGACAAATCAGTCTCTTTTGCCCAGTTGACATGAGAATCAATTATATGATATTTTTTAACTTCCGACACGTTATTAAAAGCCTTGAAATTATTTGAATTAATATTTAAATCATTTTAATTATTTATATTAAGTAACACTGGTGTTATTAAACATTTCAGAAAAGAAAAAGTCCTTTGTTGAAGCTTTATGTCCTAGAAACTCTCTCAAACGAAGGCATGTAATCATCTTCCATCTTCTTTCGCTCTCAACCTATTTGAGATTTTCCATTGCATATATTGTGGTAGAGGCTGAAACAAAGGATTCTTGGGAGTGGTTCAAAAACCTCCTAGTTGACGACTTGCAAGACATCAATTAAAACCCTATATTTTCTTATCTGATCAGCAAAAGGTAGTCTATTAAGTTTTGTTTAGTTATAAAGAATTCATAATTATTCTATGATATTATGTCTAACTATGATTTCATGTGTAACTATGAAACAGGGAATGGTCCCAACTGTTCAAAGTATGAGTGCTCATGTTGAGCAAAGGCTATGTGTGAAACACCTATATGACAATTGGAAAAAAACAATATCATGGAATGGAATTGAAAAAAAATATATGGAGTGCTGCAAGGGCTACTACAACTCATGCCATTGAGAGGGTAACATTGAAGATAAAACCACTTAATGAGGTGTCATGGAAGGAAATGAAAGATGTGTCATCTTAGTTTTGGAGCAGGTTGTAACGCACCAGTTTGCTTTCATGATTACCGACTGACTTCACAAACCAGCACGAGTCTTTTCAGCATGCTTTGTCCTCACTCACACATTTTCTAGGGAAAATTTCAAAAGGTCACCGATCCAAATACTACTTCAAGTCAATCACGCTTAACTATGAAGTTCTTATTTGTTGGGCTACCGAAAAGAAGATGCATCTTATTGGTATATGCAGTAACAATCAATCCTTATAAGTCTTCCTTCAACCATGCAGCCTCATCCCTGCATAACCTCAAGATCCCTCTCACTCCGATGTGAATCTGGCGACCACTTTCTGCCCTCTTCGGCCTCGGGTGTTACATGTCCACCAACTTTTGCTTGGTTTATCCTCGAACCACATTGTGTTGGGAGGGGTATGCTCTGATACCATTTGTAACGCCCCACATTGCTTTCAAGATTACTAACTAACCCCACAAAGCAACACATATCTTTTCAACATGTTTTGTCCTCACTTACACATTTTTCCAAGAAACTTCCTAGAAGGTCACCCATCCAAATACTACTCCAAGTCAAACATGGTTAGCTGTGGAGTTCTTATTTGGTAGGCTACCGAAAAGAATATGCATCCTGTTAGTATATGTATTGTCAATCAATCCTTATAAGTCTTCCTTCAACCATACATTTCAATCTCCGCATATCCTCTGGATCCCTTCCATTCCAATGTGAATTCGGCGACCACTCTCCGCCCTCTCCAACCTCGAGTTTTACATCCATTCTACGCCCTCTTTGACCTCATGTGTTACATCCTATTTTATGACAAATGAAGAGCTGAAATTTTGATTTGTTATATTCTTTACAATTGACTTATACCAAGATTTCTTCCACTTTTGATTTCTCTTACTTTCATTCTTCTTTAATAAACGCCTCACCTTTCAATGCTTCTCCACACTTTTTTTGAATAAATATTGCTTTCATATTTACTTTCCATAACCCCAAAAAATTGTCAACAATGATATACGAACTAAGGCAATGCAAATCCACACACTAACAAGAACAAGATAAAGGATGAAAATCACCACACATAAAACTGTTTACCTTGTTCGGTCCAAAATGATCTACTTTGGAAGATATAATAGCTCTTCAATCCACTATCAATCATGAGTCTTAATCAAGAGATTGCAAATAAGATATAAGAAATGAGCTCAATATGTTCATAAGAACATCGCCTAATTTATACAAATTTGAGACCCCAATCTCTCCTCCTCTCAATACATGAATCACTCAATCCTAAAGTGTATAGAAGTGTTTCCGAAGTTTTAGATAACCTCATAATAATACCAAAATCTTATAAAATTTAACCCTAAAAAGATATTTTTCTAAGTTTCTCTCTCTTGAAAACTTCATTCTCTTAAAAAATGACGGAATCACGCTTAAAGATAGTTCATATATAGAGGTCGTACCTAGCTAGAAACAATGTGCATTGTAGTGTTCCTTATCGAATCATATATACTTTATAACTTAAAATTTTAAGTGAACATATATTATTTTTCTCTCTTTTTTCTGTTGTAGTTTTAAAACATTGACTCATTTATTACTCCCAAAATTCTACCATCTCCCTTACAATAATTTCAGAAGAGAAAAGATACGAACAAAATTAGACTTATTTGTCAAACAATACCAAAGAATCAAAGTTCAATGATGCAATACAATGACAATGAAGAATAAAAATAAACATTCACACCACCTTATTTTGTTCACGTGAGTACTTTATTTCTTCCACAAACAAATCGGCTATAAAATCCAAAAAACTCAAATTCTATTGTCTTTGTGCTTCTTTGATTTCCATTTCTCTTCCTCTTCCACAAGATTTTCTCAAAAAATTCACTCAAATTGACCCACTTAAAAGATCCTTTGGCTTTTCCAGTTGAAATCTTTACTTCATCAAGATCAAAGACCTTTGCCGTGATTTGTTTTGATCCTCCAAGATATGGCCACTCCATCATTTGTCTCTCAACTATATGAGAAAGTGTGATCAATTCACATGAGTCATATAATGGACTGCCACAATCCCATATGGGAAATATTGCTCTTGCATCTTTCACTTCTCCAAAATCTTTAGAACCTATACTACTACTCATCTTGCCTCAAAAAGAGTAATCTAAATTATTTTGCTCTCTTCAAAATGCTTATAACTCCACCAAGAATACCAAGTCTTCCACTTCTATATTATGGTGCAAATGCTCTTCTTTGTAACAAAATAAAATAAAATATTCATTTAGGAGATTTAAATCTATAGATTCTTGACATACCATGTGCATGATAAGGATTATAATCATACAATTAAGAGACATCTAAATGATTTTTCTGTACTAATAATTTGTTTAAGTTTGTCCAAGAAAATAACAGATCCGGTGAATTAAATATTAGCTTAGGACAATAATAAAATAAAAACAATTTTCAACAATGTTGTCTCCAACATGGATTTTGTATTTGTAACCACACTAAAGTGCAGTTACACATAAGGTATGATACATGATTAAAAAGTATTAATACGTTTTATGCTAGTTTACTTTTGTTTTTCATTGCCCTGCACTAGTGTACTTATGTTTTCTATTGTCTTACACTGTTGAGTCTCAGTAATATATATATATATATATATATATATATATATATATATATATATATATATATATATATATATATATATATATATATATATTATATATATATATATATATATATATATATATATATATATATATATATGATTGTTAGAGGTTTTTAGATGTTTTTAGAGTTAGTGTGTAGGTGTGTTTTTCATAATGAATTGAATCTCCTTTAGAATTGATGTATTTATAAAAGCCTCGTGGGTTTGGGTCTCAGATCCTAAGAAGATAAGTTCCACACTTCCATTCTTAGGAGCTTGGAAAGATGTTAACTATTTTTCTTATTTCTTTGGGAAACATGATTACCTCCATTTGACTCCCTCTCACATGCCGTTATGAACTGGGACATGTCATTTCCACATTTTCACAGGATGCCAAGTGATCTTTGAATTGGACGGTGTAACCAAATGACGGACACTCGATCCAACAAACAAGAGACTATGAAGTTGGTGTGGGCGACATGTTACATCGTCTCCCCTTAGTGAACCTTCTAGGCATTCCAACGTGGATCCTTTATAAATATACTATTTTAGAGCCCCTTAGTTTATTTTTCTTTCCTTATTTGGACCAACCTCTAAGGTATGCTTAGGGCGAGTCCATCAAACATAGAGAAAGTCTCTCAAACATGTACGAGTCCTTCACTATAATATTTATCGTCTCTCACAACACTTGAAAATTGTTTTCAAAACTTTTAAACATGTTGCCTATTAGAATAGGCAACCGTTTTCAAGCCTCTCATATGCGAGTGTTGCCTTTAATTTAATGCAATGTTTTTTTCCACTCTATATGTCACCTATATTATGGAAAGTCAGAGACATTTTTCCATGGCATCATAGGCGATGCATTTTAAGGATAATATCTTATAATTGTTGCCTTAAAGTGAAACATTTAAAAAATATATATACACAACAGCCACAACTGAAACGTGGCTATCTGATATGTTTTTTTTATTACAATTTATAATTAAAAGTTTGAACGATTTCATGAAAAATATTTTAAATAGATTATTAATAAGAACTGAGTTTGAACACAAATGAACTCCAAATTCAAGGACAAGACGTGCCCAAATAGGAACAAAACAATTATAATACATGGAGAAAGCGACAAAATGTACATGAAAATAGAAAATTTCACCTCCCTTCACAACAACATATTTCCGACTTCACGAAAACTAGTGGAAATGCTAAAAAAGGCTAAAGACTAGAAAACAACAACAATAAAAGTAGAAAAGCGCCTATTCTAAATAGACCACCATACCAAAAACAAAGAGTGAACCACTATCCTTGATTCATGTAGGTTTTACTCACTCTAGAAACCTTACTAGAGAATGATGCATGTATGAAGTATTTATATGCATGGGTGGTTTATGGCAAAAGGAAATGCAAATAACTTGGAGAAAATATGAATTTTTCAAAAATGTTATCGTATAGGTCGACCTGTAAGATCTATGCGCTGACCTGCAAACATCATGCATCAACCTGTAACAGTTATGTGCTTCTTATGTGTCGACCTGAGGAGTCAGCACATGAAACAGAAGCTACATGCTTTAATATTGCAGCATACGCGTCGATCTATAGAATGCATGTGTCGACCTATAGTAGTGAAAATATTTATATAGGTTGACCTGTAGACATCACACGTCGATCTGTAGACAACATGTGTCAACCTATAATGCAATTTTTTTCACAAAAACTTATTTTTCATGCATTTTTTATGAAAGCTTATTTTTCGTGCTTTTTTGATGCATGAGACCTTTTTCAAGTTGTTTCCAAGTTCTTTTATGCTTCCTAATTTTAAGATGCACGTAGAGATCAGAGGATACCGTCCAATATACATTAACGCTAAAGTATCCTAGTTTTAACATCATACAAAGTACATCTAAACGAAGTTGCAGTCACAGTGTGTTTGTCTAAGGGAAGTTTGCTTTTGCTATTTATTCTTGTTTAATTATTTATTTACGAGGAATTATTTTATTATTAAGAGAAAATGTTGAAAAAATGGACAAAGAAAATGTTTGTGGTTATTGTACTCGCTAGAGTGCTAAAACTCTATGCCTACGTACCTTCAAGTTTGTCGAAAGACCAGAGCACCGTAGTTCGTCTAGAAAATGGTTGTTTATTTTGTGTTTTTTAGATTGTAAAAATTTTCAACGCATCGGGGACGGAGAAATAATTGATTTTGAAAATGCCTCAATGCACAAGGTCAGAGGATTTAAACTTTGAATGTGTGGCAGTGATTTTAGGTTAATTGATTAGTTTGCAAAAATGTTATAATTAATTTAATTTAGAAATTAAATTGAATGATATAACTATATACATAATTGATTTTTATTTTGAGATTTTAAAGATAATTAGATAAATAACAGAAAAATCATTACGATCTCGATTAAACCTAATTATCCTCAGTAATATCTCAAAAGTTAGCCCTAAAATTAATAGTAAAATTATATTAATAAACTCTAATTATTAAAACATGTTTTTTTTTATTTTTGTAGTTTAAAATTAAATTAAGTTAACCATTGACTATTAAAATTAATTGTCTTAATTAAATTAATTAATTAGTAATTAAATAGTAATGATAAATTATTAATTATAAAATTACTTAATACAAAAAAAGATTTAAATTAATTAATTAAATAAAACAGAAGGGGGTTGCATTATGTGTCGGGTAGATATTTTTATAAAATAATTTTTTTTTTGTGTATTTTTTTTTGATTTTGCTAATTAAATGAATTGAAAGAAGTTTTCGATTCTCTTTTTTTATTCCTTATTTTTTATTTTCTTTTTTTAATAAAATCATGATAATAATAAAAACTTATTATTTATTTATTTATAATTACAAAAGATTTTTTAAATTAAAAAAGAAAAAAATGCATGGTTTGAATTAAAAAATATAAAAAATATGAATTAAAGTATTGATTTTATAAAGAGTCACATGCAAACTATATATATAATAGTAAAAAAAACCAACCTACGGGGAGGAGGTTGTCCCCGGTAAGCAAATGGGTAAAAGTTTTAGCTTTTAGGTCTAGGGTTTAGTTATTGCTGTTCTTCAGTGTGAAGAGCAACAACTTTTAGGGAGTGAATTTGAATTGTAGATGAAAATATGTGTAGAAAACTGATGCTATTTATAAATAAGAATTATGTCAAAAATTGAATGAGATTTGAATATTTTTGGAATGATTTCATTTGATATAATTTTATCTATTTCTTAAAGGCTAAGCCAATAAATATGGATGGATCCATGAATTTATGAATAAATTGAATAAGAATAAATTTTGATAATAAAAAATAATGTGTTAAATGTAATAATAAAAAGATTTTGATTTTTTTTTATTTTTATAATAATTTTTTTAGATTAAAAATATAAAAAATGAATATTATAATAATTATTAAAAATAAAATAATAAAAAATTTGAAAATATATAAATGAAAATAAAAAAAGTGCAATTTTAATTATAAAATAAAACATAAAAAGGAGAAAAACTCTAAAAATGAGGGAAGTGAGAATCAAACTCAAGACCTCTCCTTTATAGCTCCTTTCACATGATCTTCTATCAATTGTGTCATTTTATTTATTCAAAATATAGTGAGACTAAAAAGCATATGAATGGTGAGAAACATTTGGGGTAAGATAGTAGATATGGTGAGTAGATTCATACATAAGCCAAAGGTATCACACCTAGCAGCGGCGAAGAGGATAATAAGGTATCTCAAAGGAACTCTCGACTATGGAATTTTGTTTCTTGTAGCTGGTGAAGGAAAAGTATGCAAGCTAGTGGGTTACACCGACTCAAGTTGGTGTAGTGATGTTGAGGATAGAAAATCCACAGATGGCTATGTGTTTATGCTAGGTGGTGCACCAGTTTCTTGGAGTTTAAGAAAGGAACTAGTAATGGCATTATCGTCATGTGAAGCAGAATACATAATTGCTTCCCTCTGCGTATGTCAATCAACGTGGATGTTAAATTTGATCGAAGAGATTACAACGAAGGATCATGGAAAGATTATCATGAAGATCGACAACATGTCTTCTATCAATCTAGCGAAGAATTTGATAGCACATGGAAGAAGAAAACACATAGAAATGAGGTTCCATTATCTTCGAGAGCAAGTAGAAAAAATGAAGCTGAACTTGGTACACCGCAGAATTGAGAATCAAATTCCAGACATTATGGCGAAAGGCGTACTAGTCGAAGTGTTCAAGAAATTAAGGTCTATGATGAATGTAGATAAATTAGACACAATGAATCAGGTGGTGTGTTGAGAATGTAATTCATTGTGCCAATGCATAAATTTCAACATAGTTAGTTGTTGTCAAAATTCATAATGTGTCGATTTATAATGGTCAGCGAAATTTCGAAAGAAATGTGTCTTCGACATATTCGTTAGACTTAACTTTATTTTTTTATTTTAAAATTGAGTTAGTTAGTTTGTTAGAGATTGCTTGGAATGAAAGTAATCTCAATCTATAAATAGGGAGGTACCCTGTTATTGATTGTAACACATTATATGCAGTTGCATAGAAATAAAGAGCCGAGATAAATTCTTCAGATTTACAAGTTGTTCTTCTTCCTTCTCTCGTTAAAACCCTAACTCTCTTTCTTCCCCAAATTCAATTTTCTTTTTTTCTTTCAATATTCATTGTACAACGCTATAATCTTGCAATTAAAGTTGGTTGATCAAAGATTGATTTTTATTCATTAAATTTTGGTTCGAAATTCTCCATAATTTTTGTGAAATTTTTAACAGAAATTTGGCGAAATTCCAAAAAAAAAAGATAAGAGCCTAAAAGGAAAAGGTTAATGTCGAGCCGATTGCAACTAGCCATTATATGGAAGATGCTGGAAGATAAAATATAATACGTGGAATTGTACTTAGATAAATGTCTTTGTCACTTTCTTTATTTGGAATAATTCTTATTGTTATTTTCTTTGTTGATAATGTTTATATTAAAATGTATAAAGTTTGGTTAGAGAGTAAGAATCATTATTATGGATAATCTTAAATTGTTAAACTAAGTAATTCTATTTTATCGATATTTGATTGTAACATTGTTGGATCTTATTGTCATTGTGCACTTCTTGTGCCAATGCTTTTTTTATAAGTAAATACCAATGAAGCTGATAATTATTAGTACACACATATTTAAATGTTAATTTCGAGTATCTGCCAATGCTTTTTTTAATAAGTAAATAACAATGAAACCGATAATTATTAGTACACACATATTTAAATGTTAATGTCAGAGTATATAAAACTTTGAGTCTCCAAAATCAATTTTAGTAAATAGATATGTTCTCAATTTTTTTTATACCAAACTAAAATTCATGTGAACCTACTTTATCAATTTATTTTCTATATTTTTTTTAAATAATTCGTCAGATTTTACTTGAATTGAATTACTTTATATAACCTCTACATAATGTTGTGTGAAATAGACATTTATGCTCCATTTCATGGACAAAAAGACTAGTTCATGTAATTATCATAAAAGGCATGAGAATTTCTTAATGCACTATATATGTTACTTAAACATCACGTGAAAATACTTAAATGTTTTTAGATTTCGGAGATATATCTTGTACGCACCTTGAAATGTTAAATGAATCGAAGATGCATCTCCGTAACAATTTAATATAAATACAATGTATCACACTCAGAAATCGTATTACAAGATTATTATATCGGGATGTATCTCCGTTTATTTTTTGAAGATGTATCTCCGTTACCTATTAGAACAGAATAATACATGTTATGTTTTATTTTGTTTACTTGTATTCATATGAAGATTTAAATCATACAATCGATATAAACCATACAATTCATATGCAAAATATGACGTATATAAAACTAGATGGTCCAAATGTCATATATAAATAAAGTCTAATACAACGATAAAGTAGCATGAGTTAAAAATAAAAATACAATCCATAGTACAACTACTATATACTACTACACTAATGTGTCGACATTAACCATCAATCCCCCCGACTCGTCCGACTCCTCGACCATCAATCCCCCTTGTCCGACTCCTCGACCATCAATCCCCCCGCCCTATGGGCTATCTCTGGTATATTAATCTCCTCGTGCCTCCGTCATGATGACATCTAGGACCTGCCTCACACCAGACCCATCAAGGAAGATACATCTATCAATGCTTGCCTGTGCAATCTCCATTATGTGACTGCATATAGGCAAGACATGCTTAGCATGATGTAATGGTGTCTACTCCTCCTATAGTATATCCTAATGAGCTGGCCTCAGTGGATCTCCTGGAGCAACCTGTACCATATACGAATGTGACACCCTGAAAAACCACCTGATGTACCCGTCGGCGTAACTCCGATCGCTCACCGTTATGGTACTCTGTGTCTCCTCTGGTATCAAATGTCTCTCATAATCATCAAACATGGCATCCATTTGTTTATGTGTAAAAGGAGGAGGAGCAGATACAATAGGGTGTTTGGGAATGGTCTAAGTGTAGCCAAACTTCCGCATCATGAGCTCGGGCAGATGAGGAGCAGTGAGACATGATCCGCAAGCCAATCATCCCGAGTATAACACTATCTCATCAAATGGCCGCGTGTTACGGTGATCGACATAACTGTTGAAGTGCTTGTCCTCGGCAACCAAGCGGTCAAGATACACATTGAACGACTCAATCACCTGGTTCCCTGAACGGGACAATCATCCAGCCGGAGGTGCACAAGAAGTGCTGGAGAATCCAAGCCTGAAATGTTTGGAACACACAAATCATAAGTAATGACATTGTAAAGATGAAATGAAAATGACACAAAAAGATTAAAAGACCAATAAATATTACTGTCAGTAGCGTGATGCTGCTTGTGACCTGCTTCGTCTTTCACTTATAACCCTCTGATAACTTCGAGTACAAGTAGACCAAACAAGCGACCCCCAATTGTACTCATGGATCCGCTCAAAATCCTGGAAGTATTATAGGTAGATGACATCAGTATAAGTGGAATTTTTGTCTATAAAATCACAGTGTCAACCAAATATAGCAGGTATGCTCTCATTGTATACGCTCCGTGGAGCCCCACATGCTCTTCATCACCTGTGGCCTGATGTGCTATCTGGAGCTCATATGTATATACCTTTTTCATGTATTCAAACCTATCATGAGCCCCACTAGTTCTATCCAACTCCTCATTCGCCTCCGTTGGGTCATCCTCAAATAGTCTACCATCATTTCGAGTGCCTCGTATTTGGTAATCCTCCCATGATCTAGAAGTCTCCCCTTGATAGGAAGATGTAGCAAACATGACACATCGTCGAGTGTGATAGACATCTCACCAAGTGAGGGGTGAAATGACGAGGTCTCTGAGTGTCGTCTCTCCACGAATGCATTAAGCATCCCGTGGTTGACCGTAATATAATCGGTCATGCACAAGTCCTTCATCCCAGATAGGGACAAAGCTTCTTGAAACCAATCCTCATTCGGCTAAGACAAGTTAGTAATCTTCCGCCTGTAGTTAATAAACTTCAGCGGATCACGGTCTGTAGAAAATAAAAATCAATGTCAAAAACTTGTCAATTAAAATAAATGTAGATTAAAATGAATGAATCCAACTAATTATACCTCTCCGTCCCAGATATGTTTGGTAGTATGGTCTGGGTATATAGGAAATAATGATAACTCTACAGGGCCTCCTCCAAATTCCTTTGACTCAGCATCCTCACCATCCGAAGATGGCACTAGCTTAGCAACATCAGCAGTAGGAGGTGACACTGATTCATAAGTATCAACAGTAGGAGGTCCCTCAGGTACCACCGTATTCTAAAGTGAACAACCTAAAGTCTTCTAGAAGTCCACATTTTTTTACAAACTACACTAATTTTAGCCACATTTTTAAACCGTCGTCTAAAGTAAAAAATTCTGGAAAAAAAAAACCATCAGGACTCTTTAACTAAGTTATCCAGTGAATAATTTGAAAATTACAGGAAAAATTTATAACCAAGTTATCCAATGATCATATAACCTTACCAGTATACTTGATTTCAAATTATCCGTTGAAGATAAATTATATATCGGATTCTTTACGTAAAGTTTTTCGATAAACTAGTGTAGGGGTGCAAAAAATTTCAATTTTGAAAAATTGAATGATAAACAAAAGGATATAATTTGAATATTTTGATAAATGTTGGGGTGTATGGATAAAGGTAAGGGGTAAATGGTAAAAGTTTATGGATGGTAGAGTGATCTCAAGTTTTTTAGATGGTGGATTTTTTTTTTTTTTTGTGAAAAACAATAGGCAATAATGGAAAACTGTGACCTAAAATTAAAAAGCGGCTGTCCGTTCTCCAAAAGTGTGTACAAAATTATATGGTCCTTATTATATTTAAAAAAAGTTACATTCCGTATAATTTATAATTTATAAGTAAGTTATCGAGAAATTACAACAAAAATGAGTTAGACAACAGCAAAATACTGTGGCGTAAAAAAACTATTTTCGTTGTCTTATTTGACATTTGAGAACGTTTGGATGATCGGACAATAGATTTGAAGTGTTGTTTCTTTATGCTTTTAAAATCGCTGTCTAATATGTACCAAATGAAAGAAAAAAAACTATCAAAAAAATATCCGATGAACGAATTTTTTTGTTAAAAATTACAATATCGAAAAACTTATAACAAGTTATTCGGTGAATAAGCTTTTGATAAAAAATTACAATATCGAAAAATTTATAACAAATTATCTGATAAATAAAATTTTAGTAAAAAATTGTAATATCGAAAAACATATTACAAATTATTCGAAAAAAAGAAATTATGTATCAGAATTCTTTAAACATTCTCTGGTACACTAGTAAAAGGATAAAAAAATATTTCAATAAATTAATAAAATAAAAAAATAAAATGTTACCGTTAGAATATTTTGAAAAATATAAGGTTAGGAGGATAATAGTAGGGATATAGAGGAAAGTTTCTTGATTCCTCTAATATTTTGTAGGCCCTTTTTTATTTTTTTTATTTACTTTTATAGTGTTATATTGCTGTTCTAAAAAATTTACAATTTAAAATAAAATTTAAATAAAAAATTTTAAAAATAAATTTTTAGGTATTTTTCTTTATTTTACTAAAATTCAAAAAAATCATTTTTTGAATATTAAAATTTTAAAAATTACTTAAAATTTAAATCTATTTTAAATAAATTTTTATTAAAATTATTTCTAAAATACATCTTTTTTAAAATATTATGATTATGATTATGTTTTTAAAAATGTAGATTTTATGTTACTTTATATTAAAATTAATCTTTTAAACTTATAAAAGATAAGCTAGATTTTTTTTGATAATTTATAAAAATCATTTTTAAAGCAGATGATACAAATAAATAGATAATTAATGGATGAAAAAGTAGAAAATAGCTTTAAAACATTACACACTATTAAAAAAGTAAAAATATTTAAAGACTACACATTAGTATTGTAAGATTATATTACAAAGTTACTCAATCAGATTTTACCATGACATCACTTTGCTATACTTTTTTTCTTACAACACCTCACCAAACATCTATATGATGAAACCACTTATTAGAATGCTAATTTTATCCATCTTTAATTGAAAACAACTCAATTGTAAGCAGTACTAACATAGCTCTTGACAACATTTTCCGACAAAATTTGCAACACTTTGGTGTTTGTTGGACCAACATACCTAGGTGTCTTGAACTGACTCACAGAGGCACCTCTTTGAATATGATTCTCTAGAAGCTTCTGGAATGTTCCTTTCCCAACAATTCGGAGTTCAAGATCATCAATAGCTTTGGTGTTTCTAGAAATAACATAGCCACGATCAATAAATGTCTTGTCCAAACAGTTACAACACTCAGCAAGCACTCCATCACTTGCTTCACCTCTAATTTCCCAGAATATGACATAGTGTCCTGGCTCTTTGGATAAATCAATGTAGCTAGTGTAATCAATCAGCTCTATTTTCTCCTCATCTAAAAACTTGGATGCAGTTTCTACTGATAATTGTAAATCAGTCTCAGTAACCTTGTCAATGTTGATTGTAAGCAAAAGACCACCCCGGCGGATAAACTTGATTTCCGGAGTTGAGTTATGGAATCCCATAACCTTCACCACATCTCCTAGCCTATACCTGTATAAACCTGTATTCAGAGTTTTAGGGTTTAAGGTTTAGGGTTTAATATAATTATACTTAAACAGATGATTTATTTTATTTTGTAATAAAATTGTTGCTAAAGAATTCGTACCTGCAGCATTCGTGATAACGATCTCATACTCCTCACCGATTTTCACATCGGTTAAACCGACCGGATCAAGTTCTACCTGTGTTCCATCAAGTTGCGCGATTGGAATGAATTCAAAGTATGCAATTTGAGGAAGAACGGCATAAGTAGCAAACTCAGGAGCGACTTTAGGGTTCACATTTGAACCAATCCATCCTTCAGAAGCGCCGTACTCGGAGGTCAACACGGGAACTTCTCCAGCATAGTGTCTCAATTTGTTCAAATAAGTCTCCATTGAACCTGTCATGATCCCTTGAATATACTTAACATTCGGAAAAAGCTCGGGTAACAATCCGTACCAATTGCTTAATCCTGTGCATTTCTTGTGGATCAAGTCAGCTAGTTCAGGATTTGGTTTCAGCAATTTGGACATAGCATCTCTAATGGACGGAACAGTGATTCTGCTGCTAAGAACACCTTCTTTGATATCATTCACAAGTTCTTCCCAGTCTTGTTCGAATGATCTGAAAGCAAAGACGATGCTGTGTCCAAATGTCGATGCAATCGAGTGAATTTCTTCTCTGAAAAGTAGTCCGCATAAGAGGTGACAGTAGAGTGATTGGTGAAAATCAGGACTGAAAATTACACCATCTGGACTACAGCTTGGAGATTTTAGAGCTTGCAATAAAGGCTTGAATCCAGGACTTTTGAATAAATGTCCTGTGGCTGATCCATATATCACACCCCCTTTTCTTTGTGTAAAATTGCTGCTGTAGATAAAGTTTAAAGCCTTTCCATCTTGGATAGGAAACTCCCTATAAAATGGAATTTTGAAAGTTTTTGTAAATTCTAAATAAATAATACTACATGATATGATATGAATATGAAGTTGAATAATTAATAATTAATAATAATACCTATTTCTATAGGCAAAAGAGGTTTGATATATATCCACTGAGGTTTCGAACACTTCATCATTCCATGGAATATATTTTTGTTTTCCTTGACTAGTACCTGAACTGCATAAACATAACAGTTTTTCAATATTAAAATACTTTCAACTTTTTAAAATTCAAATGAGAAAATAAATAAATAAATAAAACACCTTGCAGACATGATTGTGATTGGTTTTCCAGTGAGAATAGGAGAAAAATCACCATCAATCATTCTTTCGATATAAGGCTCCAAATCATTGTAAAGGACCAGTGGAACACAAGCCTTGAAACTTTCAGGATCAGTTCTTCCATTCAGACCTAATTTCTGCAAATATTCAGTTGATGCATTTTCTTCCAGAATCTTTCTCAGTATCTCCTTTTGAACATTCTCAGCATTTTTTGTTATTCTCTCAAATTCTTCGATCACTTTTTCGAAGTCGGTTGTTTTAACTTCTTCTCCCATTTTCACACTCCTTCACCTATTAAGAACCAAAAAAATAAAATTAAAAAGTGTTATTCAATTTTGTGTGTCAATGAATAGCTACATAGAATAATATTTGTGTGTTATGTGTGTGAGAGAGAAAGGAACGTACACGAGATTTGTTTGAGAGAAGAAAAAGAGAAGCTTAAGATGAAATAAGACAGTTGCTGAGATAAAAATTCATCTTAATGTCCAATAGTACTTATAAGCAGCATCAAAATCAGTCTCAATTTGAACATTTTAAGAAAAAACATATCAATTCTTAAAAGTTAATGTTTAGCCATTGAATCTGGACAAAATTACTAGGGAGTGTATATGTTGGTCAATGTCTGATTTATAAAAATATTGTTTTAATTTTAATTTTATTTTTTTTACCTAATTCTTATCCATTTATTTCTTTAATGATATTATATTAGTTTAAGTAAAACTTTATTCTAATTTCTAGAAGCTATATTATGGATGAGTATTGTAAATTTAAAAATATTCTTGAGAGAAGAGATTCATTTCCTAATGACATGATAGAATATATATATATATATATATATATATATATATATATAATATATATATATATATATATATATATATAATATATATATATATATATATATATATATATAAGTATTGTAAATTTAAAAATATTCTTGAGAGAAGAGATTCATTTCCTAATGACATGCTAGAATATATATATTATATATATAATATATATATATATATATATATATTATATATATATATATATATATATATAAAAGGATCAAATGACACACACGTCAAATTTAATAACATGACACATTTGATAATTTTTTATTGTATATTTGTATTATAAAATCTATCGTTGGATTGAAAATTATTTTTATATAATCATGTCTATAAAATTTAATATCAATCGAAAATCATTTAACATGTCAAAGAAATATATAAAAATCAACTTCTTACAAAACTTCATGAAAATCGTTAATTTTTATAATTCTCATTAATATATTAAATTATTTTTGATTGATTTAAAAATTTATAGCGGTGATCTATATGATAATAGCTATCAATCCAACAGTAAATTTTGTTATGCAGGCATATGGTGAAGAATTATCGGAGGTGTCATGTTTCTAAGTTTAACACTTTGATGTCATTTAATCCAGAATAAGAAATATAATATAAAAGTGATATGACATACTTATTTTATATTACGTATTTGGTGTACAATTGATGAAAAATACAATATTATTATTTTACTAGTTTAATATTAAAATTTATTTTTATTATATTGAATTCCAATTTTTTATTTTTAAAATTATATTATTTTAAAGATAAATAGTTGATTTAATTTCTTATTTTAATTTATAACTCAACTCAAATTCAAGATAAAAATTTGAATTAGATCTTTTTTTAAATAACCAATTTTTTCAAAAATAATTCCAAAATAATAAAATTTTCAAAATAAATTCCAAAATAACCACATTTAAAAGAGGATGCGCCAGATGAACTGGCGCATTCCTTAAACATCAAGAGGAGACGCCCAAGGCATTAGCGCCTGCATTGGTAACCTCATGAGGAGGCGCCAATGCCCTTGGCGCATGCATTGACCCTCATGTGGAGAAGCCAATGCCTCTGGCGCCTGCATGGTGCTTGTGGTGTATGCGCCAATTCATCTGGCGCATACACCCTTGTATTTTTTTTTAAATTTTTAATGGTTTTTATTTTTTATTTTTTTATTTATCAAATAAAAAAAATTATTCATGATATAATAAATGTTACATGGGATTGACAAAAATTTAATGACCGGCCCGATCGAAACGTCCCCCTGTTCCACATCCATGTGCGTTAGTTTGTCTCCGAGATCTTCCACGATTTTCTTGAGGTGTTTGGGATCTTTGTGTGCTGACCTGATCGAATGATGGCTGGTGTGAAGGTCCGACGGATGTTCCAGCGGTATTTGACAGATGTGTTATCATTTATTCCCAATATCCGGAGGGGCTCTGGCCAAAAGCGCTTTCGTAATGGAGTTCGGTGCCCATGTCATCGTAGTTAGGTTGATGGGGTTGGGTGGATTGTGGACGGTATAGTTGCCCAAATTGGGACATTGAATCGTTTTGGAAACGAAGCAATGGTTCCTGGAGCGTACTATAGTTAAACAATGGTTGTGTGTTTTGGTGATGAGATGTTTGAGTGATCATTGGCAGGGGGCTACGATGAAGTGACCCATATGAATCATCTGGGCTATAGACGATTGTGGTTGCATCGTATGGTTGTTGGTGAGCAGAGTTTGATTCTTGGTTTTGTGGTTCGGTGGGTGGCATGAATGGATTGCGACGGTGGGTGGTTGGTTGTTGGGTGGATGGCATGAACGGGTTGTGAGGTTGGGTGTTTGGTTGTTATGTGTATGGGGTAGGTTGATGTTGTGAGGCTAGTTGTTGGGTTTGTGTGGTTTGACATTGGTGTTGTGCGGGAAATTGTTGTGGGGCGTACGATGACGAAGCTAGTTGGCATGAATCCATCAAATACTGCGGCTTAGACACAAATTATTAAGTTGTTACCGACCTAAACCATGCCATATATTGTTGAGATGGTCTTGCACCATGGATGACTGGTTCGTTTAAGATGTGTTGTCGTCGATTCCTCAATTGACGACACATCTCTTTTGCAAAGTCTCTCCAGTCTGAATAATCCCATTGTGCATAAACTCTTTTTTGATGCCAATTTCCCAAACACGTGGGAGGTTATGGAATCTATTGTTGCATGCCGAACTGCAGTTTGACCCGATCACTTTGGTGCATTTCTACAGTAGTGAATCGGATAATCGGTGTCTTTGTTGTCCAAACTGCAGCATCGTCATGGTTCACATCATGATCAAGACCCAGATATGGCATCCAGATAAACTGTAAAATAATACAAAACAATTAGATGATAAATAATTTGATAAGTATTTTAAATTAAAATATAGTTGTGTAGGAGTATTACATAGTCAGGTCCAATATGGTCCAAAATATTGCGATAGACTACAATAGCGTGTTTCAGACACCTATTGTAGTTCATCCCCCTTACTGACCGACCACCTTAGATAAAAAAAATTGAAAAATATTATTTATAGTTAATTATAATATAAAATATAAATAATTAAATGGTAAAGTGTTAGACTTACTTTGTTGCAAACGGGAACATGAACGGGTTCTCGTTTATCGGGGCGAGTGACGACATTCTTGACCAACCCAATGCTTGTAGCAAATACGCACATGAAAAAAAAACGTAGAAGTATTCTTTTTTGCAGTTTTACACATTGCACTATATAGATGAGCCAACACAGCTGAACCCCAACTATATGTGTTTACCTTATTAATGTTGCGTAACAACGGCAAATACATTATATTTACTGAATTACATGTACTTTCTGGAAATAAAAAATTACCAAATAAAATCATAATATAACATCGAGCTTTAATTATTTTCTCGTACTCGGTTGATTCTTCGGAAAATATTATACTCGCATAATATTGTTTAAGGTATTTTAAATTTATACCTTGCCCCCTTGCTTAACCGGATGACCCTCCCTCAGTTTGGTCGTCACACAAAGGGGAACCCAATGCAGGATCATCGGAAATTAAGCTCTCAGCTAATATGCGATGAAATATTGTCTGTCATTGGCGATAATCCGTCGTTAAAGGTGAGTACAATAATCTCGCATATTAGGGCAGAGTACGAGTACACTCCACCATATAGGAAGGCATGGATATCTAGGACAAAGGTTGTTGAAAAAGTGTTTGACAATTGGGAGGAGTCTTACAAATAACTTCCAAAATACCCGTTGGCTCTAAAACAATATGCTCCATGGACTATTGTCAAGTTGAAAATGTTGTCCGCGTATACACCAGACGGGACGTGTGCTGTTGGAAATGGAATATTCCACCGTCTCTTCTGGGCGTATCAACCATGCATCATAAGTTTTTCTTTCTGTAAATCAATTATACAAATTGATGGTACATGGTCGTACGGGAAATACAAAGGAACGTTACTGATGGCAGTGGCACAAGATGGTAACATCAACATTTTTCCAATCGCCTTTGCCCTTGTTGAAGGGGAGATTGCTTAGGGATGAAGTTTTTTCCTAAGAAATCTCCGATTGCACGTTGCACCTCGGCCTAACTTATGTTTGATCTCCGACAGACACCCTTCAATCATCAGTGCATATGATAACATTGATAATGGCTGACAAAATCCTCCTTCGACGCATGTCTTCTGTATTAGACATATTGCTCAGAATTTCATGCGGGAAATCAAAGATAAGACGTTGTGGAAGAAGGTTGTCAATGCAAATTACGCATTATCAGAACCTTCTTTCAAACACTACCGCGAAGAAATAAGATTGTCAATTTTAATCTATTCAATTTTAATCATATATATTACAATTAAAAAAAAATTCAATTTTTTTTTAATCTATTCAATTTTATTTGAGTAATGATATTCTTACATTAATATCTTACATCAATACTAACATCAAACATTGTTCACCATATTTATATGGTAAATTGTATTTTTTAAATAAAATAATAGTAAAATTTTATTTTAAATAAAAAAAATATTTTTTTTAAAATTAATTTTGTAACAAAAATATAATATTTTTTATTAACTAATTGTATTAGAGATTAATTGTTATGCATTGTCAGTGTAAAAAATTTTACACGGACAATACATCACAACCATCCGTTTGTGTTAATTTATATATGATTATAATAAAAGTTAAACTTCTCTAACAAATCAATGGTTATAATTAATTGACAATGTAAAATATTTTTCCACTGTCAGTACATTATTTCAATTAAATTCATTGTATTATTGCATTTAACGAAAAAATACATGTTATTAACCACATATTTTTCTGATAGTTTATTAACTAACTTCACTACTTTATTAATCAATAAAATATATAATATTGACCAAATTCTGACATTAATTTGTAATATTGACCTATTTTATTTTATTATTTATCTTTAATTTTCAAAATTCATTAGTCAAATTATAAATTAATTTCAGAATTTGATTAATATTATGTATTTTATTGGTTAATTAAGTTGTGAAATTGATTAATAAACTATCAGGAAAATAAGTGGTTAATATATGGTTAATGCAATAATAAAATTAATTAATAAAAAATATTATATTTTTTTACAAAATTAATTTTAAAAAATTGTTTTTTTATAAATATATTTTTATTTAAAATAAAATTTTAATATTATTTTATTTAAAAAAACACTATTTATTACCATATAAATAGTGTAAGAATTGATGCAAAAATTTTGTGTAAGAATAGCAATAGTCATTTTATTTATACTTGAATTTCATGGATATAAAGGGTACATATTTGTGTGATCTTTCCCTTTTTATTTTCGACAACCATGACCTTTATTGACTCCAATTCAATAAAACATTCTTAAATCTCTAACTAACCAATCATGTTGACTTCTACCCACCATTATTGTCAGCCAGATATTTTATTAAACTAATAATTTCATTCTTCTCTAATTCAAACTAAATCAATCGTAAGCAGTACTAACATAGCTCTTAACAACATTTTCAAACAATATTTGCAACATTGTCGTGTTCGTAGGACCAACACACCTAGGTGTCTTGAACTGACTCACAGGCACACCTCTTGCAACTTGGCTCTCAAGAATCTTCTCGAATGTTCCTTTTCCAACAACTCGCAGTTCAAGAGCACCAATACCTTTGCATTTTCTATAAAACATATAAGCTGGATCAATAAAAGACTTGTCCAAACACCTGCAACACTCACTTAGAACTTCATCATTTGTTTCACCACTAATTTCCCAGAAGATAACATAGTGTGCTGGTTCTGTTGATAAATCAATGTAGCTAGTGTAGTCAATCACCTCTTTTTTCACCTCAGCTAAAAACTTGGACGCATTTTCTACTGATAATTGTAAATCATTCTCGCTATGCTTGTCAGTGGTTATCGTAAGCAAAAGACCACTCCTGCGCATGTACTTGATTTCCGGAGTCGAGTTATGGAATCCCATAACCTTAACTATATCTCCTAGCCTATACCTGTATAAACCTGCGGGATTGGTTAAAACAATCTCATACTCCTCGCCGATCTTGACATCAGTTAAACCAACTGCTTCGAGCTTTACTTGAGTTCCATCAAGTTGTGTGATTGGAATGAATTCAAAGTATGCAATTTGAGGAAGAACTGCATAAGTAGCAAATTCAGGAGCTACTTTAGGATTCACGTTGGAAGCAATCCAGCCTTCCGAAGAACCGTACTCGGAAGTCACCAAAGGAACTTCTCCGGCATAGTGTCTCAATTTGTTCAAATAAGGCTCCATTGCACCTGTCATGATTCCTTGGATATACTTAACATTAGGAAAAAGCTCTGGTATCAATCCATACCAGTTGCTTAATCCTGCACATTTCTTGTGGATCAAGTTAGCTAGTTCAGGATTTGGTTTCAGCAGTTTCGACATAGCATCTCTAATGGACGGGACAGTGATTCTGCTGCTAAGAACACCTTCTTTGATATCGTTAACGAGTTCTTCCCAATCTTGCTCGAATGTTCTGAAAGCGTAGATAATGCTGTGTGCAAACGTTGATGAAATCGATTGAACTTCTTCTCTGAAAAGTAGTCCGCATAAGAAGTGGCAGTAGAGTGATTGCTGAAAATCAGGACTGAAGATTACATCATCTGGACTGCAGCTTTGAGATTTAAGTGCTTGCATTGCATTCTTGTATCCGGGATTTCCAAACACATTCGATGTCGCTGTTCCTAGTATCACATCCCCTTTTTTTGGTGGTGCATTGCTTCCGTAGATAAAGCTTAAAGCCTTTCCATCTTGGATAGGAAAGTCTCTACAAAATCAAAAATCAAACTTTGTTAGGTTTTGATATTGGTTTGAATGCTACATGAAATTGAATTATTAATAATGAACAATACCTGTTTCTAAAGGCAAAAGAGGTTTGATATATTTGCACTGTTGTTTTAAACAGTTCATCATTCCATGGAATAAATTTTCGATTCCCTTGACTAGTACCAGAACTGCAAAAACATAACACTTTTTTCATATTAAAAAACTTCTAACATTTTCAAATTCAAATGAGAAGATTAAAAAATAAGAAACTGTGTTCATACCTTAAGGACACAGCTGTGATTGGTTTTTCAGTGAGAATAGGAGAAACATCACCATCAACCATTCTTTGAATATAAGGCTCGAAATCTTTGTAAGTGACCAATGGAACACAAGCCTTGAAACTTTCAGGATCAGTTCTTCCATTCAATCCTAAATTCTGTAAATATTCAGTTGATGCATTTTCTTCCAGAATCTTTCTCAGTGTTTCCTTTTGAACATTCTCAGCATCTTTTGTTATTCTCTCGAATTCTTCTATCACTTTTTCGAAGTCAAGTTTTCCTGTTTCTTCCCTCATCTTCTCACTCCTTCACCTAGTATGAACAAAAACAAAACAAAAAATGTCAAAGACTATGGAAGTTATAGACAGCATTGCCTACATACACTCTGAACAACTTGCTAGAGATGAAGCAAACAAGACAGAAGAAAATTCCAAAAGATAAAAACAGTAATCACAGCCAAACCTTGTGAGTAAAGCGGGACAGATTATGAGCGTGTGTGTTTGTTATGAGAAAGAGAGACAAAGAGGAACTCACGGATGATTAATCTCAATGTCCAATAGTATTTATAGGCAACTTTAAAATCACTTCATAGATACATGTTTGTTAAAATGTATACTTTTGAGTTTATATTATCATTTCTGACTTGATGGTTGTCTTTTCTTTTTTTAACTGATATTATGTTAGTTTACTAATATTGTCACACTATTTCAACTTGAAGTTTAATAAGTTTTTAATTAGCATATTATCATTTTTTTATAAATTAAAAAAAGATTAACTTAATAAAAACATTTGACTAATGTATAATTTCTAGAATAAATTCAAGTTATTAAATTATAGTTATGCCTTTTACTTTTATCTAGAAGGTAGATATAATATTCTTACTTTTACTTAGAATATATATATTTCGAAATTCCATGACCGAGATTTTGAGAATGTACGAGAAAGCAAGTGAACGGGTAGTCATAGCCTTACACAAGTCGAAATCCGGTTAGAGTTCACTTAGATACAATGTAAGCACGTCGGAGCCGATATCGTGATATCACTGAAGAACAAGTCAGATCTGACGTCAGTGTTAGGAAACCATATGGATAGTCACAAGGGACGGTTACGAAATGCTTCCATATAACTCCCATGATAGAAATTGATGAAGGAGGTGTTATCCGATAATTATAGAGGGTGGATGACGTTATCTAGAGTCGCCTTAATGAGGGATTTGAAGAAGCTTACCTTTAAGGATTATTGATGAGTAAAGGAGTATAAAAGGAAACTTTTCCTGTGAGGAAGAGGACAACAACTAATACCTCATAACTAATAGGACAATTGCAGTCTCTCCTGTCTAAGTTTCAGGAAGATTTCTCCAAATAGTATTGAGCAAGAACATTTGACGTCCACTGTAGGGCCCAACAAAAATTTCTTAGGCCTCATACAAAAAACATACATTGTATCATAATCAACGTTATGTCTATATCATCTCCCAACGAGGATCACCATCCCCCAAACATGGCTTATCTTCTAGCAATTATGGAGAACTTGCGCCAACATAACGAGTCTCTGTAAGAAAGTGTCCATACTTTGCAACAATCAAAAAGTACGAGGGAGAGGGAGGATGAGGAAGAGCTCATTGATCCTCAACCTCTGTCAAAAATGATTTGGGGTGATCAAGTCCCAGAAAATTTCAAGCCACCACTTTTGCCATCTTTTTATGGCAAAAGTGATCCTCAGGAGCACATAATATCACTTAGTAATTATATGTCAATAGTCGGGGCTTCCAACTCCTTGAAATGAAAACTCATTGCGGGAACCTTCAAAGATGTGGCACTACGCTGGTATATGAGTCTGCCGAGACTATCGGTTACCTGTTATCAAGACCTGACTAAAAGGATGGTACAACACTTCTTCGCCAACAAACATATAAAGGTGATTACCACCAGTCTGTTCAATGTCCGACAAGAGCCCTCCGAGTCCCTACAAGAATATGATGAATTCTCGGTAAGTTTACCGATAATGTCGAATTAATAAAAAGATCGAATTCACAGGGACTTCTTCTAACAAGACAAAATGTGTGCAATGTATAAAAAACTAAAAGGGGGGGGGGGTGAGTTTTAGTCGAAAAGTAAATAAGAGATTAAACATAATTACAAAAGTGGTCAAGTTGTGTTTTAGAATCTCATATTTCTCTATTGTTGATGTTTGAAGCCTTGTATGAATGATCTTATCATGATAATCCCATGGCGAATTAACAAAATCGTTATAACCGACTGATCCGCTGTCGCACGCGAATCAAAACAAGTATTTTTTCAAAAATGTAGTTTAACGACAAACTGACTCGGATTATCGTTCTCACAAGGATTCTTGAATGAATTAACCAATGATAGTAACGATTAATGGGGTTTTGGTTGGTTTAGGATTCAATTAAAAAAATAGATTAAAATAAGTGATTATTGAAATAAGTTGTAGCAACAATTTACTGATTCGGTCTTTGCCTATCATCGACTATCGTAATTCCAACCGCAGATTAACTATTCCTATTCGATTATAATATCAACTGACAAGCGCAATTGATAGTATAAGTTGTATGTTCCTATCATCCGAATTAAGCAAACGGGATTAAGTTTCATGAATTAAGCAAACATGAATTAAACGGACTCGATAACGAATTAAGCAAACGAAATCGTGACTATAGTTAGGATCACACAATCAATCGGATTAAATCAATATAGCATATGTAAATCGGATTAAGCAAACAAAATACATATATTAATATTGAAAGGAATAAAAAACCTGAATAAGAATTACTAAAATCTCAAGGTATCGGAACCCGAATACAGCAAATTGTTTGGATCGATTAGTTCTTCATGAGAATTCTTGCCAAAGCTTTCAAGTATTTCGTCAATAGTGCTAATCCTCATGTTATGCGGCTGCTAGGTATATGGAAAACAAGGAATTCGGTTTACAACCCAACTGGATCGAAAACATAACCCAAACCCAAAACTAATGACCCAAAACTTAAATAAAACTAATGCTGCAACTTCAACGAATTTTCTGGCCCTGCTACATTCTGATTCAACTCTCGACTTCTGCGCGAAAGTTGTAGATCTTTTTCTTAGCTTTCCATCAAATGGTAGCACGTCTCAATCCGATACTCCTAGCTCAAGATATGATTTTTCTCGTGAAAGATGCTAATGCTGAAAATTAAATACGAAAATTAAATAAGTGCAAAAACAACATAAATTATGAAAACACATTAAAACATAAAAATAATCAAAGCAAACCGAAGAAATGTTTAAGTACAAACATGGAAGAACGTGCATCCAAAATGCACTGATCAAATTCCCCCACACTTGAACTTTTGCACTCCGAGCAAATGAAAAACAAAACAAAACACAGACACATCAACGGTTACTCATTCCAGGCTACAAGTCATCTTCGGTTAAGTTTGCATCGATAGGTACTAATCTTGCACACTAAGGATATCGTAGGAACACTAATCCACAATTGTGCAGTCATAAACCTCCTGAATACACAAATCAACTCGAATCATGTATTATGTTAAAGCTTAACTTACTCATCCTTCTTTTTGCTCTTTTTCATTCAGGCGCAATCACATTAAGCCCGTTATCTCCACACACCCATAGCAAGGCGACCGGTTAGTGGCTCTGATCCTTTTTACACGGGATTCTAGTACCTACGTGGCATAACCCTTTGCTTATTCAGTTGTAGTTGCGGGGGATCGGACTGTAATCCGCCCTACCAAGTTCAGTACCAGAAACCGCTGAACCAACTGACAACTAGTCTTATTTTCAAAAAAAAAATTTGAAGGTTCTACATCCGTTGGGTTAAGTGATCGGGTGAGGGTCACCAAACTTAGAAGGTGCATTTCTTGTTTTTTTTTTCGGAGCACTCACTTATATTCATCGGCTTCCCTGCGTAGAGTGCGTGTGAGATGGTGCTGACTGCTGAAATAAACTACTCAAGAGCTATAAGAAAAATGAGAACTCAAGGCTATGTCATAGCAAGTATTCAAAATGATTTTCATATTCAGGAGATTTAAGGTGTTAAAACGATACCGATCTTGTGAACTTTTCCCAAGTCTCTACAAACCAACCTCAAATTATTCTATAGCCTAAAACTTTCAACAAAAATGCAATTTTTTTTAGAAAGAAAACAAAAACAAAACAAAACAAAGAACAAAAACAAAGAAAATGAAGTATTCCCTCCCTCACACTTAAAATATGCATTGTCCTCAATGAAAGAAACAAACATAAAATAAGAGAGAGAAGAGAGAGGAAAGAACACACCCGAGTAGTCAAGGAGGATATGTGATCACATAAGCAGCCTTTCCCAAAGAGATACATTCTACATTTTCTTCTTCCAAAGTGGGGCTGTCATGGAATAACTTTGGGTAATGTCCATTGAACTTGAAATTTTTATTAGTATCTTCGCCTTTTATTCCAGGATCAAAGAATCTTCTAAACGTAAAAGTGTCAAATGGACACGTGAAGGTGATCTGATCTGGAATGTCAGCCAATGTCCAACCAAATGCCTTTTTATGCTTCCTTAAAACCTGCAAAAGCTTATTTTCTTGATCGAAATCAAGGTTAGAAGAAATTATAGCCGGTAGTTTTTCATTCATCTCTAAATAAGCATATTTCATATTTTCAGGAAGTTGCTTCAGCTCGAGGGAAGGTGGCTGCTCAATAGAAGGAGTGTTTGGGGCAGCCGGGATGTCAAGAGCTTTATCTACATGAACAACTTTATTTGCAACCTCATCTGTAGTAAGAATATCAACTTGCAAGGCAGCCTCAATTTCAGCACAAACAGAGCAAATTTTAGTTTCAGTACAAATATCACAAGAATAAACATCATAAAAACCAGACAATGATGGAAAATCAGATGCAAACAAATTACTACAAGTATCATCAACAATTTCAGAAATCAAATCTATTTGAAAAACATAATGTTCTTCCAAGGGTTATTGGTTTGATCCTTGAGCTTGCTGCATGGCATTCACCAAAGTGGCAAGCTGCCCAATCTGTGTTTGCAAAGTCTTTAAAGTAGAATCTACTTGTTGTTGAAACTGGAGATTATTTGCAGCCATTTGTTTGACAATATCTTCTAGTGAAGGTTCAGAAGGTGCAAAGCACACAACCTCAAATTCCTTCAGATGCTCATGCGGATCCTCACTTGCAAGACCACTAAACCTTGGAAACAAGTGTATTAAACCAGATTTCAATTCAAAAGGAACCGAAATATCAGAATATTCAATACAAAAGTCATTATAATTAACATCAGGAGCAGCAAACTGCCTTAATGTTCTTTGATCATCCATGTAATAAAAAAAACACAGAAATGCCAACTATGTCTGAAATAGACAAAAACAAATAGAAAGAAGAAAAACGATTAAAATAAATTCAAAAAAGTACAAAAGCAACAAACTTAATCTAATGACGTGAAATAAAAATTTTGAGATTTTTTTTGGATTTTTTCGACACTATGAAAGCAGTAAAAAATTAATTAAAAATAAAAACTGTAGAAAAATTCGGAAAAATAACAGGAAATTGCAGAACAACAAAACACACAATACTTAAAACTAAACTATTGGCTAATTCGACAAGAATCCCCGGCAATGGGGCCAATTTGATTCGCTGTCGCACGCGGATCAAAACAAGTATTTTTTCAAAAATGTAGTTTAACGACAAACTGACTCGGATTATCGTTCTCACAAGGATTCTTGAATGAATTAACCAATGATAGTAACGATTAATGGGGTTTTGGTTGGTTTAGGATTCAATTAAAAAAAATAGATTAAAATAAGTGATTATTGAAATAAGCTGTAGCAACAATTTACTGATTTAGTCTTTGTCTATCATCGACTATCGTTATTCCAACCGCAGATTAACTATTCCTATTCGATTATAATATCAACTGACAAGCGCAATTGATAGTATAATTTGTATGTTCCTATCATCTGAATTAAGCAAACGAGATTAAGTTTCATGAATTAAGCAAACATGAATTAAACGGACTCGATAACGAATTAAGTAAACGAAATCGTGACTATAGTTAAGATCACACAATCAATTGGATTAAATCAATATAGCATATGTAAATCGGATTAAGCAAACAAAATACATATATTAATATTGAAAGGAATAAAAAACCTGAATAAGAATTACTAAAATCTCAAGGTATCGGAACCCGAATACAACAAATTGTTTGGATCGATTAGTTCTTCATGAGAATTCTTGCCAAAGCTTTCAAGTATTTCGTCAATAGTCTTAATCCTCATGTTATACGGCTGCTAGGTATATGGAAAACAAGGAATTTGGTTTACAACCCAACTGGATCGAAAACATAACCCAAACCCAAAACTAATGACCCAAAACTTAAATAAAACTAATGCTGCAACTTCAATGAATTTGCTGGCCCTGCTACAGTCTGATTCAGCTCTCAACTTCTGAACAAAAGTTGTAGATCTTTTTCTTAGCTTTCCATCAAATGGTAGCACGTCTCAATCTGATACTCCTAGCTCAAGATATGATTTTTCTCGCGAAAGCTGCTAATGCTGAAAATTAAATACGAAAATTAAATAAGTGCAAAAACAACATAAATTATGAAAACACATTAAAACATAAAAATAATCAAAGCAAACCGGAGAAATGCTTAAGTACAAACATGGAAGAACGTGCATCCAAAATGCACTGATCACCGACCCCTCACGAAATAACTCACTAACCACCACTCTACGCTTTCTATCCCTAGTCCTCTAACGTAAGCAGAGTTATGCGATGTATAGAACGTTAATCCCTTATTCCACTACTCGGGATCTACTATTACTATTCAACCAACATAAGTACAACAATTGTCCTAGGTCCAACACATAGACTAATGGTCAGTATTCCCTATGTGCTCAAAATCAATTTAAAAGAGTATCTCACATAAAAAGCATTAGTAAAAATAAGCAATTGAGTGGTATTATAGATCAAAAGGTTCGTACAATGTCAAATCAACACAGAATCCAACAATATTGAAATAGGTTCATCATAACGCAACCTAACCTAGAGGATCTTGGCTACTCATAATTCAGATAACAATACCATAATTGACAGATGAAAATAACATAAGAATTCCCTTGAGGAAATGGCCTTCAATGGCTTTAAATGCTCTAAAAATCATCTTTGATGCTATCTAAATCGTGTTATCCTCTCTAATTTTCGCAACCCTTATCAAAGTGAAAAAATTCCCCTTAAAATGAGCTCATAATGGACTAGAGGCGTTAGAAAAAAGCCCAGAAAAAGGAACCATAGCGCGCGTGATGACTTGCATTGAGATGCAGCTTTTATGGTCCTATCGCGCACGCGATGTTGCATGTGATTATTTCTGAAGCTGCACTCTTTTTTGCTCATTTTTGTCTCAAATTTTCACTAAGTCCATAATCTTCACCTTAGCAATTTTTTGCTCATTCTTTGGTCTTTCTTCTTCATTTTGGCTCATCTTTCACTTGTTTTGATCTAATTCTTCGACAAAATTCATGCAATGACGGACTGTCATCACAATCCCAAACTTTAATCGTTGCTTGTGCTCAAGTAACTCTCCTGCAACTGAATATTTTAACAGACAACAAGCCGCACAATAATAATTTGTCATCACCAAATTAAATATTTATTTTGTCTGACCATTGTTCTAGCTTCCAACTTCTAACAGACGAATTCAAAAAATGTCCTCAACCGTTACGAGTAGTCAACTTGTCTTTCAGCTCACTTTGACTCACTCAATAGATATGGTTATCTCTCAATCAATATGCAAAATCAATTATGCTTATCTTGATCATGTTCTAATATAGTTCATCACAGAAATCACAACGCACACATTAGAGGTCTTTTCAGGTTATAACTTGGCTTATGTTTGGATAAGATATTTTTAGAAAAATAGGTTTAAACCTTTGAAGTTAGGTGCATAGTTCTCCTTCTATCATCATAACTCTTTGTTCCATTTTTACAGTACTAGAGATTTTTTGTCCTTCTTATACTTTCATTCTTTTTCTTTTCTCTTTTTTTTAAGTGTCTTTTTCTACTTCTTTTTTTTCTCAATTTTTTGAATTTTTGGTTAATATTCTCTAGTATTCCAACCCCAAACTTAAAACTTTTCTCACTTTCAAGAGAAAACCCAAACTTAATATTTTTCATATACTTTAGGAATTATACTTCTACGTAACTCCAAAGAGAGGGTGGAAAGAAAAGATCTTTCAAGTCATATGGCTTAGAATTTTAGGCTACGTCACTGAAAGAAAGGTTAAAGCTCAAAGTGGTTAGCAATGGGTATACATATTACTACACGATGGTTTAAAAAAGCTCAAATTTATAAATAAAAAACTACCTCAATGTGTGTCGGTCAAACCAGATAAAGTTAATCAGAAATAGATCAAACCAAATAAAATAATAATGCATTGATACACTCATAAACAAATAAATATGAACAATGGAAATTATTTGGCTCAAACCTTACTAGATGAGGTATATGTAGGTTGAGTACAAGTCTGTTGATTCTTTTCTCATCCTTCGCCTTCAAGTTGCTAGTTTCTATTTTGATGGTCATGTTTCTTTTGGATCATCTGTTCAATGCTAAAGTGTTAATCTTGTAAATCTGAAGAAAAAAGCATAGCTACAAACTGTAAGAACAAAATTAGTTCTACAATATAATTCCAGGATTTTGATGATAACAAAGGATGAAACCAAAAATGGAACCCTAACGAAAATTCTCTAAGTGTGCAGGACTCTGAACAACAACAAAGGAATCTGATCGTTTTATCAGATACAAACGTTGATCAGATACAAAGTACTAGAAGATCAGAAGCATCTGAAGAAGAAGTGCACTCTAGAAGTTCTGATTCTGAGCAAAATAAGACAGTAGAAAGAACCAGAAGCTCTAAACATCCATTGGACTTAGTTCTGATGATCTAGAAGACCAATACTATTAGAAGCTCTGATGTAACCTCAACGCAATCTCCTTCTGACACAGAAACTCCGAGATAACAAAGACTCTGATGAAGATTCTCCAAATCCAGAAAGAGTAACGGAAAGAATTTATTCAAATGGAAAGAAAGTATTTTTAGAAAGAAGTTATTCAGGGAGACAAATTGGTTATGGCAAGAAACACAAAAGTAATGACATTGAATGCTCATCAAAGGCCAATATTCTGTCATCACTCCAACGGTCCTTTCACCATTATATAAAGGACAACCTAATTCAGTGAGAGATACAACAACGCACAGAAAATTCTTTACATTCTCTCTTAGTTTTTCACGAGCTGCTGCTCATATGTGAAAACACTTGCTCGATTATTCTGCTGTAATATTTGCTTACTCTTAGAAGCACTCTCCATTACAAATTTATTTTTTCTAAATTGCTTTTGTTCCTCAAGTGACTATGCGTAGTCTGTATACTTGGGAGGACTAAGAGATCACTCTCTTAGACGTTTGGTTGTATTAATCTTTCAAGATTAGTGAATTAAGTCCTTTTTGAAGGCGAAATCACCTTGGCAGGGTGGACTGGAGTAGCTTTGTGTTATAAGCGAACCAATATAAAATTCTGTGTGTTCTTACTTTTGAAAAAACTTTTATTTTATAAAACAATTCAAACCCCCCTTTCTTGTTTTTCTCACCTTCAGTTGGTATCAGAGCTTCGGCTCTGTTATTGATTTTCTAATCAAACACTTAACAATGTAGAGAGATCCAGAACGAGAAAAACTATGGCCAACACCAATGAAAGAGACAGCTACAACACTAAGCCTCCAGTATTTGATGGAGAGAAATTCGATTACTGGAAAGATAGAATTGAAAGTTTCTTTCTGGGCTATGATGCTGATCTCTGGGACATTGTCAGAGTTGGATACAAACCTCCTGTAACAGATGCTGGAGTTGCCGTCCCCAGAAGTAAAATGATAGATGATCAAAAGTGCGAATTTAAAAATCATCACAAAGCCAGAACGATACTTCTCAATGCCATATCCTACAATGAGTATGAAAAAATCACCAACAGGGAAACAACTAAAGATATACTCGACTCCCTAAGGATGACTCATGAAGGAAACTCTCAAGTCAAAGAAACCAAGGCTCTGGCTCTAATCCAGAAATATGAAGCCTTCAAAATGGAGGATAATGAAGTTGTAGAGGTAATGTTTTCTAGATTCCAAACTCTTATTGCATGTCTCAAAGTACTAGACAAAGGATACACAACTGCAGACCATGTTAAAAAGATAGTCAGAAGCTTGCCAAAGAAGTGGAGACCCATGGTCACAGTCTTAAAGCTATCAAAGGATCTGAACAACATCAGCCTTGAAGAGCTTGTCAGTTCACTCAGAAGTCATGAGATAGAACTGGAGGAAGATGAGCCTTAGAAGAAGATCAAGTCTATATTATTAAAGTCCAGATCCGAAAGGCGCAAGTCTGACAGAAACAAAGCCTTCCATGTCGAAACAGAAGACGCTGACGACTCTGAACAAGAAGATTCTGACGATGAGGAAGAATTATCCCTTTTGACCAGAAGAGTAAAACAACTCTGGAGAAAGAGGAATAATAACTTCAGGAGACCAAGACCCAGAGGTGACCGATCAGAATCAACCTCAAAAGGTAAATCTAACAAAGATGTTACGTGTTATGAATGTAAAGAAACAGGTCACTGCAGAAACGAATGACCCAAGTTAAAGAAAGACAGTTCCAGAAAAGAGAACTTCAAGAAAAATTCCCTCAGAACCAAAAAGGGACTGATGGCTACCTGGGATGACAGCGAATCAGACTCATCAGAATCAGACTCTGATGAATAGGCTAATGTGGCACTCATGGCTACCACATCCAAGAATATTTCAGATGAAGAATCTGAATCAGAAGAGGTATTTTCTGAACTCTCTCGATCTGACCTAGAATCATGTCTGTCTGAAACTCTCAGCTCATATCAGAAACTCAAGCAAAAATTTAAAGCTATAAAAGGCGTTCTTGAAGAAACATTAGAAGAATGTGGCAAACTTGAGATAACAATTTTAGAACTAAAAGATGAAAACAGAACTTTGACATTAGAAAGAGATGCAACAAAGAAAAATTGCTCAAAACTTGAAGAAGCGTTATCTCAAGCTCCACAAACGTCAAACACAATAATTTATAAATATGAAAAATCTTTTCAAAAGTTTCTGAAAAATGGGATAGGGAGGAGCATAATGGCATCCATGATTTATGAAGCCAGTCAGAATAATAGAAGAGGAATTGGGTATGATCCTAGTGAAGATAAAACTTCTACTAATGACCAACCTAAATCTCCATTTTCATATCACTATACACATACACAAGAGCAACAATTTAATAATGCTAGAAAACCCAAAGTGTTAAGAAACTCTGGGAAACCTAATCACAAAGGACCCAAAAGACTCTGGGTACCAAAGAATAAGATTGTTTATATTGTAGATATCTTATGCAGCAGAGTTAAAACACCAGTCATGGTACCTGGACTCTGGATGCTCGCGACACATGACGGGAAGAAAGTCTATGTTCCAAAGCCTGGAACTTAAAAATGCTGGATTCGTAGGCTTCGGAGGAGATCAGAAAGGAAGGATCAGAGGCTCCAGAACTATTGGTAATGGTACTTTTCCCTCTATATCTAATGTGTTATATGTAGAAGGATTAATGCATAATCTGTTATCAATAAGTCAATTAAGTGATAACGGATATGATGTAATCTTTAATCAAAAAACATGTAAAGCCATAAATCAAAACAATGGTTCTGTTCTATTCACTGGCAAGAGGAAAAACAATATTTATAAAATAAACCTTTCTAATTTAAAAGAACAAAATGTGAAATGTCTGATGTCTGTTCACGAAGAGCAATGGGTATGGCATAGACGCTTGGGCCACATTAGCATGAGAAAATTATCTCAGCTAAATAAACTCGAGTTAGTCAGAGGTCTACCTAAGCTGAAGTTTTCTTCAGATGCTCTGTGTGAAGCATGTCAGAAAGGAAAATTTTCAAAAACATCTTTCAACAAGAAAAATATTGTTTCTACCTCTAAGCCTCTGGAACTTCTTCACATTGATTTATTTGGTCCTGTGAAAACAGCATCAGTCAATGGAAAGAAGTATGGACTAGTCATTATTGATGATTTCAGTCGCTGGACATGGGTAAAATTCTTAAAGCACAAGAGTGAGTCTCACTCTGTATTCACTAGCTTCTGTTCCAAAGTGGAAAACGAATTTGACTCTAAAATCATCAGAGTCAGAAGTGATTATGGTGGGGAATTTGAAAATAATTTTTTTGAGGAATTATTTGACTTTAATGGAATATCCCATGATTTCTCCTGCCCTAGAACTCCACAACAAAATGGAGTTGTAGAGAGGAAGAATAGGACACTCCAAGAGATGGCCAGAACCATGATCAATGAAACAAATGTGGCTAAGCACTTTTGGCCCGAAGCTGTAAATACAGCGTGTTACATTCAGAATAGAATCTCCATAAGACCTATTCTGGAGAAGACTCGCTATGAACTGTGTAAAGGAAGAAAACCAAACATTTCTTATTTTCATCCTTTTGGATGTTCCTGTTTTATTTTAAATACTAAAGAACATCTGAACAAGTTTGATTCCAAAGCACAAAAAGGCATTGTGTTAGGATACTCAGAACGCTCTAAAGGCTACAGAGTATACAATACAGAAACCAAAATTGTGGAAGAATCAATTCATGTCAGATTTGATGATAAGCTTGACCCTGAAAAGTCAAAGCTAGTTGAGAAACTTGCAGATCTGGAGATCACTCTTGCAGGTTCTGACGAGAAGATTAAAGCTCTAGAAGCAACTGCCATTCAAACGTCAGAAGGAACTAACTCCCCAGCAATCCCAAAGAAAGCTAAAAGTCGCCTCAACATATCTAAAGAGTTGATTCTGGGAAATAAGGACGAACCTATCCGAACTAGGTCTACCTTCAAGACTCCTGAAGAAACTCCTCTGGGACTAGTATCTCTGATCGAGCCTACTTCCTGTGATGAGGCACTTCAAGATAGCGACTGGGTTCTAGCCATGCAAGAAGAGCTAGATCAATTCACAAAGAGCGACGTCTGGGATCTTGTTCCTAAGTCCATAGGCACTCACATTATCAGAACCGGATGGGTGTTCAGAAACAAGTTGAATGAGAAAGGAGAAGTTGTCAGAAACAAAGCTCGACTGGTGGCTCAAGGTTACAGTCAACAAGAAGGCATTGACTACAATGAAACCTTTGCCCCAGTCGCCAGGTTAGAATCTATTCGCTTACTTGTATCATTCTCTATAAATCATTCTATCAAATTGTATCAAATAGATGTCAAGAGCGCATTCCTTAATGGTTATATATCAGAAGAAGTGTATGTCAACCAACCTCCAGGTTTTGAAAACTCAAATAATCCAGAACATGTTTTTAAACTTAAGATATCTTTATATGGACTTAAACAAGCTCCCAGAGCTTGGTTTGAAAGATTAAGTAATTTTCTTCTGGAACATGATTTTATCAGAGGGAAAGTTGACTCCACACTCTTCTGTAAAAACATTAATAATGATCTCATGATATGCCAGATATACGTTGATGATATCATTTTTGGTTCAGCTAACGCCTCTGTATGTCAAGAATTCTCTGAGCTAATGCAGGCAGAATTTGAAATGAGCTTAATGCAAGAACTAAAGTTCTTTCTAGGAATTCAAATCAATCAAACTTCAGAAGTCACGTACGTTCATCAAAGTAAATACATAAAAGACATTCTGAAGAAATTTGAAATGGCTGAATGCAAACCTGCAAAGACACCCATGCATCCAACCTGCATTCTTGAAAAAGAAGAAGTCAGTCAAAAGGTTTGTCAGAAGCTCTATCGTGGTATGATAGGCTCCCTTCTCTATCTGACTGCTACTCGTCCTGATATTCTATTTAGTGTTTGTCTCTGTGCCAGATTCCAATCAGACCCTAGAGAATCTCATTTAACTGCAGTTAAGAGAATTCTCAGATATCTGAAAGGAACTCCTAACCTGGGCCTGATGTATGAGAAAACATCAGAGTATAGACTATCTGGTTTTTGCGATGCAGATTACGCAGGAGACAAAATGGAACGAAAAAGTACATCTGGAAATTGTCAACTCTTGGGAAAGAATCTGATATCCTGGGCCAGCAAAAGACAATCAACCATAGCCTTGTCTACTGCAGAAGCGGAATACATCTCAGCATCTCTGTGCACTACTCAGATGCTCTAGATGAAGAATCAATTAGAGGATCTGCAAATCTTTGAGAGTAACATCCCTATCTTCTGTGATAATACTGCTGCCATTTGTTTAAGCAAGAATCCCATTTTACACTCCAGAGCTAAGCACATAGAAATAAAACATCATTTTATCAAAGACTATGTTCAGAAAGGGGTAATAACATTGAAATTCATTGATACAAATCTTCAATGGGCTGAAATCTTTACTAAACCCTTAGCTGAAGATAGATTCCTCTTCATCTTAAAGAATTTGAACATTCAAAATTGCCCTGAATAAAATGTGCCTCTGAGTGTGTAAAATAAGATTCTGACGTAAACAAAGTGGATTCTGCCTCTGACTCTGATACTCCTACCAAATTAGAAGTTATCTGAGTTAGAAATCTCCAGGAACCAATCCCTTGGTATTCCTGAAGATCAGATAAAGCAAACACGTGGAGTACCTTGCGTCTGACCTTGGAACTTCTAGACAGCTGTCTAGCAGTAATCAAGGAACAATCTTTTGAGATCTCCTCGAGCAGTGTACTGACTGTTGGGATTAGACATCATTAATAAGCTGTAATCATTTTCCCCCTAAACGTGCTGACTTGGTTTTTGTGCTAAACTCTGTGTTGTGTGTCGTTTTGCATGCGCCCTAATTTGGGTATTTAAACACCTCAATTCACACATTGCACACTTTTCACTCTCACGCACTCATAAACCTCTGCAAGCTCAGCTCTTTCAAGGCATTCCTGCAGCATTCTTCAATCTTCATCTCAGCTATCAACAACATTCATGGATGCTCAACAACAATTCGTCTACAACTTCTCTCAACAAATGGAATCAAACGAACAAGCTCAAAGTTCAAGCAACCCAAACCCAGCGGTTACCGGTGTAGTCACAACTCCCATCTACAAAGAGCCTCACATTCTTGATCGTGAGCCTCACATCAATCTTGCAATGCCATTTGAGAAACTGGAAGTGTTATGTGAATCCTTGGTGGATTTTGACAACATGCGAAGAAATGGCATTAACCTCACTAAAGAACTCAGAAATCAAGGTTGGGGAAATTACTTCAAGCGTTTGCATGGTCCAGTCTACACAAATTTAGTGAAGGAATTATGGAGATTCGCTGATGCTGATGATCACTACATCGTCTCCTATGTTCTGGGAGTGAAAATGGTGATAACTGAGAAGTCCATTGTTGCTCTTCTGGGCATGGAGAAAGATGGAGGCAGAAGGATCTACAACATTAATCCTAGGGCAAAATATCTGTCCCATGAGATTAATCCAACCATCTTCAAACAGAACGCTGAAGGCAACCAATCCAAGAACAAGGAACTACATCAGAACCTCCGGGTCTGGCTGAAGATCATCTTGGGCACCATCCATCATCGTCCAGCTTCTAACTCTTCAGACTACATCAACACAGAGCAGAAGTGCATTCTGTACTGCATCCAAAAGGGTCTGAAGCTCTACCTTCCAGCACTTCTCTTCAAGTACCTCAGAGATTCTGTACGAGATAAAAGAAACAACATGAAGCCCAGAAACTACATTCCTTTGGGAAGGCTAATCTCTAACGTTCTGATCGAAAGCCGTCTCGTGGACTATCTGATAACATTCAGACTCATGGAAGACGTGATGATTGACACTGGAAGAGCTCTCAACGCCAAAAATCTGAAGAGCATGGGGGATTCTGGATCAGGTGAAGTTCAAACCTACTATGGACACCTCCTGGGAAGCTCTCAAAGATCAGAGGAAGATCCCACATGGACTTTATCTGTTCTCAAAGATCGACCCTCCAGAGGTAATCCTATATTACTTAGATGATCTGAGGAAACAAGGAGTGGATATCTCAGACTTCAACATAAGCCAGCTGCCAGCTGAGCCTCCGAACTTCATGAAGCGTCCATGAGGACCATCTGAGAAGGCGAAGCAAGCTAAGAAGGCAAGACTGGGAGAATCCTCCGGATCAAGACCTCCAGCACCTCTGCCTGGACCTTCTCGTAAGTCCGTTTCACTCGCTCCCTTTGTACAAACACATAATATTGCTTCTTCTTTCCCTCAACCCACTCCTATCTATACAAAATCTGAAACCCCTTCTTCAACCACCAGAACATCTCATCAACCATCCCAGAAATTTAACCTTGCCACCACCACCTTACCTCTTTCTGACGCAAAAATGCTTAATGAAACCACCTCACCATCTTTATCTTCTTCTCCAGAATCACCCCCTACTACAACATTTCGTTAGACACAGAATAATCTGACCCCTCATCTCCCACTCTGGCCCAACTTCAAGCTCAAACTCTGGCCTCACAACAGCCAACACAAACCACACCTAAACCAGAAGTCACTTCACTGCCCATAGAACAACCAAACCCAACACCATATGACCCTCAACCTTTTGAACCAAATAAGTCTGACACACACCCACCAAATACATCCGCTGAACCACAAACTCCCACTCTCGACCTAAGCCCTCCCACTTCTCCACCTCCACCCTCTGAACCAGAAAACACCCTGCCAACCCTAGAGGAAGCAATAGTGTTGTTTGCAGGAGCTTTAGTTGACAAGGTCAAGTCTCTGACCATCAACTCTGGCATCAGTGATGATCCTTTAGTTGTTAGGACACACTGGAACAAAGTTATTGGCTGGATGACCGCTGAAGCCTTCAAACTGAAGAGCCTCTCTGAGCAAGTCCGAAACGACTTCATCAGAGACGCTGAGCTAAGACTCTAGGAGCGTCTAGCCAGAGAAGCTGAGGAGAGAGCCTGCAAGGAAGCAGAAGAGAAATCCAGACAAGAAGAAATGCAACGGATTAAGGAAGCTGAAGCCAAAGCTCTAGCTGAGGCTGCTGCTGCTGAAGCTGAAGCAAAAGCTGTTGCTGAAGCTAAAGCTAAAGCCGCTATTGAAGCTGAAGCTCGTCGTGCTGAAGAATCTACCAACAGGGTAGAACCGGATGCTTTGACTCAAGGGGAGTCCTCCACCTTTGTCCCTCTAGTTCTCAAGACACTTGAAGATCTTTAGAAGGAGCAGAAAGAAGTCCGAGCCAGATTGGATCAACAGGATTCAGTAAATGTCAACATTCAGAATCTGCTGACCCAACTGCTTCAGAGGATGCCTCCACCTCCAAACCCTTAGGCACCTAGGATTCCTTTTGATTGTTGATTTGCTTGTTGCTTTCTGTTATGTTTGTTCTCCCTTTCCGCTGTTTATGTTTTCTATCTGAATATATATATATATATATTTGTCTTTCCTTCATTTATCTAAGTCTTTTTGAGTCTGACAAAAAGAGGGAGAACTTAAAACAACTCTGATGAAAACATATCTAAATCCTTTTAGTACTCTGCAAACATTGTTTAATAAATTAGTTCTAATCCTTCTTGACTTAGAAATTTGCAGAAGAGTATCTAGAAACATCATCTCATGGAAGCGCTCCGGTAAGAACTTCTGAACTCCCAGACTTATCTCAGGGGGAGCTCACGTCTATCTAATCTAAATATTCTTATCTCTAAATGTTTCATCTCTTAATTAAGATTGTTTTGTCATCATCAAAAAGGGGGAGATTGTAAGAACAAAATTAGTTCTATAATATAATTCCAGGATTTTGATGATAACAAAGGATGAAACCAAAAATGGCACCCTAATGAAAATTCTCTAAGTGTGCAGGACTATTAACAGCAACAAAGGAATCTGATCGTTTTATCAGATGCAAACGTTGATCAGATACAAAGTACTAGAAGATCAGAAGCATCTGAAGAAGAAGTGCGCTCTAGAAGTTCTGATTCTGAGCAAAATAAGACAGTAGAAAGAACCAGAATCTCTAATCATCCACTGGACTTAGTTCCGATGATCTAGAAGACCAGTACTATTAGAAGCTCTGATGTAACCTCAACGCAATCTCCTTCTGACACAGAAACTCCGAGATAACAAAGACTCTGATGAAGATTCTCCAAATCCAGAAAGAGTAACGGAAAGAATTTATTCAAATGGAAAGAAAGTATTTTTAGAAAGAAGTTATTCAGGGAGATAAATTGGTTATGGAAAGAAACACAGAAGTAATGACATTGAATGCTCATCAAAGGCCAATATTCTGTCATCACTCCAACGGTCCTTTCACCACTATATAAAGGACAACCTACTTCAGTGAGAGATACAACAACGCACAGAAAATTCTTTACATTCTCTCTTAGTTTTTCACGAGCTGCTGCTCATACGTGAAAGCACTTGCTTGATTATTCTGCTGTAATATTTGCTTACTCTTAGAAGCACTCTCCATTACAAATTTATTTTTTCTAAATTGCTTTTGTTCCTCAAGTGACTCTGCGTAGTCTTTATACTTGGGAGGACTAAGAGATCACTCTCTTAGACGTTTGGTTGTATTAATCTTTCAAGATTAGTGAATTAAGTCCTTTTTGAAGGCGAAATCACCTTGGCAGGGTGGACTGGAGTAGCTTTGTGTTATAAGCGAACCAATATAAAATTCTGTGTGTTCTTACTTTTGAAAAAGCTTTTATTTTCTAAAACAATTCAAACTCCCCTTTCTTGTTTTTCTCACCTTCACAAACTTGTTTATTAAAGAAAACATAGATCGTCATGGAAGGGTCATGCTTAAGTAGCTAGTTCCTATTTTGGATGGTCTTAAATTAAAATAAGGTAAAATATGCAAAGTAAAAACTAGTTATAAATGATGGGTTTCCTCTCATCCATCGCTTCTTTTCCGTCAATAGCTTGACGATAGAAATCAGGGGTCTGACAATATAGGGAGGATTTTTCACTTGGAATCTCTCCTCCATAGTAATTCTTAAGTCGTTGTCCATTCACTTTAAATTTTCTCATATCACCAGGATCTTGAATTTCAATAGTACCATTTTGACAAACCTCGGTAACCCCAAAGGGTCCTGACCACTTGGATTTCAGCTTTCCCAGAAATAATCTCAACCGTGAATTAAACACTAAAACTTGTTGGCCTACTTGAATGTTCTGTCGTACAAGTTTATTTTCATGATATCTTTTTTTCATTTCCTTATAAATCAACACATTTTCATATTTGGACAATCATATTTCCTCCAATTCATCCAATTTCGATAACCTCTTCCACCCAATCAACTTTTCATTAAGATTTAGGAACTTTACTGCCCAATATGTTTTATGCTCCAATTCGACTGGAAGATGACATGTTTTCCCATATACCAATTGATATGGGGAGAAACCCAAATGCGTTTTGAAAGTTGTTATGTATGCCCATAGTGAAGGAGAATGGCGATCCAAAACGCAGCGGAATTTAAAAAATTTCTCCTTTAATGATCCTTACGAATGGGCATGATCAGTGATAGAATCGTTACCTCTTGTGGCGATCACGAGCGTTGAACGATGACAACGCCTCTACTCAGTCCACACGAACGGATTCCTTTAATCTTAGTGCTAGCTGCTACGAATGAAGGTTTTGAGTGTGAGAGAGAGAAACGAAATGCAAGAGTGACAATGCTTCTACCCAAGGGTTCTATTTATAGAACCACTTGTGTGGGCTTCAAGCTAAAAAGCCCACTTAAGTGTATTCTGGCCCATATCTTATAATATGCCCAAAATCACTTAAGCGTGTGGTACCTTACCATATTTCGTATTCCATTTAAGTGCACCTTACCCTACGGTGTTCCTTAGTTACTCTATCTCTCATCAATCCGTCCTTTGTGTGTGACCCTGTAGGTTTTCGCGACTTTGGCAATTATATTAAATCACACATTTAACATAATAAACAGTGAGCGGTATCTAGCAACACATCACTGCTACCCAAGACACAAAAATTTCATGTGATCTGACAAATCCTTCGGTAATAATAATTATGTGTATAATTACCCTTTTGCCCTTATGTCTATATTGAACACAAGGCATAGACTGTGTCATCCTTGTCCAGTTCAATATTGGGCCCATAGACATTTATCCTGTTACGCAGGATGGACAAATTCCATCTAGGTCACTCATGTCCCTTAGCATGCTTTGTGGAGTACCCATCAATTGTCTTTATGGTTATCCAGTTACGGACAACGTTGGATCAGAAATAAAGCACTCGACTCTACATCTAGGGTCCATAGTGGTTTCAGGTCGAAGAGTGGTATACACCATTATCACCATGAGAATAACTTATGACACTTTGCATAACATTCTATATAGTATTCTCATAGCGGGTCAATCCAGTATAAATATTACTCTTAATATTCATACCTATGTTTGAGACTTGATAACTCCTTATCCATGATCCATGAGATGTGATCATCAGTCTATAAACATAATAGTCTCCATGCTTTAATGTTATCCCCCTTCACAATAAAGCTCGACTACGGATACTTTAAGAATAGTGTCCTTATGTTTAATGTGCTCTCATGATTAAGTCACACTTGATACATTAAACAGACTATCTATTCCAGGGACTTTATTAAACAAACATAATAAAGAAAAAGCCTTTTATTATTAATAAATAATTCAATACAAGTACCAAAAGTATTGGACTCTAGGGCTTACACCAACAATCTCCCACTAGCACTAGAGCCAATCAGGCATACCCCTAATGCCCATAGATCTAGTATGGCCATCATGCTTCTACTGCTTCTCCTGACACGCCCATGGCAAGCCTAACACGGTTGGGATTTCTGCCTGACACGACCCGTGTCAGCGGACACGGGTGGCCGTGTCAGGCTACTATTTTTCTTCTTCTACTTCCCTTGCCTTGACACGGCCCGTGTCAGGTGACACGGGTGGCCGTGTCAGGCCTCCTGTACCGGGATTTTTTGCTTTTTTGCGTACCGGACTCTCGCATTGTCATGTTCTGAGTTCTTCGGTTCTTCTACCTGGACCCGTTTGACAAAAACACAGCTATCTCACGCATAAAATCAAGATAAACAAAGTAAAACATAATAAAGATTAAAAATGCGTAAATAACATAACGGAAGTAAAACTACTTGAATTGTACCTTAAATGCTTGCACAGTGTATCAAATGTCTCTGTTTTGCATCAGATCAGTAATGAAAACTTACTATAAATGGTGACTGATCAGTTATTTTGGACAAAATTTCATAATCCTAAAATAAGTACATGTGATAATACAAAACATTATAGGTCACTTTGGACCAAAGCCATTGAAATATGAAAAAGTCCAACTTCAAGTGCCCATAACTTTCTCATAAAAAATCCAAATGATGCAAAATTTAAGTCCAAGTTTATTTTCTTGAAAATATCTACAACTTTTATGTTGAAGGTTTTGTCATTTGAGGCTTTCATCAGTGAAACAGAAGGGCTTGAAGTTGGTCCATTTTGGCAAAATTTTCAAATACATGTTTTGTACCTTGAACTTCATGGCCAGTTTTCAATATTTCCCCAACTCTAAATGGATTTTTGCTCAACATAACATTTATTCTTTATGTCAAGACCTTTCCAACCATTACCCACATGCTTATGTTTGTATTTTACAAGTGGCATTTTCTAAGAGGTGAAGTTTTGTGATCAATTATGCATAACATGTTAAATCTTGCTACACAAGCCATTGCATTGCCATCTGCACGTCCAAATCCATTTGTTTGATGTTTATCACTCAAATGAAATTGAGTGTGAGCCTCACATGCGCCTGTACAGGCCCATGCATGGAGGACCCAAGTTCATGCACACACGAGTTTTCTACTTGCTTGCATCAGCTGTGGCTATAAATAGACATGCTTGCTCACTTAAAATGATGACCTAAAGGCGCCTGAAGCTCTGCTCAACTGATTCCCTAACCCTCCATTAAAGGAATTCTAAATTTTTTCTTCACTTTTCAAGCTTGAATTTCAACTTCCCTGGTTGATCTTCAGCTTATAATTCCTTAGCCTTGCTTCCTTGTTACTTCAAGATCAAGCTACACTCGAGGATTGGATTGGATCAAGCTCACACAAGCTGCACTTCAAAGGTTTTCACCATAACTATTTTGATTCGATTCTCTCTTATTACTGTGCATTGCTTGGTTTGGTTGGCATCTCTGAAGTCCTCATGTGAGAGGCAATTGATTTGTGGTTTTAATTTTGAGAATTGGTTGAGTTCAGATTGAACACCTCATTTTTCAAGCTCAGATTTCTTCCTCTATAGGGATCTTGAGTGAAAACTAAGGTCACAGGGGTGATGTACATCACCCCATCTTTCGAATGGTATATACACCGCGTGCTGTGGTTCAGGTTTGAAAACCTGCAACAGGTGGCCGGAAAAGGCCTTCTCACCGGAGAAGACGGTGGTTTCCACCACCGTCCCCACGCGTTTGAATCTTGGCCTTTGGATCAAGCTTGCCAGATCTAATCTTGACCATTGCGTGTTATGACTTTTTTTAATTCAGCATGTGACGCATTGACTAATGACTATGGTACGTGCGCGCTTCTAATCCATTAGATGTTGCCACGTCAATTAATGAAGTCATCTAGCGCTCCAGATTTTTTCTCTTTTATTAATTTCCATTTTATTTTCTTTTATTCCAATTATTTTTAAAAATTCATAACTTCTTTATTTGGAACCACAAAAATATGGGACCAATTGCAAAAAAATTCTCTTAAATTCTAGTTTCTAAAAATGATTTTTAATTATTTTTGTGATTCCATTTAATATTTTTTGTGAAGTATATCATTTCTGGTTGTTTTTAATTCATTTACAATACTTTTTGATATTCAAAAATGCCAAAAATATTTTCTTAACATCTTTGGATGATGATGAATCTATGAAAAATATTCTCATCAATTTCTTAATTGATTTGAGATTTATTTGAGATTTTAGTCCAATTATGTTATTTTTCTTCATTTTTAATTGTTTAAAATTAGTTTCTGTTTTCAAAAAATGTTGAGAAATTTTGTCAAACCTTGTTTGACCATGTTAGACTTATGATGATCCAATTGGACTTATCCAAGTTGATTTGAATTGGATTTGATGTTTGACCTTTATTTATTCATTTTATTTTATGCATTATTTTAATTCCAAAAAAAATACTAAAAATATTTTTGTTATTTCTTGATCTCTAATCTTCATCTCACTTTTGTTTACCATTGATTGATGTTGATTCCATTCATGGTTGATCAATGTGTTTTGGTTATGTCTTTTGAATTTCAACTTTGTACATTCCATTTCCATCTTCATCTTCTTCTTTTTCTTTTGACCAATGAGTTAATGATTGGTGGTTAGCCTTGACATATGAGAGGCTTAACCTTCTTTGATCCAAATCAAATTCATCATGATCAAAGATCAAGTGAATTACTTTGTGTCCAAGATAGGTTGCTTCTTGGTCAAGCAAAAAACCTAAATCCATACAAGGTCATTATTCTTTTCTTTTGGCAAGGCAAGTTGTAGGAGTTTGGCTTACTAGTCATGGTCTCTAACTTGTGTTTAATTGCCTATAGTTTTATTGACCTGCCTCATATAGGTGTGACTACTACATTAGTCCACTTACGATTGCTTAACATAGCGCTAAATTGCCTTATGGCACACTAGCACTAACTACTAATTACTAACATTTAATTCTTGCAATTTATTTTAATGCAATTTAATGTCTTGCTCATTAATTCATATTGCCTTTTTCTTTTTCTCACTTGAGCTCATGTTTATGTTTATGCCATTTTCCTTTTGCTCACTTGAGCACATTATTGTGTATATACTATTGCCTTGTGTTTGTTTTGTTTTGTTTGTGTGAACCAATGCAAAAGGAGAAAGGACTTAGATTTAGGACCTTACCTATGCTTAATGGAGTTTGAAGAGCAACTAGGCCTCATGCCTTTATAATGCTAAATATGTTGAAGAGCAACTAGGCCTCATGCCTTTAGAATGCTTAATCTTGAAGATAACTTGAAAGGATCTCTATTCTAAACTCACTCTTATCCATTCTTTCTATTGCATTGTGGAACTTTTTGATTTGTTTGTTCTTGTGTGGTAGGGATCCCAAAGTTGAGCCAATTAGAAGGACCATTGTCATGAGCATCCAAGATAAGAGAGACAAAGCCAATTGGAAGATTCCTAGGAGCTTGATTGAATATTTGCTTGATTGCTTGAGTTAATTGCTTATTGCTTGCTAAGTCCAAAGGAAATGAGCTCTTGGATCATCTTTATGATCTCAAGGAAGGAACTCCAAGTGGTTTTATTTCTCTTCCCTCATCTTTGCATGTTTAGGACCTAGCCTTTCTCTTCTTCTCTCCACTCTAACCCAAGCCAAACTCATTTTGTGCAAACATTGACATTGTTTTCAAAATTAGAAACCTAGGCATTATGCCTTTGATTTTTTTTTCAAACTCTTTTCATAATACTTATTTTGAATTGAATCTTAAGTCAACTTTGACTTTATTTTGTGAATACTTTTCATTTGTAAATACAACTCACTCAAATTGTTTTTGTGGTTCCAATGACCACTTTTTTGCCAAAGCTTTTCATAAAAATTAGCTATTAGGTTTGAGTTATCATAGTGGTTGATATAAACCTCACCTATATTCTTAGTGATTGGACTATAAGTCTTCCATACTTATTATAGGGTGGATCCCTCACTAGTATGTTGGAGCTCTCATGACATGGTGGATTTGTGGTTTATGTTGAGTTTTCTCCCTTTGATAACAAAAGACCTTAAGGCTTTTGGCCAATCAATTCACCAATTTCTTTTGAGATTTTTACCCCCGAACTACGAGGTTTTGATCCTACCTTTGTGATGGTACGTAGGCAATGGGTTTATCCATTCAAAAACAAAAATTGTAAATAATTTGTATATTCTTTTCTCATCTCCCCAATCATGTTTGCACAAATATTTTTCACAAATACCAACCTACCATACAACATTTGCAAAAAGGGCTCCCTTAGAGTACTAAGGATGTTTTGGGTGCTTAAAACCTTCCCATTACATAACCAACCCCCTTACCCAGATCTCTGACATTTTTTATTAGTTTTTGATTTGATAAAACTTCCCGGTTTTTGTTTGATTTCTAACCTTTCCTTTGGATAAATAGAAGTGCGGTGGCGACTCGAATTGTATGATTTACTTTTGATTTAGTCAATAAATCTAAAGGTAACGAATACCCCGCTACAACCCTATAGTGGCAGCCCTGCTAGCCCACGTACTGGTAATAGCCACCTTATTCTTGGGTTCACATTTTCACCCTCGTTGGAGTTCAAAACACAATCCTTTGGTTCAGACCATACTTTGATCTCACTTCTTTTCACCTCCCGTCACTAGTTCCTTAAACTACGGAGCTCTGAATTTCTCATTACACTATGAGGATACGTAGGCATGAGGGCCCTAATCCTCACCGAGCACTTTATCTATTTCTTTTCCTTTCCCCCCATTCTTCTGCGAATAATCTTTAGATACAACATCTATTCGAGTGAGAACAATCAAAACGGTTCCCATGGAGTACCATGGATGTTTGGGGTGTTAATACCTTCCCCTTGCATAACCGACTTCCTTACCCAACATATCTTTTTCCCCTGGGTTTTATCGATGTTTTCCCTTTTCTTTGAAAATAAATAAAGTTCGATGGAGACTCTGTTGTATGTTCGAGCGTGTGATACGTTCGGGTATATTTCCGCTAGCTTCAGCGGCATCACTCCCTCCTTCACAAGATCACAAAGATCATGATAGCAGAAAACAATCTTCATCTTCTTACAGCAATTCTCGTAATTTCGATTCTTCAAAATTAGGAGACTCAACGGAAATTCCTCATTCAAATGATTCATTGCGCTATGCTTCCCAAGAATCACACGGTCAATGCTCTAGATACTAGATATTAGAATTTCTCCAAATTTTTGGCATGGAAATTGCACCAAAACTATGGAGAATTCTGAATCAATCTTGATGAAGAAGAATCAATCTTTCTGATTGATTATTCCTCTTGTTATTCACTCTTCACTCAAGTGAATCAACCAACCTTGATTGCAAGATGATTCTGCTGCACGAAGATTATTGAAAAAGAAAATAAAAAATTAAATTTGGGAAATAAAAGAAATTAGGATTTCAACAAGAGACGGAAGAAGAAGAAGAATTCTGCAAAAAAACTTCTCTGCTCTCAAACTAAAATTTTATTCAACTTTTCTCTACACAACTGCATTACAATCAATGATAAGGTACCTCCATATTTATAGGTGGAGATTGTTTGCACATCAAACAATCTCTAACAAACTAACTAACTTAGCTAAAATACAAAATAAAACCTAAGTTTAATTTTGTGTCGAGATTCACTTATTTTCGACATTTCAACGGCTATTACTCAAAGCATTTCAACAACAATAGACTCTATCGAAATGATACTTTGACATAAAATTATATTCTCAATAATTGTTTCAAGCCTTTCTTCATTTAATCTTCTTCAAGGGAGAAACACATTACATAAATTATTATTATCATATGCATTTTTCAATTCATATTGTATCTGGTTTTGTTTGTTCTCCGTAATCTTTGGCTTACTCTAAAAGCTTTTTTTTTTTTATGTTTTTGTTTTTGCTTACGATGTTTTCGTTGTCATTCATTTCTTCTTAATTAGTTGCTCACATGTTAGAGATTTTCAATCAGCTAAGGTATCTGTGTTTACATGTACTGTTTTCACTTGAAAATAGCATAATAGGAAAAACTCATTTAAGTTTGTAAGTGTATAATAAATGTTATGTTGAAATTATTTTATAGATGTTCATATCTATATAATTGTCAAATGCTATGTATCCCATTCCGTTTTTTATGCTGTTGTTTTATTTTTAATGTCTATATAACTGGCCACCTGTTTTGCCCGCACTTTTTTACAGTGCGGATCAAGGTTTTAGACCCATGTCTTCTGATACGCTCACCTCATCCTGCTATATTTTTTTGGTATGCGGACATGAATATAAATTTTTGCGTTTTTAGACTTTAGAGGGGCGGTATCCATGGACCCTCCCCGCCCCGCTCTTATTTTTATGTGAGGAAGTCCAAGGTTTTAAGCCCGCCTCGCTCATCTTATTTTACTGCGAGCTTTTGCGGGACCGGTCTAAATAGGGTGGACAATTCTGTTTACGCCACCCCTATTCTAATCTACTGTCTCAAGGGACCTTCTGCTTTTCTTGTTTTGATGTTTCTGCCTTCATCTGTTTTAAGTGTACATGTTTCTTTTATAATTAGTTCATAATAATAACTCAGCATAACGAACGTAAATTTATGGTCAGATTAAGCTTATAAAATTATAAGTTGAAGGATATGATAGTAAATGAAATGTATGTAGGCAATCTAAGCAATCCAAATGAAATCTGTTAATTCATTCATTGTATCATATCAAATCACATGTATATATAACTAATAAAATGAAGGTACTATTCTGGTCTTTTATTATTAGAAAAACATTGGATGTTTATTTGGTCCTAACTATAAGAAAAGTCACCATAGATATCTTCAAAAAGTGTACCTCCATAATCTACGTATGTGTGGATACAATCTTCACAACACTTAATATCCACAACTTTATTCTTTATCCTTTATACTTTTACTTAATAAATACTGCTTAATAACTAGACAGCATCAATTTGAGCAGCTCATTGAGTCATAGCAGAGTTTGAAATGGCAACAGATGGTAAAGTGGTTGAGCCTGAATTTGTGCATCCTAAGAAGGCCTTTGGGTGGGCAGCTAGAGATCCTTCTGGTGTTCTCTCCCCTTTCAATTTCTCCAGAAGGTTCACTTCACTTATCACTCATTCATTACTTTAATGCATTTTTCTAGCTACTTATTTTTTGCTTTGGCTATTAATTAGTTACAGTTTGGTGCATCAATTTCTTGTAGGGAAACAGGTGAGAAAGATGTAGCATTCAAGGTGTTGTATTGTGGGATATGCCACTCTGATCTTCATATGGCCAGGAGTGAATGGGGCAATTCCATCTATCCACTAGTTCCTGGGTATTCCAGCTCTGTTGCACCAGAATCACATATAATCATATTACAATTGTGTTTCAGATTGTGTATATATAGATTTTGTAGTATTCATCATTTGAGCTAGATTTTGAATGTGAGATCAAAGTTTATTTAACAAAATTGTAGAAAAGTATTTATCATAAGGGAGAACCTAGCATATAATTGCTCTTATTCTAATTGATATAATAATACAGGCACGAGCTTGTGGGTGTAGTAACAGAGGTTGGAAGCAAAGTAGAAAAGTTTAAAGTTGGAGACAAAGTAGGTGTGGGCTACATGGTTGATTCATGCCGGTCGTGCCAAAATTGTGACGACGATCTTGAGAATTACTGTCCACAATATACAGTCACAGGTGGTGGAAAATATCGTGACGGTACTGTCACATATGGAGGTTACTCCGACTCAATGGTGGCAGACGAACACTTTGTGATTCGCATTCCTGATAGTTTACCGCTTGATGTTGCTGGTCCTCTCCTATGTGCCGGTATCACCGTGTATAGCCCTCTTAGATATTACGGACTTGACAAGGCTGGAATGAATATAGGCGTTGTTGGTCTTGGTGGACTTGGCCACATGGCTGTCAAATTTGCAAAAGCTTTGGGCGCTAATGTGACTGTAATTAGTACATCGCCTAACAAAGAAAAAGAAGCAATAGAACACTTAGGAGCTAACTCATTTCTGATAAGCCGCGATCCAGATCAGATGCGGGTATATACAAAGTTATTAGAGTTGTATCTATGTAAAGCAGATCCCGACTCAAACTAATATTAAACATGATTTTGTAGGCTGCAATTGATAGTTTGGATGGTATTATTGACACAGTTTCAGCTAGTCATCCTATCTTACCGCTGGTTAGTATATTGAAATCTCATGGAAAGCTTGTAATGGTTGGTGGGGTATCAAAGCCCCTAGAGCTTCCTGTATCTTCTTTACTTAGAGGTAAGCATATGAAAAATATTTCCATATATACTCTCAGGACAAAATGTTAAATATGAGAAACTTTAATTTCACATTATTATTGGTAGGGAGAAAGTTAGTAGCTGGAAGTGTAATTGGAGGTATAAAAGAGACTCAAGAAATGATTGATTTCGCTGCAAAACATGATGTGAAACCCGAGATTGAGATTGTTCCTATTGATTATATCAACACAGCAATGGAGCGTCTTGTTAAAGCAGACGTGAAATATCGATTCGTGATTGATATTGGAAACACACTGAAACATAGCTCTTGAACTTTGCGAGATATATTTCATGGCATGAAGCATTTCTAATAAGGATATTTTGGATTTTCATCTTTATGAAATTGTTCTGTTATGTAATTTTCTAGAGTAGAAAAAATAAACATGTATTCTATGTCTTTGCACTTATCGTTATTCATGCCATTTCTAATAAAATTTATGTGGGTTTTGAAGATGTTTATGAAATTTCCAACCATCATTTGACAGGGGATTCCCCATGGAATCATTTTCCTAAATACTTACTTACCTTAGTTATATAGGGAGAAGCATCTTTCAAGCTTCACAAATTCTATTCATATGTGCTTTTTTTTTTTTTGAGGTATTAATATCTATGGAAAATATAATTGACTGCTTATTCAAAATGACTACAAAATCTAGATTCTTAGGGTTTGTTTGTTTTGGTTTTTTTCAAAAATGATTTTTATAGTGTTATATAATTTAGTATAAAAAAAATTTAAAAAGAAATTTTTCATAAAAGCTTCAAATGAAAATTTGATTTGAATAATTATTCTTAAAATGTTATTTTAGGTATTTCATTATTTTATCATAACTTTTTTTGGATATCAAAATTTTAAAAAATCACTTAATTTTAAAACTATTTCAAATAGTTTTTCATAAAAATCATTTTTAAGATACAACTTTTTGAAAACATTATAATTTTGACTAATTTTGACTATGTTTTGATCTTCAATAATCTATATTTATGTTATACAATGAATAATTCAATCTTTTAATTTATAAAAAACAAACGTAGAAAAACTTCTAATATTTTAAAAAATATTTTTATAAAATTCATTTTCAAAAATATAATGAAAAAATCAATTTTTTTAAAGTTAAAATAAAATGTCCCTTAAACCAAAGTAACATAAAAGAGAATCTTTTACACCAATGCCATTGTTGGAATGTTTTTTATTTTGTTTTTTGTGTTTATCTTTGAATATTAGCAAAACTTCTGCAGAAAACACCTTACCTGCGGATTTTCATATCTATTTTGCCACTGATCTTACAACAATTTCTCTTCAAAAAGGTTTTACAAGAATTTTCGTAATTAATGTGTTTTATGCAGAAATATTACTAAAATATGTGGGTAGAGGTAGATAGAAAAAACTTTAAAAAAATACACATTGAATTCCGCTCATTTAATGAGCAAACACTCACCAAAAACTTTAAAGAGTTGCATTTTAGACATTAAATTTTAAAATGTGGTATTTTGGAGATTTATTTTCAAAACTCTGGTATTGGTGTAAGAGAAAATATTTTAAAAATTGTCGGTCGAATTTTAAAGTGTGGTAAGCTATTGAACCAATGGAAATCGACCAAAATCGAAGGATTAAACACTTGTTTTATTTTTTTTTAGACAAAACGACACCATAATATAAATAGATTTTGTCTAAAATTTTTTTAGAACAACTTTTCCAACAGATTTAAATTTATTAGACCCTACCATTATTTTTGTATTTAGTTTATGTTGCAATTAAAATTTGTGATAGTTATGTTTGAAATTTAAATTTAAAAAATTATGATATTTTAAAATTCTAATGTTTGCAAGTAATCTCATTTTTTTTTAGAGTCAAAGTCATATAGTTCGATTAGTATAATAAATATAAAGTTTTGTTACAAAATCTGTATATTCAACTAAATTATCTAATGTAATCTAGTTTATTCACGCGGTTCGATAATAATCCAATAATTGGATCAATGAAAAATCTAAATTTGATGATCAATCTGTTTTTATAACATTGCATAAAAGAACCATATCAATCAATTGTACCAATTCTAAATGAAGACAATTTAGACACCAGTAGTTGGAACTTGTCATTGGGAGAATCATGTGGTTATCATCTCTTCTAGGATAAGATAGAAGCATAAACTTGGTTGGTACAAATCAAACTGTAACCTGCTACTTTGGCTGGTCTGTATTGAGATGATATAGCATTGTCACTATCAGGCTTTAATTTGGTCTTGATGTTGTGGAAGAATGCATTTATTTCCAATTTGCATGTGCTAGCTTACCGTAATCATAGAAGTATGTGGATGATAATCAGTTAACAAAATCATTGGTGATGATCTATGAAGCTCCGATACGTCATTCATAGAGCGTGTCGCCGTGTCAGATACGTGTCGGACACTGATACGCGTACGACACTCGTACGACACGAATCAGACACATTTTTGAAGTATCCAACAGAAAAAAATATTTAATTATTGTGGACATGGATACGACACCTTATTTCAAATAAAGGATACGGTTCAATTCAGAAAATTCTAGAATGTTTTGTTAAAAAAAATCCCTATTCAATTTTTTTTTAAATTTAAAAAATAAATAGGGTTTTTTAGCTTTGATATCCCACTTCTTCACTATAAAAACAACACAATTAGAATTCCTTATTTTTTTTTATATTTCCCTGTTTTTGTCTTCAAAAAATTATTTTATCTTCTCCGATTATTTTTCATCTTTGCACATCATTGTTTCGGTTTTCACAAGGTATCTGTGAATATCAATTATTATGTTTGAAATTTGTTTGAAAGTGTTAGAAAGAACTTTTGATTGTTTTATCTTAAATAAACATAAATTTTTCTTCTCATTTTAAACTGATTACAAAGTTTGTCCATAAATTGCATTATTATATTAATATATAAAATATATATAGCCGTGTCTATGTCCTATGATTTTTATATAGTAAGATCCTCGTGTCCGTGTCCATGTCGTGTCTCGTCTCGTGTCCGAATCTAGACTTCATAGATGATGATGCAAGTTGACTTGGAATTTCAAGACCTTAACCGTCAGATTTCTGTTTCATCTAGTATACAAATATTTTATACATAAGTAAGCAGAAATCATACTTAAATGAGTGTTTGTAGCCTTGGCACACAACGGATCAATCTTAATATCAATTCTAGGATTATATACTATCCTCCTGCGTGAGCTACATTTGGTTTATATCTAAATTTTTTATTTTAGAATCCCTTGTAATATAAATATTTTGTTTCATTGACCCCTTAGATGTTAAATTGATAAAGAATTTTCACTTTTATTAACGTGACTTATCTAAATGATTTTTTTAAATAATGGTAATTTTGTAAAAAAAAATTATTTTTTTAATTTTAAAAAAAAAAATTTAGTAAATCAAAATTCACATTACTGAGATTATTTTTTGAATAATCAAATTTTTAAATTTAATTTTCAAAATAACAACTATTTCAAATTATTTACCAATATAATCATATTTCATACACTCTCTCCAACTAACGCATGCATTTTATCATTGAACATAGGCGTCAATATCATTGGCGCATGCATGCAGGTGAAGCCAATGCAATTGACACATACTTTATTATATCGAGTGTATGCGCCATTACATGTGACGCATGCTTTCTATATTACTTTTTAATTTTTTTTATATGTTATACTTATATAATATTGAAATAAATAAAATAAATAGGTAAATAAAAAATAATTATTAATATTATGATATAAAGTTAAAATACATAACAATTGACAAAAAAATCAATGATCCGCCCAATTGAAACTCTCATTTTCCATATTTCGGTGCATTAGGATGCTTTCTGTAACACCCCCCCCCCCCCCCCCCCCCCCCCCCCCCCCCCCCAAACTACTACTACTCAAATACAACATACAATTGCATAATCAGAGTAAATTAAAAGCAAGCGTACACGAGGCCATCATATTTACTTCCGCCAGAAACAACACATATGGTCACATACAAGTAACACGGATTATAAATTAAAACCAAATAACCAACATGCAAACTCGCACAACGGAATAACATCTCTCTTCAAAAATGGTAAATAGTGATGATTCCCATAAATCATCTACCACAAAATATCGTTTTGGGCTCTAAGGCCACTCAACACCAAAACCAACATATCCAAATAACAAGATAAAAGAGAGCACAACAATATCTCTCAACATCAAAACAAATACAAATAATCCAATAAATCCAAGTGTTACATGACCCGAGCACTATAGATTACCTAGTCAAAACACAACAAGAAGTAGCCTCCGAATCTAATCCTTGTACGAAGCACCACTATCTCCGGTACCTGAGCGATGTCGTGATAGAACATCATTCCAATAGAAGGGTGAGAATTCAAATCATTATAGAAAAACATAATAATATGAAATGTATAACAAACATACATATATTATTAGAATTCGTCACGCTTTATACAAACATGCATCATATCATCTTATTAAAGAACCACATGTTTACTATCATATGACATGGCTCAACAATCCACAAGTATTCATTTATAAATACTAAACGATGTACAAAAATCATATTTCACAACATATCAATTTCATGTACATATTATCATCCATCATCATTTACAAATCATCATGAAATATGTATACAACTTTCACATGATTCCATAATGTATACAAGTCACCATTTCATTACATATATCACAAGTATGCACACATATCACATCTACAACACATCAACAATTCATATCAAATGGATCACCTAAAATCCACGTATATGCATATCTACCAAAATCATATCCACATAATCACACAAACAACAATTCACACTAACACGTGCGACTCAATGTGTGACTCAATCCAATATGCATGTGGATCTCATCTGTTATCATTTACGGCTTGCCGAGCGTCTCTCATATAGACTAGATAACCACCTCTAAAGCTCGATTCAACCTTAAGCTTTCAAACCCCATTCGGCATTAGGTTTGGGACAAGCAAATAATCTATGCGAGATTACCCAACATTGCCTCTTTCATAGACTCATGCTAGTGTAAGTGTGTAACAACAACAAGACTCATGCAATTAAGACGGTCGCAACCCCTTAATCATACATAAGCATACCACATCCAACATTTGCACAATATACACCTAACATGACTTCAATCCCAAACAATACATCAAATATCATTCATCATCTTATTACAACACATTAACATAAAGCAAACAAGCCAATTCATGTTATTCATCAAATTCACCAATTCACATCATCACATACATAATTTAAAGTATTATGTTTCTTCACAAAATCCATCTAAAACCATCCAATACATGTCAAACAATAGAAAACATGTCATTCACATTCACCACACATACAACATACATCCATATTAGGATTCTTTTGATAAAATATTAATCTACTGTTATCAAAACTAATATCACGTTATAGATAATATTCTTAGCTTCGTAACGGTCCAAATGGCACCTCAAACAGAGTTACGGTTCAAAAGTTATTGAATTTACAAATTTTTCAAAATGCTGTCAAAACCAGAAAATTTGTTGTTGCGAAAATGTTGTCAAAACCAGAAAAACTGTTGTTGCGAAAATGCTACTGTCCAGCATGAATCTTCATCATAAAACCACATTAACCCGTCATTTTTCATGAAATAAATAGTTATACAACCTATATATATATCATATAGCAACTATTAGGATCATAGAAACAAGATTCTAAGCTCCACTAATTTTCACCAAAATCCCAAATCAACCATTTTCAAGTGAAACTCAAATATGCAATTATACACCAAATCATGTTCCATACACATACCCATTCATGGAATTCAATATAGAAACATGATAGCATAACATAAATATCAATTTCATGGATTAAAACATAAACACATGTTAGGGTTTCTCAAAAATCAAAATTCCCAAATCCTAAGTTCATGATATCTAATCCACATACATTACATACATTATGTTTACCCATAACCACTTGAAATCCCACCCTTACCTTAGTATAGATGAAATCTCTAGGTCATTCTTCTTCTAGTTTCCTCTTCTCCTCTTTCTCTTCTCTTCTATTCTATTCTCTCTTCTTCTCTTGTTTTACAAAACTAACTCTAATCTCTAAAACCCTTACTATCTTTTTAACTCATAATGGGCTTAACCCAATTATCCACTCATTATAATTAATTATGCCCATTACTAGACAATTGTTATTTCTACTCATAAAATTCAATTATTCAAATAACACATATATTCAAATAATTCAAATAATCACCAGAACACATATTTAATTAATTATCACACCAAATAATGATTAATTAAAATAAACACCTACTAAATAAATACAGAAATTAAATCGGGGTGTTATAACTCTTCCCCACTTGAAATATTTTCGTCCTAAAAAATTACCTCAAGCAAACAACTCGGGATATGAATCCCTCATCTGGCTCTCAAGCTCCCACATCATATTTCCACCAGCCGGTCCTCCCTAAACGACTTTCACCAAAGCGATCTCTTTACCACGGAGTTGTTTCACCTCTCTATCTTCTATCCGTATAGGTAATGTATCCACGATCAAATCATCTCTAACCTTAACATCATCTAATTGGACAACATGCGAAGGATCCGCAATGTATCTCCTCAATTGAGACACGTGAAACACATCATGGAGATTAGCAAGTGACGGCAGCAACGTAATCCGATAAGCCACGTCACCTACTTTCTCAGATATATGATACGGACCAGTAAAACGTGGCGTCAACTTATGCGACTTCAATGCTCTACCAACATCCGTTACCGGAGTAACTCTTAAAAATACATGATCATCTACCTCAAACTCAAGCCCTTTCCTTCTCTTGTCATGGTAACTCTTCTTACGACTCTAAGAAACCTTCATCTTCTCTCTGATCATTTTAATCTTATAAGTAGTCTGTTGAACTATCTCAGGTCCAACCACGACACTCTCTCCAGATTCGTACCAACACAAAGGCGTCCTACACCTTCTACCATACAAAGCTTCAAACGGAACCATACCAATACTCGAATGAAAACTATTGTTATAGGTAAACTCAATCAAAGGCAAATAACTATCCCAAGCACCTCTCTATTCCAAAACACAAGCTCTCAAAAGATCCTCAAGCGACTGAATCATTCTCTCAGTCTGACCATCTGTCTGCGGATGATAAGCAGAACTCAAACACAACTTTGTACCCAAAGCACGTTGCAAACCTTCCCAAAATCTTGAAGTAAACCTCACATCCCTATCTGACACAATGCTAGACGGAATACCATGCAAACTGACAATTTTCTCAATATACAGCTTTGCAAGCCTCTCCATCGGATAATCCATTCTAATCGGAATAAAGTGAGCAGATTTCGTCACCTATCCAGAATAACCCAAATAACTTCACAATTACTCGGAGTCCTAGGTAAACTAGAAACAAAATCCATAGAAATACTATCTCATTTCCATTCAGGAATAGATAACGATTGTAACAAACCAGACGACTTTTGATGCTCAATCTTCGATTTCTGACAAATCAAACACGAATACACAAATTTCGCAATCTCTTTCTTCATACCAGGCCACCAAAACAATTTCCTCAAATCTTGATACATCTTAGTAGCACCAGGATGAATACTCAAACCACTACGATGTCCTTCATCAAGAATCCTCTTTCTCAAATCTGAAACATCGGGAACATAAACTCTATCATGACACCTCATGATACCATTCTCATCAATATGAAAATCACCACCTTTACCTTGATTGATCAACGTCAATCGATCTACCAAAACCAAATTAGATTTCTGACCTTCTCGAATCTGATCCAAAATTCCACAAGTAAGCTTCAACATACCAAGCTTCACTCTAGAAGAAGTCTCTTCACAAACCAAACTCATATTTCAAATTGTTCAAGCAAACCCAATTCTCGCACCATCAACATCGACATATGCAAAGATTTCCTACTCAAAGCATCGGCTACAACATTCGCTTTGCCAGGATGGTAATTCAAACCAAAATCACAATTCTTCAAGAATTCCAACCATCTCCTTTGCCTCGCATTCAACTCTTTCTGATCGAACAAATACTTCAAACTCTTGTGATCACTAAACACATCGAATCTCGACCCAAACAAATAATGTCTCCAAATCTTCAAAACAAACACAACAACGGTTAATTCCAAATCATGAGTCGGATAATTCCTCTCATGCTTTTTGAGTTGCCTTGAAGCATAAGCTACAACTTATTGATTATGCATTAACACACCTCATAAACCCATCAAAGAAGCATCATAATACACAACAAATGGTTCTGATGGATTCAGTAAAATCAAAACAGGCGCAATAGTCAATCTCCTCTTCAACTCTTGAAAACTAGCTTCACAATTTGCAGTCCAAATGAAAGCTTGACCTTTCCTAGTCAACTGTGTTAACGACAAAGATAACTTAGAAAAGCCTTCAATAAACTTTCGATAATAACTTGCCAAACCAAGAAAACTATGAATCTCAAACACAGATTTCGGCGCTTCCCATTGAGATATAGCCTCAGTCTTAGAAGGATCAACCAAAATACCACCACTAGATATCACATGGCCAAGGAAACTCACTTCCTTCAACCAAAACACGCACTTCAAAAGTTTAGCAAACAACTGCTTCTCTTTCAATACAGATAAAACAATCCTCAAATGCTCAGCATGATCCTCTTCACTATTTGAATATATCAAAATATCATCGATAAACACAACAACAAACTTATCGAGATATTTATGAAAAATACGATTCATGTACTTCATAAATATACCAGGTGCATTCGTCACACCGAAAGGCATCACCAAATACTCATAGTGTCCATACCTTATTCTAAAAGCAGTATTCTGAATATCTTCAGCTTTCACACGGATCTGATGATACCTAGACCTCAAATCAATCTTGCTAAACATACAAGCACCAACCAACTAATCCATCAAATCATCAATCCTCGAAAGCGAATACTTATTCTTGATAGTAACCTTACTCAATTGTCTGTAATCCACACACAACCTCATAATACCTTCTTTCTTCTTAACTAACAAGACATGTGCACCCCACGGTGACACACTCGGATGAATAAACCTCTTATCAAGCAAATCCTCTAGTTGACTCTTCAAGTCTTTCAACTCAGATGGTGGCATCCGATACGGAGCCATCGATATCGGACTAGTACTAGGAATCAAATCAATCGTGAACTCAACTTCACGTTCAGGCGACAAATCGCTAACCTCATCAGGAAACACTTCAGGAAAACCACGAACAACTGGAAATTCACCCATTGTTCCATTTTCACTAGGCTTCAAACTTGCCACCAACATAATCACTTCAGCACCATCTCACACAGATTCATTCACTTGTTAAGTAGACAAGAATAAATCACCTTCCTTCTCTGGCTCAAGAAAAAGAACAAATTTCACAAAATAGTTGATATAGACATGGTTGGCCCTCAACCAGTCCATTCCCAAAATAACATCAAGTTGACTCAATGTAAGACACACTAAATCAACTTCAAAATCTTTATCACAAATATTCAACAGACATTTCAAACAAACAGATGAAGTAGTCACTGAACCCATAGCCGGAGTATCAATAACCATGCTTCCATGCATAACAGATAATTCAAGATTCAATCTCTTAGCACAATCCAAAGAAATAAAAGAATGCATCGCACCAGTATCAATAATAGAAATCAAAGGCATATTATTAATAAAGCACGTACCTCGAATCAATCTCTCCTCAGCAGAAGTATCAACACCGGACAATGAAAACACTTTCCCTTTGGCTTGCTCCTTCCTCGACTTGTTGCACTTGGTACTAATGTGCCCTTGCTCACCACAGTTGTAACAAGTCACATTCAAACCAACTCTGCAATCAAAAGATTTGTAACTTTGCTTGCCACACTTGAAACAAGTCACATCGCCCTTAGGACACTCGGGAGCACGATGTTCCTCAACACTACATCTGAAGCACTTGACAGGAGTGTGAGATCCTCCCCCACTCGGCTTCTTTCCATCGCCAACTTTCTTCTTACCATCATACGACTTCCCTTGAAATTTCCCTTTTCCTTTCTTATCACGCAAGGACTTGTAATGAGCAACACTCTCACGACTATCATCATCATAGATCATACTCTTGTTAACCAACTCAGAAAATCTCATAATCTGTTGGTAACCCATTGCCTTCTTGATATCAGGTCTCAAGCCATTCATAAACTTAAGACACTTGGATCTCTCAGCATTAGTAGTATTGTAATGGCGACAAAATTTGATCAACTCCTCAAACTTTATAGCATACTCAGCTACGATACCATTACCTTGCTTCAACTCAAGGAATTCAATTTCATTCTTTTCACGAACATCTTCTGGAAAATACTTCTCCAGAAAAGCATCACAGAAAAGTGCCCAAGTCACTTCAATTCCATCCTCATCAAATCTCTGAACAGTGTTGCGCCACCAATCCTCAGCTTCGTTCTCAAGCATATGAGTGTCAAACTGCACCTTCTGCGCATCTAAACAGTTCATAACTCGAAATATTTTCTCAATCGCCTTCAAATACTCTTACAACATGTAGCACTACATTTTCATCATATTTTAATTTGCATTTATCGTTCAAAAGTTCTTTCATGAATTTAGTGTACATCGACATTTTCTCCAAGGCATCACAAAATGGAATATTGACTTGTAAAGCTGTGAGGATATCCATGAACTTTTTAAACTGGCCTACCTCCATTTATCTTTTTGGCTTCTTCTTATTTAAAGGATATGGTGGTTTGATGTAATTTGGTAAAGAAGGGTTTAGTTCATTGATAATTTGGTTTTTTGTTCTCCAAAAAGGTGAATCTTTATCAATGAATTTATCAAGTGTTTCTCCCTTCTCAAGAGTCTCATCAGAAATCTCATCTTATGTTATTGTAGATTTTGGTTGCTCAACTTGCTCATTGTTCTTTTCTACTATTTGTTTATGTTTGCTGTGAGCGGAAGGAGTTGTGTGGTTCCTTAATTCTACTACCTCATTTGAAGATTCATGTGTTGTGCTTGCTATATCCAACTTTTGATTGAGTATTTCCAGCTTGGTGAGAAGTTCCTCGTATCCTCCTAACTATGATATTTATTCTTGATTTCTAACTTGTTCAACACTCTGGTGTTTGCAAAGTTGTATTCATTTAGACTCATCTTCTCTATCAGTTCTTTTACCTGAATCTCTTATTGTACCTCCCGCGGATGCATCTAAAAGAATTCAAACTTGTGCTTGGAGACCCTTTACAAAATTCTGCATTTGTTCCATATTACTTATATTATGATTAGGTCATTTGCGTATAAATAATTTAAACCTCTCCCAAGCATCGTAAAGATATTCGATCTCTTGTTGTTTGAAATGTGTGATTTTAACTTTTCTTTCCGTGAACTGTGTTGTAATGAAGAATATTTCTAGAATTTTGTTTTCCAATTCTTTCCATGTTTTGGTTACTCCATTTGGTAGACATAATAACCAATCTTTCTCTCTACCCAGTAACGAAAAGCAGAACAATTTGGGTTTTACCTGGTCTTTTGTAATATCCTATGGTTGGCATATTGATGATGTCTCATGGAACCTTGCTAGATGCTCTCATGGGTCACTAGTTGCATTCTTCAAATGGTTTATCCCTTAAGTCTTAAAGCACGGTGTATTTGATGTTGAAATTTACAGGATTAGTTGGAAGAAATCCCATAGAAACATGTGATACATCAGTAGGCCTGCAGTAGTCCCCCATAGTTTGGGCTCTTGGCTCTGCCATAATAACTTGTCAACACATGTGCCCTACACTTTACCAACAACAAAAAAATACCACAATAGTATTATGATAAACAAGAAAAAAAAAGACTAAAAATAAAATGTTGCACAAACGTCGCCTTGTTGAGATTTCAACAGTCCACAGAATAGCACCAAAAACTTGATGACTTCTCGGAAAGTGTACCAATAATGTTGAAGTAATAAAAAGATCAAATCCACAGGGACATCTTTTAACAAGACAAAATGTGTGCAATGTATAAAAAACTAGTAAAAAGGGGGGTTTTGAGTTTCAGTGCGAAAACTAAATAAAAACAATAAGCAATTGAATGGCATTATAAATCAAAAGGTTCATACAAAGTCAAATCAACATAGAATCCAACAATATTGAAATAAGTTTATCATAACACAACCTAACCTAGAGAAGCTTGGTTACTCATAATTCAGATAACAATATCATAATTGATTGATGAAAATAACATAAGAGTTCCCTTGAAGTAATGGCCTTCAATGTCTTAAAATGCCCTAAAAATCCCCCTTGATGTTCTCCAAATTATGCTATTCTCTCCAATTTTCATAACCCTTATCAAAATGCACAAATTCCCCTTAAAAAGAGCTTAGAATGGAGTAGATGTGTCAGAAAATTCCCAGAAAAAGGGACCATCGCGCGCGTGATGACCTACATTGCACGCGCGATGCAGGTTTTATGGCCCTATCATGTGCGTGATGATGCATGTGATTATTTTCGAAGCTGCACTCTTTTTTGATCCTTTTTTACTCAAATTTCCACTAAATCCACAATCTTCACACTTAGCTATTTTTTTCTCATTCTTTTGTCTTTCTTCTTCATTTTGGATCATCTTTCACTTGTTTTGATCCGATTCTTTGACTAAATTTATGAAAGGACTGTCATCATAATACATGGCAAGGTTCAATGAAGAAACCATCAAATTCTCCCATCCAAATTAGGAGACGTTCGTGGGAGATTCTCAAAATGGTCTAAAAGTTGGTCATTTCGACGAGTCATTGGCGCAGAAGCCGGCCACTAGCATGAAGGAGGTCATGAGCTGAGCAGAATATTATGTTAAAGGAGAGGAAAGAAACATGAAAAATAATTCTCGAGACACTAAAGACAAAACACAATCCAAACACGAAGAACCCGGGACCAGAAGAGAGCCCCACAAACACGGCCTGCGAGATAGGTCAATGATGAAACCTTCTAGGAGACCCTATGATAACTCGTCTGAAAACTTCACACCTCTCAATGCAAAGCATGTCGACATCTTGAGGGAAGTATATCGTCTCAAGTTAGATCCCGAGCCACCCCATCCTAAGAGGGTCAATGCGGTGTTAGGGAAGGATGTAGAAGCATGGTATGCCTATCATTGTTTGAAGGGTTATTATACCAATGATTGTCACCACTTGAAAAGAGAAATCGAAACTCTACTTCAGAGGGTATCATATGTAAAGGAGACAAAAGGAGCGGAAGGGAAAATGAGTCTGTCTAAGAGAGAGTCATATTCAGAAAATACTTCTACCAAAAAAGGAAAGAACGAGGAAGAGATACGTGAAACTCGGGTAACTCGACATTTTCTAAATACCATATCAGGAGGCTTTTTTAGGGGAGGAGAAACAAGCTCAGCCAGGAAAAGATATGCGCGATCCATAATTCATATATCATAGAACCAGATATCCAAAAAGGAAGGAAAACCAACTGTCGTACGTTTTTCGAAATGAGACTCAGAAGGAATTATGGCGCACGAGAACGATTTGATGGTCATAAAAGTGCAGATTCAGGATCGGAGTGTGAAGAGGGTGCTGACCGATCTAGGTAATTCATTTGGCATCCTATAATGGGACACCTTCAAAGGTATGCACATGGATTCATCTGAGTTATTACCTTTTAAGGGCATCCTAGTCAACTTCTATGGGGAACAAGTTTAGGTGTTATGACACTTGCCAATCATGAGCATTTTGGGAAGTGGAAGCAACGCAAAAATCATCATAGTAAGATACCTAATAGTGAATGCTTCATCACCCTATAACATTATCATCGAAAGTTCAACATTCAGTGCTCTAGAAGCTATGTTATCCACTCTTAACCTAACCATGAAATACCCCTTGGAGGATGGACATGTAGGAATAGTCAAAGGTGACTCGGGAATAGCTAGGAAGTTCTATAAAGAGAGCTTGAATATAAAAAAATAAAATTTAGCAGGAGCCAACTATGTTGGAAGAATCCTTGAAGGTGGACCTCGATCCTAGAGGAGATCCCACAAGAGATGGCTTCACCTCAATCGGAGAGTTAAAAAAGGTACAAATTGGAGACGGGGATTTTCAATTTACACAAATAGGTTTGGGACTATTCCATGAGGATGAGGCGGAGATCATCAGGGTACTAAAAGGCAATGTTGACTTATTTATATGGAAGCCATCAGATATGCCCTGGATTTATCCCAGTGTCGTATGCCATAAACTTTCATTAGACCCAACATTGACAACGGTTATGTAGAGAAATCAAAGAGAAAAGGAAGGATATCACCGTAGAGGTGGGAAAACTGTTTAAGGTCGGATTCATACAAGAGATAAAATATCCCACATGGCTACCCAATGTGGTAGTGATAAAAAAGAAATCAAGAATATGAAATATATGTGTAGATTTCACTGATCTCAATAAAGCATGTCTGAAGGATCCATATTGGTTACCATATATTGATAGGTTGATCGATATCGCCTCAGGTTTTTGACTACTCAGCTTCATGGATGCTTAATCGGGTTACAATCAGATATGGATGAGTCCGGCTGAAAGCATCCAAAATGACATTCATGATGGACTGAAACAAATATTATTACGAGGACATGCCATCCGGGCTCAAAAATGTTGGGTTTATGTATCAGAGGTTAATGGACATGGTCTTCTCATCACATATATGAAGAAACCTTGAAGTATACGTGGATGACATGTTAGTCTAGACACAAGAGGAAGGAAGTCACATGGGTGATCTTAAAGAGAATTTGGAATCTATAAGAAGTTTCAATATGAGAATTAACCCTGATAAGTGTACTTTTGGGGTACAGGTCGGCAAGTTCCTTGGCTTCATGTTAACACACCGGGGAATAAAAGCCAACCCGGACAAGTGTCAGACTATCATTGACATAAGAAACCTAACATCTCTAAAAGAGGTCAAAAAACTAACAGGTAGGATAACTGCCTTATACCAATTTATATCTTGTATATGTGATAATTCAATTCATTTGTTTGCAGCTATCACGAAATTAGCCAAATCATATGGACTGAAGAATGAGAAAATGCGTTTGTGGAATTGAAGCAATTATTGTTTTCCCCACCTATCTTGGTCAGACCCAAATAAAATTAAACTCTCATCTTATAATTGGCAGTATCCAAGAAGGAAATCATCCCAATGTTAGTTCAAGATGATAACGGCAAAGAAAGGATGGTCTACTTTGTAAGAAAGGTTTTAAAAGGAGCGGAGACTCATTATTAGAAGATTGAACAACTAGCTTTAGCAGTGGTAATGACCGCCAGGAAACTCAGACAATACTTCCAGGGACACCCTATAATAATTAAGATAATATATCCTATAAAAAGAATCTTGAAGAAGCCAGATCTATTAGGAAGAATGATGCCATAAGCACTAGAACTATTCGAATATGATATCACGTATTCACCCAGAACAAGCATCAAGTCATAAAAGTTGGCGGATTTCCTAATCGAATTGAGTGCATCCATCCCTTAGGAAGTGTCAGAATACTGGATCTTTTCGGTGGACAGATCATCTAACCTCAAGGGTGGTGGAGCAGGGATAGTGTTGGAAGGACCAAGAGAATTGATACTAGAACAATCTCTTTGCTTTAGCTTTCAAGCCAACAACAATCAAGCATAGTATGAAGCTGTAATATCCGATTTAAAGCTATCCAAGGAAGTTGGAATTTCTAATTTAATCGTCAAAATCGACTCTATACTAATTTCTAGTAAAATCAAGGGAGACTTTCATACGAAGGATGTGTTGTTGCTCAAGTATCAGCAATGAGTCCTACAACTAGCCAAAGGGTTTACAAAATTTGAGGTGACACATATTCACTGAGAGGAAAATACTATAGTCGTTCTATTAGCTCGGTTAGTCAGCACTAATGGCCCGAGGCTGAATTGAACGGTGATTCAAGAAACTTTAGAAGTACCAAGCACGGAGGCCGAAGAAGTGATAATATTAGAAAACAAAAAGAGTTGGATGACCCCTATAATAAAATACTTAACCCAAGATAATCTACCAAAAAAAGAGACCGAGGCGCGACACATCTAAGATATACCCTCCCAATACCTCATGGTAGTTGATTAGTTGTACAAGATGGGTAGATCCTCCCCAATGCTGAGATGTGTCAACGAATAAGAGGTAGGTCCCATAATGAAGGAAGTACATGAAGAAATTTGTGGAAGCCTTATTAGAGGAAGAGCTCTGTCTGAAAAAATACGTAGGGTCGGGTACTATTGGTCGAGTATGCTGCAAGATTGTGTGTGCTTCATCAACTGTTGTGAGAAATGCCAAGCTTATGCCCCCTTTATACATTCGCCATCCTATTTTCTATACTTGGTAATATCTCCCTGGCCTTTTTATCAGTGGGGAGCAGATATCTTCGACCCTTTTCCTTTAGTTGTCGGGAAGTTAAAGTTTCTCATAGTGTCGTGGACTATTTCGCCAAATGGGTGGAGGTTAAAGTTGTATCTCGAATATCACAAGAACGGGTTAGACGTTCTTACTGGAAAAATATCATATTCAATTTTGGATTACCAGGAATCATTGTATATAATAATAGCATGCAATTTGCGAGCTCGACCGTTATAGAAGTTTGCAGGAACATCGACATTCAAAATCAATTTGTGTCAGTTGAACATCCTCAAGCTAACGACCAGGCGGAAGAGGGACATGAAAGTATCCTATCAGGAATGAAGGAGAAACTTGATGAAGCAAAGGAGCTTTAGGCTGAGTACTTACACGAGATCTTGTGGTCCTATCACATTACTCCCCATTCAACCATTAAGGAAACACATTTTCGATGGTATATAGAGTTGACGCGATGATACCAATAGAATTCACTTCTACGACTTGGCGTCATTTATGTTGATTCTAAGTGTTGGCAGCAATTTTGGTAAAACAAAGAGTGTTCACAAGATGTCATGTGTGATGTCTTAACATGAGATATCCTATGTACCTGCTGGAGTTGAAGAACATATGCAAGCAGGATTGTTTCAGAATGCCACTTACAATGCTAAGGCTTCTGATATTGGATGTACCTGCTGGAGCTAAATTGGAATACATATGATGCAAGATTGTTTCAGTTGACATACTCATTGTCATGGTAACTAATATGGTTGTACCTGCTATAAAAGGAAACTGGATTATGCAGGATTTTTCCAGATGTCAGACCCGATGTCATGACATCCTGTACACAGAACATTCAGTATGAATGTCTGATGTTTTGTGATTGCACAATTGGTGTCAATCATTGGTTGATTGAAGATATGGCTAGCTGGCGCATTCTTTCAGGGATATCAACCAGATTTGCTTTTTCCAAGGAGATCTATACAGCTGTTATAAAAAGATTTGATTGGAAAATAGATTTAGGGTTTTCAAGTTGTCCAAGCCCAACTGTGTATAAAACTGAATTAGCTAATTCTGTTATGTGTTAACTGATTTAATATTCTGGGATTAGTTAGAATCCTATGTGGCGTTATTTGTGGAGGTCTTGAAGACTCAATCAGAATATTTGGTGAATATACAGTTTCCAAATATGGAGATCTTTTAGGAAATAAAAGATTGAAGACCTTGATTGTAGCAGAAGAATTCTGCCAGCTCTGTAACAACAAAGGAAAGATTTGCTGCGATTTCTGAAGGCCCAAATCCAGTTGGGTGGTTAGGTTATAAATAGGAGATTGTAACCTAGGTTTTGTAAACCTCAAACAATGTAAAAATTAGAGGTGTGTGTGTGAGGTAAACCTCCCAACCTGTGGGAAGGTTACCAGGTGTTTCTCAGTGCTTGAAAGCATGAGATTATTTGTAACTCAAAGCCTGTAGGCAAGAGTGATTGTGTTCTTGAACGAAGCTGTGAAGCATGTTCAAGTTATGTAAGCATTACATGGTAATTATAGTGATAGGAATGGAAACTGGAGGTTTCTATCTAGGAGTGCCTAGGTATAGATTGCACTGGGTAGGGATTAAGTGAGGAGTTGTAAATATGGGAGTTTAACTCTGAATTAATACTGCTAATAGTGGATCTTCTTCCTGGCTTGGTATGCCCCCAGAGTAGGTAATGTTGTACCGAACTGGGTTAACAATTACTGGTGTTTTTACCTTCTGCACACTATATTTTGTTTGTTATAATTCAGTCTGTTTCTAGTCTATTAATGAAGGGGATAACAGATTTGACACATAGCCTGCAGTCTGATTACAAACCACAATGTTATGACATTCATTATTGACTGTTGTTACTGTTAGACTGATTGGTCTGTTACAGTTCACCCATTTGTAATGTTGAGACAGGTGATGTTCAAAACAATGTTGAGACATCATGCTGATAACTGGGCAGGATCAATAAACATAAGGGCTATGTTTGATCTCTACTGGGTGTTTGCACTAGATGGACAAAAATGGATGTTCTTCTGTCCATGGTGGTAGAGTAGCAGATGTCGTGACATCTGGGACTGTGTGCATATGAGTACTGGGTTTTAATTTTTCTAACTGTCTTGCTTAATTAGTAGCAATGTTGGATCAGATGTCATGACTTCGTGTAGAACATCTGAACTCTGACTATACCAGAATTTCAATTGGTATCAGAGCAGGCATCCTGTTCTGTCTCTGGATGAGATCCATAGGTGATACTTTCTGGTATCTTGCAAGGAGTTATGCCAGTACTGATGATTGGAACTTGTGGAAGGTTCTGTGATTTCCCTGAATGGTCCCTTGAAGTAGGTGGATGGACTATTCATGACAGGAACTGTGTGTGACTGTCTCTTGAGGTTGGCAATTGGCCTTTGTGTGGAACAACTGTGCTTGTATTGAAACATATTCAAACTTGGTATGTTCTTGGAGGCTTATCTGGTGAAGTGCGTGGTCATAGGTTGAGTTGTATTATGATTTCCGCTGCATTATACCTGGCTAAACTCAAACTCTGATGAAGGTTCCCCTCATGTGGATGAAAGGCTGCTGTATTCAAGATTTCATCATAATCTACTGAAGATGTCAAAGATACTTGAGTCTCCTCAAGTCCACTCATCATGACGTTCTCACTTCAGGATGGTAAGAATCACCTGATCACTGATTCTTTTACTCTCTTGGGTAGTGTATATGAAGACCTTGAAGACTTTCAATGAGGGTTTGCTCCAAGGAGGTGGAACTAATGTTCTATGCGATGTTAGAACATGTTGTTCAACAAATATGCAGCTACTGGTTGAAGAGCAGATGGTTTTAGGTGTCAAACAAAGGGATACTTGTGTTTGGAACCTACTCCTGACCTGGAAGAGGAGACATCTGTGGGTGCTAAGTTGACAAGGATAGGGCCAACTACTTGTGTGCTCAAGAAGATTGATCAGGGTTGGAGAGTTGTTCTCTGAAGCACTATGTTGTGTGGGAAAACAAGTCCCCTGGATGTTAGAAGTCGATAATGGGGTAACCTGTTTGCTATTGGGACCATGAATCTTGTTATTCAAACACCACGCTCAGAAGTGGATGTTATTTCAAGGAGTGAGATTATGAAGATTCAGAGATTGGTTGAGGTAGTATTCTCTGGCAATGCATAGCTACTATTGAAGGGTGTTCTTTCCTTTCACCAGTACTTATGGTCAGCTGGGGAGTCTGATTGGTGTGATTGGAGTATGTATAGGTATAACTCATAGAGTTAATTGCCACTGATAGGGGTGATGTATGTCATGCTGAGACATGTGTGTACAATGCATGGATATTGGTGTGGAGTTTCCACGATTGTTAATTTGAGGGGGAGTTTTGGTTAACCTCCTCACGTTCGGTCAGCCTAGGGTCTGGTTGGCTGTTGACCTGTGTCACATGGGTTCTGGTGGTTGTGTGACACATTTGCAAGGAAGAATTCATCTCTATCATTCCTAAGGGTGAATTTAATCTGGGAAGACTTTCAAATCTGTTGAGGTGGTTGCAAGCAGAAGATGTTGACACTAGAAGAGTATTTTCAAAGTATTCTTATGGTGAAACTATCTGAAAGGAATATTGGGAAAGGATTTAAGATCAATGTCTACTTGTGCCAAGTACAAGTATTTAATTGATTATCCTTGGAGCTCAAGATAAATGATGTTTTAAAAGATGTTGGAACATCTCATCTTCAAGATCCTGTGCAGAATCACAGGAAGGATAGTACATTGGTTTATGATCCATCACTTTGGTGGCAGCAAAAACATTTGATCACTGAAAAGGTTTCCTGGCAAGAAACATGCTCAGCCCTGGTATGTACAAGAAGAAGAAAACATCATAGTCCTGATGGTGGTTACTTGGATCAGTTTACTTCTGATCTAGGTAAGGAAGTGCATTAGCTAATGCACACTATGGAGTCAAGAACAAGTGGCAGCAGTCTTGACATCATGGAAACAACTTTGCTTTAGGAAGTGGAATCCTTGGTATAGCTGAAGGGACTGTTACTAACTGGTCCTTCTGAAGACTCATGCATCAGAGTGTCTGATGTCTTTGGAGAAGAAGCAGGGATTCATCAAGGTGTGAGCTTGGATGACTTAACTGCAAACCTGCAGGATGGAGGATGTTTACTCAAACATGGTTCCACAATCAAGTCTATGAGAACATTGAACTCTTGTTCTGAGAAGGGAGGAAGTTCTTTCAAGTGGCAGAAGAAGGAGCTGAATTCAACAGCTAGATGTCAAAACACAAGGTTATGACATTTGGTTCAACATCAGAATCTTAGTTGGTGAAGTGGCACATCAACTTGAGATAGAAGGGTCTACAGGGTTGTAGATTGGATACTTCAAAAACTTGAAGTTCAAGTCTCACTTGGAAGGTCAGAATATCTTTGGGAGAAGTCTGATAAACGTGGAGAGGTCAAAGAATGGCATTTGACTTTTTCATATGAGGATTCATGAGTGAGATAATCAACCAGTGGCACTTGGTCTATCTCAGAAGTGAGTTCGAAGAATCAAGATAATCTACATATGGCAACTGATTATTCTTGAGGATAGTCTGAGACAAGTTACTTTTGAGCAGAAAAGTAGTATGTTGAAGACAAAAGGAGGTGTCTTCTAGTGGAGCCAGTGGAAGAAGTTTTAAGTTATCTATGGAAGACTATCTCTTGTAATGGGATGAGAATGTATATGTCCCAAATTGTGTCTGGGTTCTTGTGGATCAAGCTAATGACTCAGTGATATCTGAAGATTATCAGATGATGTTATGTTGTGAAGAATGTCCTAACTCATGTTAGAGCATGGTGTGAAGTAGCTCTCTGTTCTGGTTAGAAGAGAGATTGACACAGAGTATGGATGTTTCAGCTAAGAGGGTTGAACAGAGGGTGCGCTCTTGAAGACATGAAGATGCGTCTTATGTTTTCCATTCATCAAGTGGTCTGGGTTCTCGTTGAATCAGAAAGTTTGTAAAGGTCCAATTTGGGGTGTTGGATATGGTCATATGTAATCTCCATGTTTCAAGAGGAGAGTTGGTTGTTCATGACAGGGGGGGCTCTGTCTTTTCACTGCAAGTAATCATCAAGCTTGTGGTCTATGTGTTCTCAGATAACAAGGTATGGAACCTTGTTAGTTAGTGGGATGATGTGGTGTGTGCCAAGGCTGAGTGAGCAGAAGAATGTCTGACCGGATGTCATGACATTGCCTTGGACAATACTGTTATTTCCTTCTGAAACTTATAGTCATAAGGAAATATGGTTGTGGTGTGTACTTCCTGAATATTTTGTTTTAACATGCTTAATGTTATAACATCTGGTCTAACATTCTCTGCTAGGCTAATAGACATTTATTTTGTCTAATTGGTCACCTTTGGTCAATTTTGACTAAAAAGGGGGAGAAGTGCTTGATATGGAATCTGTTGTGGAAGTTGTATGTGGCTGAACAGAAGGACAGCTATTATTGAAAGAAGTGCACAGGTGTTGATGTTGAAGCAGATGTCAGTATGACATTCTGGCTGGTACAGGTGCTGGAGGTACAATAGCTGTTATTTGATGAATGCACAGGTTTAGGGGGAGAAGAAGTACCCTTGTGCATTATGCATTTGTGTGTCTTACTAGTTGCATTCATAACTAGTAATTCTGTTGATTGTTGCACAGATTAAGGGGGAGGAGAAGTACCCTTGTGCATGTGTGTATTACTAGTAGCCATAGCTAGTAATTGTTTTTTGCTTCTGCTGCTGATTAAACTACTGGTATGTGGTTTAACTGCTGATAGTTTGCCTTGTGAACAAAAAGGACAGATATATGTTTTAGCCAAAATTTGCCAAAGGGGGAGTTTGTTGATTCTAAGTGTTGGCAGCAATTTTGGTTAAACAAAGAGTGTTCACAAGATGTCATGTGTGATGTCTTAACATGAGATATCCTATGTACCTGCTGGAGTTGAAGAACATATGCAAGCAGGATTGTTTCAGAATGCCACTTACAATGCTAAGGCTTCTGATATTGGATGTACCTGCTGGAGCTAAATTGGAAGACATATGCTGCAGGATTGTTTCAGTTGACATACATATTGTCATGGTAACTAATATGGCTGTACCTGCTATAAAAGGAAACTGGATTATGCAGGATTTTTCCAGATGTCAGACCCGATGTCATGACATCCTGTACACAGAATATTCAGTATGAATGTCTGGTGTTTTGTGATTGCACAATTGGTGGCAATCATTGGTTGATTGAAGATATGGCTAGCTGGCGCATTCTTTCAGGGATATCAACCAGATTTGCTTTTTCCAAGGAGATCTATACAGCTGTTATAAAAAGATTTGATTGGAAAATAGATTTAGGGTTTTCAAGTTGTCCAAGCCCAGCTGTGTATAAAACTGAATTAGTTAATTCTGTTATGTGTTAACTGATTTAATATTCTAGGATCAGTTAGAATCCTATGTGGCGTTATTTGTGGAGGTCTTGAAGACTCAATCAGAATATTTGGTGAATATACAGTTTCCAAATATGGAGATCTTTTAGGATATAAAAGATTGAAGACCTTGATTGTAGCAGAAGAATTCTGCCAGCTCTGTAACAGCAAAGGAAAGATTTGCTGCGATTTCTGAAGGCCCAAATTCAGTTGGGTGGTTAGGTTATAAATAGGAGATTGTAACCTAGGTTTTGTAAGCCTCAAACAATGTAAAAATTAGAGGTGTGTGTGTGAGGTAAACCTCCCAACCTGTGGGAAGGTTACCAGGTGTTTCTCAGTGCTTGAAAGCATGAGATTATTTGTAACTTAAAGCCTGTAGGCAAGAGTGATTGTGTTCTTGAACGAAGCTGTGAAGCATGTTCAAGTTATCTAAGCATTACATGGTAATTGTAGTGATAGGAATGGAAACTGGAGGTTTCTATCTAGGAGTGCCTAGGTATAGATTGCACTGGGTAGGGATTAAGTGAGGAGTTGTAAACGGGGGAGTTTAACTCTGAATTAATACTGCTAATAGTGGATCTTCTTCCTGGCTTGGTATGCCCCCAGAGTAGGTAATGTTGTACCGAACTGGGTTAACAATTATTGGTGTTTTTACCTTCTGCACACTATATTTTGTTTGTTATAATTCAGTCTGTTTCTAGTCTGTTAATGAAGGGGATAACAGACTTGACACATAGCCTGCCGTCTGATGACAAAACACAATGTTATGACATTCATTATTGACTGCTGTTACTGTTAGACTGATTGGTCTGTTACAGTTCACCCATTTGTAATGTTGAGACAGGTGATGTTCAAAACAATGTTGAGACATCATGCTGATAACTGGGCAGGATCAATAAACATAAGGGCTATGTTTGATCTCTACTGGGTGTTTGCACTAGATGGATAAAACTGGATGTTTTTCTGTCCATGGTGGTAGAGTAGCAGATGTCGTGACATCTGGGACTGTGTGCATATGAGTACTGGGTTTTAATTCTTCTAACTGTCTTGCTATATTAGTAGCAATGTTGGATCAGATGTCATGACTTCGTGTAGAATATCTGAACTCTGACTATACCAGAATTTCAATTTCAATTTTGATAATAACCATAATATGGAGGGGCTGGAGAACTCGGTCGATTTTATAGAAGAGGTCATAAGAATGGCTCATGTGAGGGAATGCGCAACAAAGCAAAGGATGCCAAGAAGGTTCAACACCAGTGTCCGACCAAGATTTTTTCGTGGATGTTATTTGGTTATAAAAAATATTATAGACACACAGAAGAAGGGAAAGCTCTCCCCAGATTGGGAAGGGCCTTACCAGATCAAACAGAAACTAAATAATGGAGCTTACAAGCTAGAGAACTTATAAAAAGTAGAAATGTTGAGGGCCTGGAATGTTTCCAACCTTAGGTTTTATTACAGTTAAATGTTATGTAATAACACTATTTAAATAAAAATTAAGGGTAAACTTTTTTCTCTTGCAAGGCTAAGGGTTTTTAACGAGGCACCCTTAGTTCATATGATTGTGTGTCGCTTTTACATAAGAACTAAAATCATACCAATAGGTGATGAAACCTATGACCTATAAAATCGACTAAGTAAAATTAAACCTCTAGCCGAGTTAAGTTCAATAAAATCTCTGACCTATGAAATCTACTAAGTAAAATTAAACCTAGCCAGGTTAAGTTCAATAAAACCTCTTACCTATGAAATTGGATAAGTAAAATTAAACTTATGGTCGGGTTAAGTTCAATAAAATCTTTGACCTATGAAATCAGCTAAATAAAATTAAACCTCTAGCGGAGTTAAGTTCAATAAAACCTCTGACATATGAAATCGGCTAAGTAAAATTAAATTTTTGGCCAGGTTAAGTTCAATAAAACCTCTGACCTATGAAATTAGCTAAGTAAAATTAAACCTCTACCCAAGTTAAGTTCAATGAAACCTCTGACCAATGAAATCGGCTAGGTAAACATTAATTCTTTGGCCGAGTAAAATCAATAACGTGTAAGATCGACTAGGAAAAAGACAAACCTCTGGTCAGGTCTTGAAACCTTTGGCCAAGTTATGGCTTAAGTAGTCGATCAAATAAAATAACATGGTCAAATGATCGTAGAGATATCCCAATCTGTCAAAGCTGTTGGACCATAACTTAAATTCAGAAGAGGATTTAGAATAATTACTACTACCTGAATCCTGCATCAGGGTAGTAATTGTCAAGTCATCCTGACTAACATCATCACTCATTAGGGTCTTCTTCTTTTTTGGCTAACCCGATTTGGATTCCCCGGGAGGAAGAACAGAGGTTGGATGGGGCTTTGACACAACGGGAGCCGCTTTGATAACATCCATCTTTTTCCTTTTTGGGGTCCGAGTTTGAATACATGTCAAATAACTTTTAGAAGTAGGTTGATCCTCATGCCTCGCTCTGGCTTCAACCATCAGCTTCTTTTGTTCGGAAAGCTTGAGGTTTGTCATGTTAGCTGAAATGAAAAGAACAAAGAAAACATCAAGAAATATGAAGGTTAATAAGGTTATAAAAAGTACATATAAGCATTATCCAAGAAATTAGAAATTTGTTCAGGGTCTTCAACCATTTGTAGTAAATCCTTAACTTTCACTACCTGGAAGGCATCCAAAATGTCCAAAGCCCCAATTTCTAGAGCGTTCAACTTGTCATAGTCAAAACTGGAGATCGACAATGGAGTATCCGACCAGTAAATCGGAAAATGATAGTTCCCATCCAGCGCATATATAACCTAGGGACATCTCTTCTTGCTCTTCACTTGAAGGAATTTGTCTTTAAAACCCTTATAATTGGTAGTATAAGCTTGAAGGAAGCTCTTACCCAGGATCCCGCTGAGGGAAACCCAACCTCTTTTTTCTCCCCCCCTTCAACTCAAAAAATGAGAAAAGCAATCCTAAGGTAGGCGTTATGTCTACTGCGTCACAAATTATTTCAAAAGCCTTGATAAATACCCAACCATTTATGCGTAATTGAGAATGAGCTATATTTAGGGTTTTGAGGAGATCAAATTCAAACTTGGTAAACAGGGTACGGATTTTAACATCCTCTATCACCCTTGAGTAGAAATAGAAGTACTCATCAGGCACTCCCTTGGACCGAGTAATATAGACCCTCTCACCAACCACACAAGGTTGTAGTATAACATTTTCCTCATTCCCGGTGGAGGAGATTAGGTTATTAGAAATAAGCCTTGAGATGTAGCTATCATCAATGATACTATAATCATAGCTTAGAACTTATTTATCTATCAAATATCATGTTGCCTCCATCAGAGTGTCCAAGGATCCTAAGGACGAAGACTCCGAGTCAATGTTACTAATATGTGAAGGGATTTCACCAGAAACTTCTCTAATAATTTGGTCAAAATCCATTTGAATCAAGTGACTCTCACACTCTCTCATGCAATAATTCCAAATTCTATTTCTATCATGGGCAATAAGGGGAATCAAACATTTTCCAAAACGATTATAACCTTGTATTAAAGACATAATAAAAGTGAAATTCTAGTTATCAGACTTTCGATGTCACACGGGTTGTTATGACATCCGATTTTGCACAGACAAGAATTATGCAGAACTTAAAAGTAAGTGCAGTAAATAACACAAGTAATTGTTTACCCAGTTCAGTCCAACATGACCTACGTCTGGGGGCTACCAAGCCAGGGAGGAAATCCACTATTAGTAGTATTAATTCAGACCTTAAACCAACTGTTTAACCCTATCACTTAATACCTACCCAATGCAATTTCAATCTTACACTAAGATCAGAGTTCCTACTCACTCCCCCTCAATCACCTCAGTGATTACAACCTTTAATTACTATTAAAGACACTTGTTAAGTCACACTTCAAACAACTCTTGATTGTGCTTAACAGCTTTGATCAAGATACACAACACTCACGCTTAAAAGCTTAGAGTGACACAACACTTACAACTCAATGAACACCCTATACCAATGCTATCATCTCAGTGATAATAGCTTGGCTTACAAGATACGTCTAATACAAGACACACAAAAATACAGCAGTGAAGTATGATGAACACACTAAATCTTCACGCCTAAAATCCCCAGTTCTGAATGAAGGATTGCCATCCTTTTATATTGCAGCACTTGGGCCTTGTACTTGTATTTTCCTGAAATTAAGGTCACGCGAGTTCCCCTAAATTCCACATATAGGTTGCTAACAAATAGGCTATTTGTTAGGTTCATTAATTGTAGCTTGGTTGTTGGTTTCCTGGATTTTCTCCCAGTTGTTGAATCCCTGAAGAATAGCCTGAGAAAAATGCTGAAACAGAAAAACTAAACAACCTACAATATAGCATACGCTGTCAGGAATGAATGTCACAACATTCAGTTTGACATCCAAATCAAGGACCATATGCTAAGTCTGTTTTTCCTGAAAACAGACTGTACAAATTTGCTGAACTGTACAAGACCAATCTGTCCATACCTCAGTATCAGCGTACATTAATAAATGTCAAGACATCCAATTTGACATTTACACATAGAGCCTTACATCAGGTCTGTTATCCCCTTGATAAGCAGACTGAGCTGCATACTGAAATGTAGCAGAAAACCACTCTGCCTATTGTTCAGTATATGTTGTCAATGATGAATGTCATAACATCCAGTTTGACATTCAGACATTAGGCTTTATGCCAGGTCTGGTATTTCCTTGATAACCAGACTGAAAATAAATACTGAGTTCTAACAGAACACAAACTGTTCTATTCCTCAGTATCTGCTGACAGGGATGAATGTCATAACATCCAGTTTGACATTCAATAAATCCTGTATTAGCTAATCCTGCAGCATACTACTCAAGTATGTCATGACATCAGCCAAAACATCAGAGTACAGCTAGATATTCTAACATACAATGCAGTCAAACAAACATCTCCACAGCATGTCATGACATCAGTCACGACATTAGAATCCAGCTAGTGTTTTACCATACAATGCAGCCAATTAGACATCTACAAACTCCCCCTTTGGCAAATTTTTGGCTAAAACACTTTGGTCTCACAACAGAGTCCATAGCAGCGGAAATCACACATCTAGCAGAAAATTAACCTAGCTAATACACTCAGAGTAGCAACACACTCACACAAATGGAAGTTAAATAAAAACTTCACATATCAGCACACATACAGAAGTTAAATAAAAACTTCTAATTGCAGCACACATAAACACACTCACACTCATAGGAGTGGAACATCTGCTGCAGCACAACCTCTGGATTAGAGGATCTTGAATATCTGTCCTGAATATCTGTTTAGCAATAAGCAAAACAATCTGTTGTCCTGGGGTATCACCTGTTACTCCCCCTTTTTGTCAAAAATGTTGCCAAAGCAACACTTTAAATTACAGATCCACATAACATAAACATAATTACATAACTGACAGAATTACAGACTTGGTTTTACTTCACAGTTTCAACCAAGTCAACACCCACTTGATCTTGCTTCACAGCTTTGAACAAGTAGTCACACACTCTTGCTTTACAGTAGGTACCACCATATCAGATGCCATGACTTTGTGTCTGACATCCAGAACCACTCCTGCATGAACATTGTCCTTGAACTCCTGCAGGTGCATAGGCTGCCTCAAGTTAGGATATCTCCTTAACCTCTTGTTGCCATACTTGTTGCAAGTGACATAGCTATGATCTGTTGACCAATCGGAGCACACTTCCAATTGTTTAATAGGCAGAGATATTAAACAATACATCCCAAACATCATTGGTTGCTATAAGTTCTCAGAGAGACATATTCCCAGTTTGCCCCTTAAGTTTTCAAACTGAGTAGCATCCAGAGCCTTTGTAAATATGTCAGCCAGTTGGAGTTCAGTGGCTACATGTTCTAAGGTAATCACTTTGTCTTCCACCAGATCTCTGATGAAGTGATGTCTAATGTCAATATGTTTGGTCCTGCTGTGTTTGATGGGATTCTTGGAAATATTGATGGCACTGAGATTATCACAGAACAATGTCATGACATTTTGAGAGACATTGTACTCAGTGAGCATCTGTTTCATCCAAACCAGTTGGGAACAACTGCTTCCAGCTGCTATGTATTCAGCCTCTGCAGTGGACAGAGATACACAATTCTGCTTCTTGCTGAACCATGACATGAGATTGTTTCCCAAGAAGAAACATCCTCCTGATGTGCTTTTTTTGTCATCAGCACTCCCAGCCCAGTCAGCATCACAGTACCCAGATAGGACAAGCTCAGAACCATGTGAGTACAACATCCCATAATCACAAGTCCCATTGATGTACTTGAGAATCCTCTTGACTTGATTCAAGTGGCTCATTTTGGGCTCTGCTTGGTATCTAGCACATACTCCAACTGCATAGGAAATGTCAGGTCTACTTGCAGTTAGGTATAGAAGACTACCTATCATGCTTCTATACAAACATTGATCAACACTGGGCCCTCCATCATCTTTGGTTAACTTTAGATGAGTAGGTGCAGGAGTTCTCTTGTGCCTAGCATTATCCATACCAAACTTCTTAACTATGTTTTTGGCATACTTGCTTTGGGAGAGAAACATAGAATCCTCCATTTGGTTGACTTGCATTCCAAGAAAATAAGTCAGTTCCCCAACCAGACTCATTTCAAACTCAGATTGCATTTGGTGAACAAAATGTTTTACCATTTGCTCTGACATTCCACCAAAAACTATATCATCCACATAGATTTGAGCAATCATGATTTTGCCATCTTCATCCTTCACAAACAAGGTCTTATCTATCCCACCTTTTCTGTATCCATTTGAGGTCAGAAATTCAGTCAATCTTTCATACCAAGCTCTAGGTGCCTGCTTCAACCCATACAAGGCTTTCCTCAACTTGTACACATGCTTAGGTTGGTTAGGATCACAGAACCCTTTCGGTTGTTCCACATAGACTTCTTCATTTAAGTAGCCGTTTAAGAATGCACTCTTCACATCCATTTGGAACAATTTGAACTTCAGAATGCATGCTACACCTAACAACAATCTGATGGACTCAAGCCTAGCAACGGGTGCAAACGTCTCATCAAAATCAACCCCTTCAACTTGAGTATATCCTTGAGCTACTAGTCTTGCTTTATTCCTAGTAATTACTCCTTTCTCATCAGACTTGTTTTTGTAGATCCACTTGGTACCAATGATGTTAGTCCCTTCAGGTCGTGGAACTAGCTCCCATACTTCATTCCTTTTAAACTGCTCCAATTCATCTTGCATGGCATTGATCCAATATTCATCAGTCAGGGCTTCTTTCACATTTTTTGGTTCAACCTTGGATACAAAACAGGAATTTGAGCTAATTTCCCTTGATCGGGTAGTCACACCACTATTGGGATATCCTATGATAAGATCCTTAGGGTGGTCTTTCTGAATTCTGATAGATGGCATTTTGGTGGGTGCATCTACCTCACATTCAGTAGGAGTCTCTTGTACTTCTTCAGACTTGACTGGGATGTCTGTTGTAGTATCAAGGAATGTTCCAACATCCTCTATGACATCGATTCCTTCCTCTTTATCTACCACAATAACATTTATGGATTCCATCAGGACATTGGTCCTGTAGTTGAACACTCTGTACGCTCTGCTGTTAGTTGAGTATCCTAGGAATATACCCTCATCACTTTTGGGATCCAATTTCCTTCTCTGTTCACGATCTGTGAGAATGTAGCATTTACTTCTAAAGATATGAAAGTACTTCACAGTGGGTTTTCTGCCTTTCCATATTTCATACAGAGTGGAGGAGGTTCCTTTTCTCAAGGTGACTCTATTGTGAACATAGCAAGCGGTATTCATAGCTTCAGCCCAAAAGTGCATAGGGAGCTTCTTTGCATGAATCATAGCTCTGGCAGATTCTTGAATAGTTCTATTTTTCCTTTCAACTATCCCATTTTGCTGAGGAGTTATAGGAGAGGAGAACTCATGACTTATTCCTTCAGACGAGCAGAACTCATCAAACTTGGAATTTTTGAACTCCGTACCATGATCACTCCTAATTCGGACAACACAACTGTCCTTTTCCCTTTGAAGTCTGATGCACAGGTCTTTGAAGACATCAAATGTATCTGACTTCTCTATGATGAAGCTTATCCACGTGTATCTGGAATGGTCATCAACCACCACATATGCATACCTCTTTCCACCCAGACTTTCAACCTGCATAGGTCCCATTAAGTCCATGTGCAACAGTTCCAGAACTCTGGAAGTTGTAGGATGTCCCAGCTTCAGATGTGACATCTTGGTTTGCTTGCCCACCTGGCATTCTCCACAGACTCTTCCTTCATCAATAAGCAGCTTTGGGATTCCTCTAACTGCTTCCTTGGATATGATCTTTTTCATTCCCCTTAAGTGTAGATGACCAAGGCGTCTATGCCACAACTTCACCTCCTGTTCTTCCTTGGCTGAGGAGCACATTGTGGAAAAGTTTGAGAGCTTAGGTTCCCACAGATAATAGTTATCTTTGGATCTGGATCCTCTCATAACTTCTTGATTATCTCTATTTGTCACAACACATAGCTCCTTAGTGAACTGAACATAGTATCCTTGATCACACAGCTGGCTTATGCTGATGAGGTTGGCCGTCAGTCCTTTTACTAACAATACATTATTCAGTTCTGGGACTCCAGAGCAGTCCAGCTTACCCACACCTTTTATTTTTCCTTTAGCACCATCACCAAAGGTCACATAACTGGTAGTGTGCGGTTGTATATCCACCAATATATTCTCCATACCAGTTATATGTCTTGAGCACCCACTGTCAAAGTACCAGTCTTCTCTGGTAGATGCCCTTAGAGCTGTGTGAGCTAACCTAGCATACCATTGTCGCTTCTTGATGGGGACATAGTGCCTATATGTATTATGCTTAGGTCTGACATGAGGGGCTTAGTTAGGGTAACCATGAAGCCTGTAGAAGAAGGCTTTTATATGGCCAAGCTACCACAGTGGTGACATCTCCATTTCTGGAATTTCCTCTTTTGATGATTATTCATCCTGGTTCCCTGATGTTGAGACATTGGGTGTGACCTCCGCTTGAATTTCTGAACTTTAGCCTTTGGGCGTTTGAGTTCAGCTGAGGATTTTTTCACAAAGCCTAAACCAGATATGGTTCCAGACTTCTGTCCCACCTTTAGGATGTCTTCCAAGGTGTCAGCTCCTTTATTCAACATTCTGATGGATTTAGTCATTTGATCCAGCTTGGAGGTCAGCAAGGTTATCTCACCATTTAGACCCTCTATGACTGTCAAATGCTTCTGTCTCTCATCTTCCAGCTCCTTGATGAGCTTTTTCTGCTTTTCTCCTTGTACACGCACTTCTGCACTTGTGACACATAGCTTCTTATAAGCTGCAGCAAGTTCATCAAAGGTTAGTTCATCTGCACTTGAGTCATCATCAGTGGCACAAACACTCGTTAGTGCAGTGACATGTTTAGCAGATTCTCCTTCAGATTCACTTTCAGAATCTCCCTCAGACCATGTGACAGCTAGCCCCTTCTTTTGCATCTTGAGGTAAGTAGGGCATTCAGCTCTAATGTGTCCATAGCCTTCACATCCATGACATTGGATTCCCTTGCCTTGGTTGAACTTTTCTTCAGAAGTTGATCTTTTCCTGATGTCAGACGAGATGTTCTTGACATTTGGTCTACCTCTTTGATCAATCTTCTTCACGAACTTGTTGAACTGTCTCCCAAGCATGGCTATAGCTTCTGATATGCTTTCATCACCTCCAGTATATCCTGCTTCTGACTACTCTTCAGTATTTGATACAAAAGCTACGCTTTTGTTCTTCTTTTCAACATTCTCACACATGCCCATTTCAAAGGTTTGGAGAGAACCAATGAGCTCATCCACCTTCATGATGCAGATATCTTGAGCCTCTTTTATTGCAGTGACCTTCATGGCAAATCTCTTAGGTAATGACCTGAGAATCTTTCTTACAAGTTTCTCTTCAGCCATTTTCTCACCTAAGCCACCAGAGGTGTTTGCAATCTCAAGAATATTCATGTGAAAGTCATGAATAGTCTCATCCTCTTTCATCCTCAGATTTTCAAACTTGGTGGTCAACATCTGAAGTTTGGACATCTTCACCTTGGAGGTACCTTCATGAGTTATCTTGAGGGTATCCCAAACTTCCTTAGCCAGCTCACAGTGGTGCACCAGTCTAAAGATGTTCTTACTGATTCCATTGAACAATGCATTCAAGGCCTTAGAATTTCCAAGGGCTAATGCCTCTTGCTCCTTGTCCCACTCTTCTTCAGGAATCTGCACACTGACTCCATCTTCACCTGTCTTCGTTGGATGTTCCCATCCTTTGTTGACAGCTCTCCAGACTTTGCTATCTAGAGACCTTAAGAAGGCTATCATACGAGGCTTCCAGTCATCATAGTTAGAACCATCCAGCATGGGTGGTCTATTTGAGTGTCCTATATCCTTGTCCATGGTACTAGAAAGTAACTTCCCTAGATCTCACCCAGAAATTAACAGGCAGGGTGCCTGCTCTGATGCCAATTGAAATTCTAGTTATCAGACTTTCGATGTCACACGGGTTGTTATGACATCCGATTCTGCGCAGACAAGAATTATGCAGAACTTAAAAGTAAGTGCAGTAAATAACACAAGTAATTGTTTACCCAGTTCAGTCCAACATGACCTACGTCTGGGGGCTACCAAGCCAGGGAGGAAATCCACTATTAGTAGTATTAATTCAGACCTTAAACCAACTATTTAACCCTATCACTTAATACCTACCCAATGCAATTTCAATCTTACACTAAGATCAGAGTTCCTACTCATTCCCTCTCAATCACCTCAATGATTACAACCTTTAATTACTATTAAAGACACTTGTGAAGTCACACGTCAAACAACTCTTGATTGTGCTTAACAACTTTGATCAAGATACACAGCACTCACGCTTAAAAGCTTAGAGTGACACAACACTTACAACTCAATGAACACCCTATACCAATGCTATCATCTCAGTGATAATAGCTTGGCTTACAAGATACGTCTAATACAAGACACACAAAAATACAGCAGTGAAGTATGATGAACACACTAAATCTTCACGCCTAAAATCCCCAGTTCTGAATGAAGGATTGCCATCCTTTTATATTGCAGCACTTGGGCCTTGTACTTGTATTTTCCTGAAATTAAGGTCACGCGAGTTCCCCTAAATTCCACATCTAGGTTGCTAACAAATAGGCTATTTGTTAGGTTCATTAATTGTAGCTTGGTTGTTGGTTTCCTGGATTTTCTCCCAGTTGTTGAATCCCTGAAGAATAGCCTGAGAAAAATGCTGAAACAGAAAAACTAAACAACCTACAATATAGCATACGCTGTCAGGAATGAATGTCACAACATTCAGTTTGACATCCAAATTAAGGACCATATGCTAAGTCTGTTTTTCCTGAAAACAGACTGTACAAATTTGCTGAACTGTACATGACCAATCTGTCCATACCTCAGTATCAGCGTACATTAATACATGTCAAGACATCCAATTTGACATTTACACATAGAGCCTTACATCAGGTCTGTTATCCCCTTGATAAGCAGACTGAGCTGCATACTGAAATGTAGCAGAAAACCACTCTGCCTATTGTTCAGTATATGCTGTCAATGATGAATGTCATAACATCCAGTTTGACATTCAGACAGTAGGCCTTATGCCAGGTCTGGTATTTCCTTGATAACCAGACTGAAAATAAATATTGAGTTCTAACAGAACACAAACTGTTCTATTCCTCAGTATCTGCTGACAGGGATGAATGTCATAACATCCAGTTTGACATTCAATAAATCCTGTATTAGCTAATCCTACAACATACTACTCAAGTATGTCATGACATCAGCCAAGACATCAGAGTACAACTAGATATTCTAACATACAATGCAGTCAAACAAACATCTCCACAGCATGTCATGACATCAGTCACGACATTAGAATCCAGCTAGTGTTTTACTATACAATGCAGCCAATTAGACATCTACAAAAAGTACAAAAAGAGAGTGAAAAGGGGAAAGAAATCGATACCTAGAGCTTGAGATTGCAGAAAAATCGAGCGATTCATAAAGTAGAAGTTTGTCCACAACGATTGAAAGGAGGATCACTAGGTTTGGTAAATAAGCTAAGTGAAAGAACAAGTCCCACTTTTATTTTAAAATAAGCTTGCAATGGTCAATAATTTGTACCGAAGCAGAGTAATGATGACAAGTGAGAGTTCTCATAAAAGCCATCATGACGAGGAGAGAGAAATATTTTCATCATTAAAATGGATGACATCCAGTGACTAGCCGAATAAGAGGTCAGTTTAAGGAATAATGAATTCCAAGATTATCTTGACCTAACACTTCAAATCCAATAGGACCTCGTGATCGGGGGACTTATGTACACCATGGAATTCCATGAAGCCGAGCTTTTGAGAACCGAGTACGAAAAGGCAAGTGGGTCGAGTAGCCATAGCCTTACACAAGTCAGAACCCGATTAGTGTTCACTTAGATACAATTTAAGCACATCAGAGCCGATATCGTGATATCACTGAAGAACAAGTCGAATATGATGTTAGTGTTAGGAAACCATATGGATAGTCACAAGGAATAGTTACGAAATGCTTCCATGATTACATGGGAGTTACAGAAATTGATGAAGGAGGCGTTATCCGATAATTATAGAGGGCGGCGAACGTTATCCAGAGTCGACTTAATGAGGGATATGAAGAGGCATACCTTTAAGTATCATTGACAAGTAAAACAGTATAAAAGGAAACTTCCCTCGTTAGGAAGAGGACAACAACTAATACCTCCTAACTAATAGGACGATTGCGGTCTCTCCAAGCTAAGCTTCAAGGATATTTCTTCAAATATATATTAACTATTCTTACTTTTATATCTTATTAGAAAATATATATATATTTATTCTTACTTTTAGTTTTATTTTTATTAAATTATAATTCTTACAATTTTTTGACATTAAGTGTCAAATTTAACATACTTACATCTCTCAATAATTCTTTGTAAATGGTGAATTAAATTAATTTAAATATTAAATCGAAAAATATTATCTAGTAGATAAATTTTTTAAAATATATAGAATTTTAAAAAGTGTTTGATGTTCTATCACATCAGTTTAATTATATATACAAAAAGTTATTTAAAATTTATGTAAATATCAACTATTAAAATAAATAGCACCAAATATTTAAATGGCTTGAAAATTTTTTATTATTATTTCAGACTTTATAGTTATCCTTTTTTTTTTAAATGATATTATGTTTGTTTATTAATATTGCAACACTATCTCAAATTGAAGTCTATTAAATTTTAATTAGTATATAATAATTATTTATTTTTATAAATTAAAAAAGATTAATTTAATAAAAAATTATTCATAAACATTTAATTAATGTAACATTTCTATAATATATTCAAATTACTAAATTATAGTTATGTTTACTTTTACTTTTATCTAGAAGATATATATATATATATATATATATATATATATATATATATATATATATATATATATATATATATATATAGTTATTCTTTCTTTTACTTTTATTTAGAAAAATATATAATTATTCATATTTTAAGTTTTAATTTTATTAAGTTATATCTATTCTTACAAAAATTAAACACATTTACGCCTCTCAATAATTATTTGTAAATGATGAATTAAATTAACTTGAACATTAAAGTGAAAATTATTATCTATTAGATCAAATTTATTTCCTATTCATTTGGTTTCTAATTACTAGGTGTTTGTTCATTAAGGAATTGACCTTTACATTAAGTCAAAGTATATAATGTATGGACCTTTACACTAAATCAAAGTATGTAATGTACATACCTTTACACTAAGTCAAAGTATGTAATGTATGGATCTTTACACTAGGTCAAAGTATGTAATTGATGACTTCTCAGCAAGTGTAAGAATAATGTCGAAGTAATAAAAAAAGATCAAATCCAAAGGGACTGCCTCTAAACAAGACAAAATGTGTGTAATGTATAAAAACTAGTAAAAAAGCGGAGGGGGTTCAGGTTTTTAGACGGAAAACAAATTACGAGTTTGAAACAGAAGTAATTAAGACGGTTAGGTTGTGTATTAGAATCCCTTTATCCTCACTTGTTGATGTATGATGACTTGTATAAATGATCTTATCCTTATAATCTCACGGCGAATTAACAAAACCGTTATAGTCGATCCCTCATGAAATAACTCATTAACCACTACTCGGAGATTTCTATCCCTAGTCTACTAGCGTAAGCATGATTAGGCGATGTACATAATGTTAATTCCATATGCCACTACTCGGAGTATCTTATCCATATTCAACCAACGTAAGTAAAACAGTTGCCATAGGTCCAACACAAAGGTTAAATGTCAGTAATCCCTATGTGTCCAAAATCAGATTAATAAAGTATCTCAAATAAAAAGCATTAAGGTTAAGTAACAACTGAATAAAATTATAATTCAAAGGATTCATACAAAGTCAAACCAATATATAATGTCAACAAGATTGAATAAGGTTCATCATCAAACAACCTAACCTAGAAAAGCTTAGCTACTCATATTAAAATTACAATACCAATTGAATAAAGAATAGCGTATGAACTCCCTTGAATGATTAGCCTCAAATGGCTTTCAATGCTATCAAAATCACCCTTTGATGTTGTAAAATCGTACTTCCAGTGCAAAATCCTGTAACCCTTGGGAAAGTGAAGACTTTCCCCTTTTAAAGGTGTTAGAATGGACCAGAACACGCCAAAAAAAGGCCTAGAAAAGTGACCATTGCGCGTGCAATGAAGGTTTTAATGCCTTATCACGTGTGTGATGTTGCGCGATGGTGGATGGGATTATTTCCGAAGCTTCACTCTTTTTTGCACCTTTTTCACTCAAAATTTCACTAAGTCCACAATTTTCACACTTAACTATTTTTATTTCATTTTCCAGTCATTCCTTCTCATATTTGCTCAATTTTCATTTGTTTTGCTCCAATTCTTTGACTAAATACATGCAATGATGGACTGTCATCACAATCTCAAACTTGAATCATTGTTTGTCTTCAAGTAACTCACATATAACTACACATCTCAATAGACAACAAGTCGCACAATAACAATCGAACATCACTAAATTAAATTTTTCTTTTACCTGACCATGTTCTAACTTCTAACTTCTATCCGGAGAATTCGAAAAATGTCCTCAACAATGATGAGCACTCAACCTATCTCTCAACTAACTATAACTCACTCACTAGATATGGTGATCACTCAATCCACATACAAAATCAATTAAACTTAGCTTGATCATGTTCTAATAAAGTTCATCAAAGAAATTACAACACATACAATAGAGGGCTTTTCAGGTTGTAACTTGGCTTATGCTAGGGTAGGATATTTTTAGGAAAGTAGGTTTAAACCTTTGAAGTTAGGTTCCTAGTTCTCCTTCTATAAAATATGGGTAGCTTCCCATCACACGCTTCTTTAAGGTCCTAAACCTGACCTTTCGATTTTTGTGTTAGGGCGGCATATATGACAAGAAAAACACATCACCCTTCTTCTTCCTTTTGTTTGGTAGGAATTCCGTCACTTTTAGGAATTGAAGATTTTTCTTCCATATTTTCTTTAGCTTGATAGTATTGAACAAGGCATAAATCTCATTCAATACTTCATCTATTTCTCCTCTTTTATCATCCTTGTTACTAGGTGTAAGACAATTCTTTTGTTGAAGATCTTGTAGTTGGATATCTAAGTCTGAACTAATTATTGAAACTGAAGCTTCATCCAAAATGATACAATCTTTATCTTGCATTCTTGCTCTTGTCCCATATATAATTTTCACCTCCGCTTCTTCTATATTTGCTCCTATCTCTTTATTAGGTGTTTTGCATTTTTCTTATTCTTTCTCCTTTTCAATTCCTCCTTCATGGAATACCTCACATTCTTGTTTGACTTCTCTTTCAATTTCCTAATCTCTAGGACTATCTAACATATTTTCATAGGAATGCCCACTAGATCTTAGTTTTAATACTAATTGGCTAGATACTTGACCAAGTTACATCTCTAAGTTCTTGAAGGATGTTTCCATGTTACTTCGCACGGTTTCTTGATGTCTATTGATTTTCTCGAAATTGAGTTGAGTCATCTTTATAAATTGGGTCAAGGTTTCTTCAAGTTGAGATGATGAATCCTCCGCCCATGAATGATCTGTGTAAGGTTTTAGTTCTGAATAATTTATAGCATTTTTCAGAATGAGCATTTTTTATGAAAGTTCTTTTGCATAAGCTTCAAACTTTGCAAAGGTACCATAGACGTCATATTGCATGATTGTCTTGACCTTGCATATAAATAAAAAGAAGAATACTTTAGTTGCATTGCACTAGATAAGAAATTTAAACAAAACTAAACTAAAAAGAGAAAGAAATAGTAAAGAAAAAAAATTAAGAAGAAACAAAAATAAAATATTTACAAAATGAAAATATTTACTGTCGTACCCCAAATTTTAACCACTGCATTTGTATTTACTACTAACTCAAGATATATAGATCATTCATATATTCAGAGTCTCATACGGGTCATCTAGTCAACTCCAATGACTTAAAAAGTCAAAGGAGGACCATTTTGACTTTTAGTTCCTCATAGAGAATGAATTCCAATTTAGGGGTATAATTGGAAATATCATCATGCTAGAGGTGTATAAGAGTTGGTTAATCGGGGAAAATATTATTATTCGCCGGGTTGTATTTTTAATCAGAAATTGATTAATATTGGGATACATTAGGGTTAAATTATTACTTTTATTACATTAAATAATAATGAGACTTTTTAAATTAAGTGACGTAATTAAAATATTTATATTAATACTTATTAACATTTCTTATTAATCTTACTTATTACTCTTAGGAATATTATTAATCTTATTTAAGTTAAATTAATTTATTATTATTAATTATTAATATAACAATTATTTATTAGAATTATTTATTATTAATATTATTGATATTATGTCTAAAAATATTATTATTATTAATATTATCATTGTTATTATTGGATTATTATTAAAAATATTAATGTTATTATTGGATTATTAATATTGGGTTATTATTATCATTGAATTATTATTATTAACATTATTATTATTATTATCGGACTTTTATTATTAATATTATTATTATTATTGTCAATATTGTTACTATTATTATTAGCTTATATTTATTATTATTGGACTATTATTGTTAAAATTAATTAAATCAGGGTTATTATTGTTTTGGGTCTGATGGGCCGTTTGCCCAAGTTCAGAAGTGGACTAGGCCCAATCCGGGCCTCCTTCCACTTGGGTCAATTAGAGGACTCAAGGGTCAACTGGGTAAACCCAGGACCCAACTCCGAACCGGGTCAAGCCTGACCCGACCCCTGTTCATCCTCTTCCCCATTCAAAAACCCTAGATTGCGCCAAAGTCAAAATCAGAAGGAATCAAAAGCTGCAATTTCAAAATTCAATCAAAACTTTCCAAAATTAATTCATATATATATATATATATATATATATATATATATATATATATATATATATATATATATATATATATATATATATATATATATATATATATATATATATATATATATATATATATATATATACAATAAAATTTAAGAGGCAATTCATACTAGATACAATCAAATCTCAAAACCCTAATCTATTTCTAAATCAAATCGAAAAAAATTAAAACTAAATCAAAATATCCTAAAATAATCAATCACAATTGAAACCTAAAATCTAGAATAATCTATAAATAAAAGAGGAATAAAGATGAAGAGGACATGAGGAAAAACCCTAAGGAATTGATCAGTCACCATTTTCATTAAGTTTACGTTACTGATCCGACAAGAAACCGAGGATTTTGAGACATTGTGCAAGCATTTTGGTACTTTTAACATTTCTAGTAATTGTCATGTTTATTTTATATTTTAGTGATTTTATGTGTGGGATGTCTGTGTTTTTTTCCTACAGGTCCAGGTAGAAGAACCGAGGAACTCGAAGCTAGACAGTGCGGAATTCCGGCAAGCGAATGAATGAAAAACAGTCAGTACAGGAGGCCTGACACGGCCACCCGTGTCACCTGAAACGGCCACCCGTGTCACCTGACACGGGCCGTGTCAGGAAGAAGGAGAACTAGGAGTAAAGCTAGAACCCTAACAGGGTTGGCCATGTCAGCTAACACGACCCGTGTTAGGCCAACCACTTAGCCGTGTTGCTGCTCCATGGGCGTGTCAAGCTGGGCAGTAAGTTGACACGGTCACCTGTGTCAACTGACATGGGCCGTGTCAGCCCAAGCCTAAAATTTTCCTGTTTTCGGGCTTTCATTATCGGGCTTGAGCTGCAAGGATATTTTTGAGTTGTCCACCTTTTGCTTGGAATTTTCACTATATAAGGGAACCTTTTACCCAAGTAAAGATCATCTTGGAATAATGTGAACACAAAATTGTCAAGCAATCAAGTATTACAGAGAGCAAGGAGTTCAGAGAGTGGAAGATTTTCATGAGCGGAAGCGATTGAAGATCCAAGTCATCCAATTACTTGTAATGTGTATTTTTTATCTTGAATTGTTTTGAACGATATGAGTAGCTAAACCCCCAAATGCTATGGGGTGTCCCTGATTTAGAATTGTAATGACTTTGAGTTTACAATTGCATTTATAATATTATTCTTACGATAACCTTTTGATGTGTTTAATGCTTTCTCTTTCGGATCAATCAAGATTGTTTTATGGTTATCAATTAGGTTGGACCGCCATTGGTAAGGTTTTCATAAGCTTACTCTGCAGTAGATATCACCTAGGACTAGGGATACCCTGTATGAATCAGAGCATTCTTGATATAATAAAGCTTAACTTCACCCCAATTGCCTATGGACATAGAAATTAGGGTTGAATGATTAAAGGTTTTCTCACCAAGGACTTGGGAGAAAATACCCTTGAGAATTGGTAGTAATTGATATTTGTTGATGCAATAGTGACTCAGTGTTGTTACAGGGATAAATCGTACACCTTCCGTGACATTGTTCCTCATACCTTGCAAACCCTTATTTTTATTATTATTTTCTGATAATTTTGAATTTAAAAATCCCAATTATAATTTTTGTTTAATTGAACGATGAATTGAACTCAATATTAACTTACAGTCCTTGAGATCGACATTCGGGGAATTTCCACTTTATTACTATAATAGGAAAAATAGTACACTTGCTATTTTTCCGATCAAGTTTTTGGCGCCGTTACTGGGGACTGCCAAAATATAGATTTTAATTTTAAAGTTTAATTAAAATTTTGTTGCTCTGCAATAAAATTATTTTTCTGTCATTTATATAGTATAATTTACTAATTTGTGTATGCGAGTAGAAACCTCAGCTGGATTTCTTTTTGACGCAGAAATCGAGGGAACCCTTCACCGAAGACACAGGAACGCAAGAGTGGACTCCAAAGAAGAGGGTACCTCTGATCACTCCAATTTCAAAGAAGAACCAATGGTTGATAATCCTCCGATTCCACCTCATCCACCTCCAGAGAGACTCCTAGGTGACTATGGAGGTGCAAACGCATCGGGTGGTCGGCTGACCATTGTCAACCAACCGGTAAATGTGATGAATTTTCAACTACATCCTAGCATAATCAATCAACTGGAGAGAAAACTTTTCACCATAAAGGTTAATGAAGATGCCAACAAACACCTACAAAGATTTCTGACCATGAGCTCCACTTTGAAAATTGATGGCCATACTGATGAAGCAAAAAAAATTGAGAATGTTCCCGATCACTTTAACTGAAGATGCGGAAGAATGGTTCTACTCTCTCCCAGTCGGCAGTATCACATCATGGGAAGAGATGGAAACTACATTCTTAAATGAGTACTTTCCAGCATCAGTATTCCTTAGAAAAAGGTATGAAATACTGAATTTCAAACAGAAGTATGGTGAATCATTGGGAGATGCCTACAAAATATTCAAAAGGGTCTTAGTAGTGTGTCCAACTCATAATATAGATCAGACTGAACAAATGCAGATGTTTGTTAACGAACTGAAAATAAAGATAAAATAGTTGATCGATCATCAGCTGGTGACTCAAAAAATTTCTCAACAGCCATCGATATTAAAAGGATTGTTGAAGCAATATCTGCCAATGAGCATCTAGAATTATACGATAGGTGTACTAGACAACCGAAATGGGTAATTAATCTAAAATTGGAAGCAAATAAAATTCGTCTAGAAGATACAGTTGCTGCCGAAGTAGAAAAGAAATTAAAAGCTATGAGTATAGGTACTCAACATATAGCTCAAGTCCAGCCGACTCAAGCTATCACTTGTGAAATCTGTAGTGGACCTCATCACACAGTTTATTGCTTTGCTACCCCCAATAAATTGAAGAGATCAAATTCTTAAAGTAGAAAAATCCCTACTCCAACACTTACAACCTAGGTTGAAAGAATCATCCTAATTTCTCCTAGAAGGATCAGAGAGGGAATGTTTCGCAACAGGGTATAGGACAATATCAGACTTAGTATCAACAACAGCAACAACAACAAGCACAAAAAAAAGAAGAATGGGAAATTGCCATTGAAAAATTATCCCCCCATAGTGTGCAGTTTCAAGAAGAAGCTAGAATCAAACAGAAAAACACCACTGGCTCCACAAAAAATCTCGAAGTCCAAATGGGTCAGATAGCACAACAATTAGCTTCAAATTCTCAAGCTCGGGGCATCTTACCCAGTGGTACAATAACAAACCCGCGAGAACATAACAATGTTAACGCTGTCGTAACGAGAAGTGGAAAGTCAACGGAAGAAAACAATATGGAGGAAGATGGATTGTTGGAAGTGGATTTAGAAATCAAGGAAACCAAGAACCAAGATGAAGAAGTAGTAATGCTACCTGTCAAGGAGAAAGAAAAAGTTCCTAAACCAGTCAGCAAACTCCCTTACCCTACGAGACAGAAGAACAAAGATCAACATGAATTTTTTTTGAGAGGTTCTTGGAAATGTTCAAAAAGCTTGAAATAAATATTCCATTTTCTGAGGCGCTAGAACAAATGCCAATATATGCCAAGTTCATGAAAGACATCATCTCCAAAAAGCGCTCCACTGATATAGACCCGACCATCCTGACTGAAACATGTAGTGTCATTCTTCAAGGTATGAAAATCCCAGTGAAAAAGAAAAATAGGGGATCGGTTACTATTCCTTGAACTATTGGTGATAGAAAATTCAAGAAGGCTCTGATTGACTTGGGAGCAAGTGTGAGTTTGATGCCACTATCCATCTACAAGAAGTTAGGCATTGACACCATTCAAGACATTCGGATGAAGCTTCAGTTTGCTGATCGCTCTATTAGGCGACCATATGGAATAATGGAATACGTTCTGGTAAAGATTGACATGGTTTTTTTCCAGTTGACTTCGTCATTCTGGAAATGCCCGAAGATGAGAAGATTCCTCTCATATTGGGAAGACCATTTTTAGAGACATGACGATGCATGATAGACATAGAGGAAGGAACAATGACCCTCAAAGTTTATGATGAAGAGCTAAAAATTGATGTACGAAACACGATGCAATACAAAGATGATATTGGAACAAGCCATACTATAGAGATAATAGATAAGGTAATTGCTCAAGAAATTGAAAAGAAAATGCCCCAATCACTGTTAGAACGTGTTTTGAGTTTATCGATTTTTGAAAGTGATGAAGATAAGGGGAATTCTGAAATGCTTGCTATAATGGAAAAATAACTTGAATGGATTAGATCTAAACCACACCGGTGGGAAGATTTAAGATCACCCCCACCATCAGATATCACTTAAGAACCCAAAACAGGGGCAAATCTGAAACAGTTACCAGCAAATCTGAAGTATGTATTTCTAGATACTGAGAAAAAATGCCCAACTATTATCAATGCCAGTTTACAAAGTGTCCAAGAAGCATAACTCATTCAAGTGCTAAAAAATACAAGGGTGTAATTGGATGGGCAATTGAGGATTTGAAAGGTATAAGCCCGACAGTTTGCATGCACAAGATCTTAATGGAAGATAATCACAAGCCGATGGTGCAACCACAACGAAGACTTAACCCAACCATGAAATAAGTGGTACGCAAAGAGGTTGTAAAATTGTTAGATGCGGGATTAATTTACCCTATTTCTGACAGCTCATGGGTAAGTCCAGTCCATGTGGTACCAAGAAAAGGGGGAACTAGGGTGATTAAAAATGAGAAGAATGAGTTAACTCCAACCAGAACTGTTACAAGTTGGAGAGTGTGCATCGATTACAGGAGACTGAATATGGTAACACGAAAAGACCACTTTTCGTTGCCATTCATTGATTAAATGCTGGAAAGGTTAGTCGGTCATGACTACTATTATTTCCTCGATAGGTACTCGGGATACAATCAGATTGCTGTGGCCCCTGAAGATCAAGAGAAAACTGCCTTCACATGCCCCTATGGTGTTTTCGCTTACAAGAGAATGCCATATGGGTTACGCAACGCACCTACCACTTTTCAAAGGTGTATGACATCAATCTTTGCTGACATGCTCGAAAAGCATATGGAAGTATTTATGGATGACTTTTTAGTATTCGATTCTTATTTTGATAAATGTTTAACTAACTTGTCCCTTGTGTTGGAAAGATGCCAGCAAACAAATTTGATCCTGAATTGGGAGAAGTGTCATTTCATGGTACGTGAAGGGATAGTATTGAGACACAAGATTTCTAACCGAGGCATCGAAGTGGACATAGCAAAAGTGGAGGTAATAGCTAATTTACCACCACCAATGAATGAAAAAGGCATCTGAAGCTTCTTGGGACATGCTGGGTTCTATCGCAGGTTCATAAGAGATTTCTCCAAGATGACAAAACCACTAACTAGTCTACTGGTGAAAGACACACCTTTCCTTTTTGACAAAACGTGCAACGAAGCCTTCGAGACCCTGAAGAAGGAACTTGTGTCTGCCCCCATAGTTATTTCCCCTGATTGGTCTCTCCCTTTTGAGATCATGTGTGATGCAAGTGATAATGCAGTACGAGCAGTATTAGGGCACCAAAAGGAGAAGCTCCTGCATGTGATCTACTATGCAAGTCACGTATTGAACCCCGCTCAAATGAATTATGCAACCACCGAGAAATATATCCTTGCGGTTGTTTATGCTTTTGATAAGTTCAGATCGTATTTGTTGGGATCAAAGGTAATTGTGTATACTGACCATGCAACTTTAAAATATCTTTTTTCCAAACAGGAATCAAAACCGAGGTTGTTGCGATGGATTCTGCTTCTACAACAGTTTGACCTGGAAATTAGAGACAAAAAAGGGAGTGAAAACACTGTTGCAGATCACTTATCTCGGATGACTCCGATACAAGAAATAGAATAAACACACCCCATCAGAGATGAGTTCACCGATGAACGTATCCTAGCCGTTACGAACATCCAGTAGTTCGTGGATTACGCAAATTTTATGGTAGGTGGACTAATACCTGATGATTTTGATTCTAACAAAAGAAAAAAGGTTTTGCATGATTGCAGGTTTTATGTGTGGGACGATCCGTTCTTGTACAAAAAGGGAATAGATGGGTTGGTGCGGAGATGTGTTCCGGAGGAAGAACAAAGGGACATCCTTAGAGCTTGTCATAACTCAGAATATGGAGGACACTTTAGCGAAGATAAAACAACAGCAAAAGTCCTCCAGTCTGGACTGTACTGGCCTACACTGTTCAGAGATGCACAAGGGATAGTGAAAGAATGCGACAAATGTCAGACGACATGTAACATATCAAAGAGAAATCATATGCCTCAGTATGCCATGTTGGAGGTAGAACTGTTCGATGTGTCGGGAATAGACTTTATTTGACCCTTTCCACCGTCCTTTGGAAAGTAGTACATTCTGGTCGCAGTTGACTATGTGTCAAAATGGGTGGAAGTCGTAGCATTACCTACGAGCGATGCTAAAGTGGTGATTAATTTCCTAAAGAATTACATCTTCACTCGGTTTGGGGTATGTAAGACCCCAATTTTAACCCTAAGATCCCTCATGCAATTCCATCATAAGCATAAGCATTGGGACCATACCTTGGCATCCTCCTTACCCCTCTTTAATTGGGTTTGTTTTGAGAAGAGATCATCAAGCACTTTGTGATTATATCATGCTTATATTTTATCATTTTTTTTACTAACCAAAATACCAAAAATATGTCTTTGTATTTGCCTAACTCTTTTGTAGGAAGGGCATGATCTTATTGATTCATCAAGTCCACATCCAGGGTTTGAGACCCTCATGAACAAAGAGAACAACCAAGAATTGATTCAAGAATGGTTATGAATATCATATATGAGTCCCAATGATCTCTACATGTTATATTGATCAAGTTTCCTTCAAGAGTTTGAGGGTGATTTGCCTTGGAAACCCTAGTTTGATTGGGTATCTTGAGTAACTTCTCCAACAAGCTATCTCACCAATTGATCAAATTTCTCAAATGACACTTCAAAATTCATCATATTATGAATATATGATCTACCATGAGCCAAGAAAGTCAAGAGAATTAGAAATTAGCAAGTTGGTTGATGGTGGTTGGCCAGATGAATTCATCTGATCAAAACTGGGTCTCCCTAGACCCTATCTCCTACAATTTTCACCATATGAAAATGACTCCAAAATAAAACATACTCTAAATGACATTACAAACAACTTTCATGTTGAGACCTAGATCTAGTTTGGCTTGTAAAATCATTTTCTATGTTGAAACATTATAGGTCATTTTGTCTAAACCCTAATTTGAAAGTCAACTTCCCAACGCCATAACTTGCTCAATTTTTATGAGATGAAATATTTCCAAGTTGCACAGTCAAATTCAGTGTGTCTAATTCAACTTTTATGTTTGGAGTGGGAGCTAATTCAACTTTTTTGAGCATGTGATATGAGGCTACATTATAGGTCACTTTTGACCTATACCATTGATCAAGTGATTTTTTCAAACTTCAAAAATGCATAACTCTATCATTTCAAATCCAAATGAAATGAAATTTGTGACCAGTTTGAATTTCTTTGAGAGATCTACAACTTTGATGAAGACACTTTTCTTATTTGAAGCTTCCATAAAAAGTTAAGTAAGGTGGAATATTGAGACATATGGCTTGACACTTAGAAAATTTTTGATATGTCAAAATTTTCCAATCTTCCACCTCAAATTTCTCCAAGTTCTAAGCTCCAAATGAAAAAGTGTTCAACATCAAACTTGTTCCTCTTGATCCCCCCTTTCGAAAGAGCTCAAATTCATTCATTTTGGATGAGAAATGCATAGGCTGCACATGGCTTAAACAAGATGATATCATTTGGCATGGATCAATCTTCAAGCATCAATGTACATGTGCCTTGCAATCCAAGCCCACTTCAACACATATGATCTTCAATTATGGACTTCAAACCATCATTTCATGGGCCTATGCGCGCCCATGCAACATTATATCACATTTGCCAAATTTGGAAAGTGAAAAGTGAGTGTGCAAATATCACATGATTTAGCTATAAATAGAGCTTCAATTGCTCAGAATTAACAACACCATTACGCCAGCTTTGATCCCCAATTGAAAACCCTTCACTCTCAAAGGATAAACCTGATAAATTCGTTTGAATTTGAGCTTGAATCTCCACTATCTTGGAATTCAATTCTCTAGGAATCCATTGCTTCTAAACCATTCAATTCTCTTCCAGCAAGCAATTGAAGTGAGTCCAAGCATAAGCCAATTCAAGATCCATCATGTTTAGACCTCCATTGAAGGTAATTTGTAGACATTTTAAATTCTTCGATTCTCTTAAATTCTTGCTCAATTCCATTGATTCTTTGGTTGTTTGAAGTCCTACAAATGTAGGCAAGAAGATTGAGTTGCTTTGAGGCCAAATCGAAGCAACTCAGTTCGTGTACCTCAAATTTCAATTCCACATATCTCTCAATATATTTTAAATTAGAGTGAATGAAGGTCAGATTCGAGCTCAGTGCCATTTTTTCTTCAAGATCATGTCCTTGTTTTTCTTTTTGGTGATGGTTCATGTTGACCAGTCCGGTGAGGTTCACCGGAGAAGATGACCGGAGCTCAGGCTCCGACGATGACTTGGCAAGGTTGTGAACAATAGGATCCGTGTATGACGTTTTAATCTTGAGCGCTTGTTTTAATTACCATTGGTACAGCGCAGTTGACTAAGGTACATATGGAACGTGCGCTTTGGATCATCAGATCTGCCACCTCAATTAATGAGGGAGATCTGATGGTCCATATATTTTAGAATTTCTGAATTTTTGTTTTAATTGCATTTTCTTCAGTAATTCATATTAAATTCAATATTGACTTTGTTAAGTTAATATCATTGGATTTAGGGGATTGATGGAATGTACATTCCATCTCCCAAAATGAATGAATGATATTAATTTGATAAAAGTCCTCCTTTGACCAATTTGTGATCTCATTCATCCCCTTCCCACTTCATCTCATTCCTCTTCTTAATTCATTCATTTCCATTTGGCCTATGACATCTCCAAGTCCTAATGCTAGTTGATTGAAAAATTGACATGAGTATGGATGAGATTAGGCCACACCTTTTGCATATTTTTTGTGTGTGGTATGTTTTATGAGCGTAGTCCATTATACTATGTCTCTAACATGCATTAACACCAAAATTCTATTGTCCGACCTCAAATAGTTGTGACTTCTACATAAGTCCAATTACGATTGCTTAACAAAGTGCTAAATTTGATACACAAAAGGCATAAGCATTTTAGTTAGTGAGATTGTAAGTCTCCCCTCTTTCATGGTATTGTGTCGACACTTAACCTTCTTTCCTTCCTTTGGAAGATGTTTTGGTTCAAGGATCCATGCTTGTGATAAGTGGGTTGAGTGTTCTCCAAAGAATGTCTTGAAATCAAAAGCAAAACAAAACTAACCTCTAACATACTAACTATTAACTTTTAATTTCAAGCTTTTACTTTAATGCAATTTACTTTTAGATTTTTATATCATTTGCCATTATACATATCATTCTAATTATTTATGTTAATGTGATTTTCACTTTGTCCATTTGGATCATATTGTGTGATATATTTTGTTTGTGTTACTTTGTTTGTTCGTGTGGTCTTTGACCATTTAATGTACCTAATAAAAAATAAAAACGCTAAAAAACTTTTTAGTGGACTGTTGGTTTGATCTTGAGAAAATGGACTTAGAATCTAGGCAACCTCCCTATTCTAATGGACTTGGCCAATGCCAATTTGTTGAAGGACCAAGTGCTTGCAATATGAAATTTATCTGATACATCTTTGAAGATCTCTCTAAGATTCATCTGCAACATGATCATGGTGTAGCTGTTATTTTGAACCTGTGACTTGTGGAATTCATTAAATGGTGCCCTCTTCAACAACACCCTCTTCAACAACCTTTTGAGCATCTTCAAGCGAGGACATAGGTGCCCCAACTCTCTTCTCAGCAGCAATAGATAAGTCTTGGAATAGAGTTCCAACCTCATCCTCAGCTTCCACATATGAGAAAGATGACAGATGGCCAATCAAAAGCGCCTTTTCTCCTCCCACAATCACTAGCTTCAAACTTCAACAACCTTCAAATCAACAACACCCTCAGCGCCCCCACTGATCAACAACACCCTCTTCAACAACCTTTTGAGAAAGATGACAGATGGCTAATCAAAAGCGCCTTTTCTCCTCCCACAATCACTAGCTTCAACCTTCAACAACCTTCAATTAAATAATAAAGAAAGGTCAAACTTCAAACTCACTTCAAATCAACTTTGAAAAGTCCAAGTGAATTATCACAAGTTCAACAAGGTCAAACAAAGTTTGGCAAAAAATCTCAGCATTTTTAAAAGTCAGAAACTATTTTAAATCAATTAAAAATGCATAAAAATAACCTAATTGAACTAAAATCTCAAATAAATCTCAAATCAATTAATAAATTGATGAGAATATTTTTTCATAGATCTATCATCATTCAAAAAGGTTGGAAAAATATTTTTGTATTTTTTGGATATCAAAAACTATTTTAAATGAATTAAAAATAACCAGAAAAGAGAAAATTACTAAAAAATAGCAAATGATAAAATAAAAAATATTAAAAAACTTTTTTAGAAAGTAGAAATTAAAAGGAGAAGAATGAAATTGGTCCCATAATTTTTGGACCAATAATGAGAGAGATATGAATTTTTAAAATGAAATGGAATTAAATTAATAAAAATGAAAATAAAAACAGAAAATAGAAATTGGAAAAAGCGTGAGCCGTTTGATGGTGATTCATTAATTGACGTGGATCATCACACGGCTAAAAAGCGCGTGTTCACCATACACGCTGGTCAAACGTGACACACCAAGCCATTAAATAAGTCATAACAATGGACGTGTATGATTGAATCTGGAAAAAGCAATGGACGGTTCTGATCTGATCTCGAGGCCAGACGGTGGGCAGCGTCACCGTCTTCTCCGACCAACTTCCGGCCATGTCCAAAAATTGCAGAGAAAAAAAAGGTAACCAAAAGGCACGATCCAGGCATCAATCGAAAGCTGGGGTGATGTACATCACCCCTGTACCACTCAAATCCATTCTAGATCTCTATGGTGAGAGAAATCAGAAGTGGAAAATCTGTGGTGTTCATATGAACTTCATGATTTTCAAAAATTGAAAGCATAACAATGTTGCCTCTATGCAGAGGACTTCAGATCACACAACAACAATGAGAATAAAGCACTATAAAAGATGATTCGAAGCAAATAATAGTTGAAGTAAACCTTTGATTTGCAAGGCTTTGAGTCACAATCCTTGGATGCTTTTTCTTATAGTAGACACTATGGATCAAAGAGAGAAGGTTTAGGAACTTTGAGATCTGAAAATTGATCAATGAAATCAAAATTCAGATCTGAAAAATTTGAAGAAAAATGAATTAGTTTCTTTAGTGATGGCTAGGATTTCAGTTTAGTAGCAATTGGGGCGCCTTAAGGTTGAAGAAATGAAGAGCATAGGCATGGTATTTATAGGAGAAAGCACCTGATATGCATGAACACAAGTTTGCATGAATGGAAAGGGCCTCCATGCATGGGCCTGTACAGGCGCATGGAGGGACCAATTCTAACTAGAAATGAAGGCTGATGCATGATGAAAGCAAAATGGACGTGCAAATTTAGTAGTAGCAGCTCATGCAAGGCAACTTAAATGATTTTCAAAATGCACTATTAGGTTCAAGCCTTCGAAAATGCCATGTTAAAAATAGGAACACCACCTCATGAGTAATGGTTGGAAAGCTTATTGTATAAGGATCATTTGTTATGTTGATCAAAACTCCATTTGGGCATTGGAAATTGATGAAAATTGGACATGAAGTGTAGGGTGCAAAACATGCATATGTGAGATTTTCAAAATTGGCCAAAGTTTAAGCCCTCTTGTCTCAATGATACAAGATCCAAATGACAAAATAGTCAACATAAAAATTGTAGATCTTTTCAAGACAATCAATTTGGGCTCAAATTTTGCATCATTTGAATTTTGATGAAGAAGTTATGGGCACTTGAAGTTGGACTTTTTCACATTTCAATGCATTTGGTCCAAAGTGACCTATAATGTTTTGTATTATCACATGTATTTCTTTTGAGATTTTGAAAATTTTATAAACATAAAATTTGAATTAGACATCTTAAGATTTCCAATTCATTTGGTGTCACCTCAAAATAATGAAAAATGAAGGAGTTATGTCCTTGGGAAGTTGACCTAAAATTAGGGTTTCAGTCAAAATGACCTATAATGTCTTAGAATGGATGATGACCTTACAAGCTTAAAATAAATTTTTGATGAACATGAAAGTTGTTCATATAGTCCTTAAGAACATTTTTGCTCTTGGGGTCATCTCAATTTGACAAACACATAAAAAGTTAGGTCTCAGTGTATTTCAAAATAGTCAGATGAATTGACTGATCAACTTCTCAAGTCCAAACCTCATATCTTGATGAATTGATGATTGAGGACACTCAAATAAGTTAAAATATGCATGAAATGATGAATTAAATAACTTCTCTTGATTTTATTTGACCATGGGTTGAGGTTGCTTCATGAGCAAGGCATAGTTGATGAACAGATGAATTAGGGTTTCCTTGGGAAACAAGCCTCAAACCCTTTGATTTTCTTTGATCAAAATGATGAATTGAGATACTTGGGAGGCATATTTGATGGATGAGAGATTTGGGGACCATTTCCATGCTTGCTTTCATCTTCTCTTGGTCATATCAATGCACATAGGATCTCCTAGAAGCTTTAGACCTTATGACTGCTCAAGCTACAAACAAGAGATGTTAGTGACATATTTTTGTGCTTTTGGTTAGTAAATAAAATGAGAAAAGCAATAATATACAATTCAAGCATGCTTGGTGATCTCAAACCAACTCTCAAGAGATCCCACCCAAAGGTAAGGAGCCAAGATGCTTATGATCCTTGAGGCAATGCAAATGCAATGTTATGATGCCATGAGGGATCTTAGGGTCAAAATTGGAGTCTTACAACCAAGACGTAGAGGAGTTGGAAGAAGCACTCATCAAGATGAAACAAGAGAAATACATGTCGGAAGAGCGTTTTCGTGCTTTGAGCAAGAAGCATGAAGAGTTGCAGTTGGAGTCTAAGGACAAAGATGCACTGATTGAGATACTTGAAGACCGAGAGCCCGAGGTTTCATCTTCTAGCATGCCTCAGCCTTCCGTTGCTTAGAAGAAGATTGTTGACCAGCTTGTCCTCGAGAAGACTCAGATGAAGGCTTCTTTTGAGACCGAGATCCATCGCATTCGAAGGAAGTACGCGCCTTCAGCCAGATCTTCTGACACTATTGTTAGGGATCCTTAGGATGACTAGTCTCCTTTTCTCTTATATCTTTTTATTTTGGTTTTTGAAATTGTACTCAGTGTAATCCTTCTAATTTATATAAATAAAAAGAGATCTTTGGTCATATCAAATTATTGTAATTACCATTCAAATATTATATTTGCAAATGATATAGTAAGTTCCTTAGAAAAATAAAAAATAATCAAGCATTGCATTTCATGCATCGTTTGCATAAGCAGGTTTTTGCCAGGTGTCTGATTGATGTTCTTCTGTGCTTTAGCCAAGCTGACTCACCGGTACAACACCAGAGCCAATAATCAGAAAATTATGGAACATCTAGAGCAAGAGAACAGAGAGATGAAAGACGAGATCGCCCGACTGACTGCCATGATGGAGTCAGTTCTTGCTGCTCAGAGCCAAGCTTCTCCAACACCTGCAACTCCTCCCGCGAGGACTGCTATCTCAGAAGTGGTTACCTCTACCGTGCCTGCTGTTGTCGCCCACTTCGTGCCGAACTAGCCTGCCGGATTCCCTTGGGGAATGCCGTCCAACTTTGTGCCAGAAGGCTTTGCGCCTACTTTTGCTTCCATGCTGGCATCTAGCCCGGTCATGTCTGTGCCACCTCCCGTTGTGCACACCTTACCTCGCGTAGAGGACACCATTTATCATTCCGAGCTGTCTGAGGGCCCGGATGTTTATGAGAAGATGGATGAAATGAAAGACCAATTTCTTGATCTGCGCAAGGAATTGAAGATGCTGAGAGGTAAAGATCTGTTTGGGAAGAGTGTTGCTGAATTGTGCTTGGTACCCAATGTGAAAATCCCGGTGAAATTCAAAGTTCCTGACTTTGAAAAATATAAGGGGAACTCTTGTCCGCTCAGTCATCTTGTGATGTATTCCCATAAGATGTTAACTCAGATAGATAATGACCAATTGCTTATTCACTACTTCTAAGATAGCCTGACTGGTGCTGCACTCCGTTGGTATATGGGGTTAGATAGTGCAAGCATCCGCACTTTCAATGACTTGGGAGAGGCTTTTGTGAAGCAATACAAGTATAACGTGGATATGGCGCCGGATAGAGACCAGTTGAGGTCCATGTCTCAGAAAGATAAAGAGACATTCAAGGAGTATGCGCAACGATGGAGGGAGTTGGCTGCCCAGATCACTCCTCCTTTGGAGGAGAAAGAGATGACAAAAATCTTTCTGAAAACCCTGAGTTCATTTTATTATGAACGCATGATCTCCAGTGCCCCCAGTGATTTTACCGAAATGGTAAATATGGGGATGAGACTTGAAGAGGGGGTCCGTGAAGGACGTTTGTCAAAAGATGAGGCGTCAATAAGCAAGAAGTATGGCAGTAGTTTCAGCAAGAGGAAGGATAGTGAGAAAAATGCAATTTCCTGTGGGAGGCAGAGGAGGCCTTAGATCAGAAGAAATCCAACACCCCGTCAACATCATCATCATCAGGTATCTTCCGTAATTCCAGTATTTTCTAATCAGCAAACAACACCAATTCAACAACAAAATCAATGTCAACAACAACAACCGCAACAAAGAACAAACACCTACAATAACAACAATACGAACAACAGCCATCAACAGCAGAATTTAGAGAGGAAGAAGGTCTCTTTTGACCTAATACCTATGTCGTATGCAGAGCTGTATCCATCTTTGGTCCTCAAAAACTTGATTCAACCGAGGAATCCACCGCAAATCCCATAACCACTTCCCTAGTGGTATAAACTTGAGCTTCACTGTGCTTTTCATCAGGGTGCACCTGGGCATGATATTGAGAACTGTTATCCATTGGAATATGAGATGCAAAAGCTTATGAAGAGTGGTATGGTGTCCTTTGAGGATCGTGCGCCAAATGTGAAAGTTAACCCTTTGCCCGCTCATGGGAACTCTTCAGTGAATATGGTGGATGGTTGTCCTGGTGAATTCAAGGTTTTTAATGTCCGATTTATCCGAAGGTCTTTGGTGCAGATGCACAAAGATATTTGTTTGGTGAGTGACTGTGAACATGACCATGATGGTTGTGTTGTTTGTAGTGTGAACCCAAGAGGGTGTGATATGGTGAAAAGGGACATCCAGCGTTTGATGGATGAAGGCATGATCCAGATTGTTCAATCCCATCATGTAAATGACGACGTCAATGTCATAGTGCCCGTTTTCAAACAGCAAGAGCGGTTAATAATCCAGTATGATAGCAGCAACAACATGAATGTCAGTCAAAGATCAATTTCGCCGTTGGTAATACGATTAGAGGGCCCAATCCCGTATGCATCTGATAAGGTTGTACCGTACCAGTACAATGCTACGATGATAGAGAATGGTCAAGAGGTTCTGTTACCTACGACCAGTTCAGTGGTGAGCATTGCTGTTGTTACGAAGGTGACTCGTAGTGGTCGAGTATTTGGACTGGTGTTCCCAGAGAATAAAGAAGAAACAAGTGTTGGTAAGAAGGCGGAGGTGTCTAATGTAGATCCGGTTGGTTGTTCAAAAGATAAGTCTGGTGAATCCAGCAACTTGAAAGCCAATGATGATGATGAGGTACTCCGATTGATTAAGAGGAGTGAATTTAATGTGGTTGAGCAGCTGCTCCAGACTCCCTCAAAAATTTCCATGTTGTCTCTGCTTTTGAATTCCGAAGGACACAGAGAAGCACTGCAAAGAGTTCTTGAACAGGCGTACGTAGAGAAGGATGTTACTGTGGATCAATTTGATCACATTGTGGCTAACATCACTTCATGCAATAATCTGAGCTTCTGTGATGAAGAACTCCCTGAGGAGGGAAGAAATCATAATCTGGCTTTGCATATTTCAATGAACTATAAGGAAGATATTTTGTCAAATGTTCTAGTTGATACCGGTTCGTCACTGAATGTGCTTCCGAAGTCAACTTTGTCGAAGTTATCTTACCAAGGAGCTCCCATGAGATATAATGGGGTGATTGTCAAAGCCTTTGATGGCTCTAGCAAAATAGTTATTGGTGAAGTGGACCTTCCAGTCAAGATAGGTCCGAGTGATTTTTCAAATTACTTTTCAAGTAATGGATATCCACCCTGCCTACAGTTGCTTATTGGGAAGGCCATGGATTCATGAGGCAGGGGCTGTTACCTGCACTCTGCACTAGAAACTCAAATTTGTCAAGAATGGCAAGCTAGTGATTGTGGGAGGAGAAAAGGCGCTTTTGATTAGCCATCTGTCATCTTTCTCATATGTGGAAGCTGAGGATGAGGTTGGAACTCTATTCCAAGACTTATCTATTGCTGCTGAGAAGAGAGTTGGGGCACCTATCAAATCATTATGCAGGTTGGTTCCTAACCCCATTGAATACAATGATCCTTCTCCTTCTCCAAATTTTGAATTCCCTGTGTTTGAAGCCGAGGAGGAAAGTGATGTAGAAGTGAGTGATGAATTGACTTGTCTTCTTGAGCAAGATGAAAATATTATTCAGCCGTTTGAAGAACAGATTGAGCTAGTCAACTTGGGTTCCAAGGATGATGTGAAGGAAGTCAAGATTGGGTCTCAACTGCGTCCAGATGCTAAGAAGGGGTTGGTTGATCTTCTTCGAGAATATTCAGATGTGTTTGCTTGGTCCTATCAAGACATGCCTGGGTTGGATTCTGAGATTGTGGAGCATAGATTGTCGTTGAAGCTAAAATACCCGCCAGTCAAGCAGAAATTGAGAAGAACGCATCCTGATATGGCTGTGAAGATTAAAGAGGAAGTTCAGAAGCAGATTGATGTCGGTTTCCTTGTGACTGCTAAGTATCCGTAATGGGTGGCCAATATTGTTCCTGTGCCGAAGAAAGATGGAAAAGTATGTATGTGTGTTAACTATAGAGATTTGAATAAAGTCAATCCGAAAGATGATTTCCCTCTGCCACACATTGATATGTTGGTAGACAATACTGCTAAATTTAAAGTCTTTTCGTTTATGGGTGGATTTTCCGGATATAATCAGATTAAGATGGCACCCGAGGACATGGAGAAGACCATATTCATTACACCCTGGGGAACATTCTGTTATAGAGTGATGCCTTTCGGTTTAAAGAATGCTGGTGCAACTTACCAGAGAGCAATGACTACTCTTTTTCATGATATGATACATAAAGAGATTGAAGTATATGTCGATGACATGATTGCTAAATCGATTAATGAAGAGAAAAATATTGAGCATTTGAGGAAATATAAACTTCACCTGAATCCCAATAAGTGTACTTTTGGTGTTCGTTCTGGTAAGTTGTTGGGCTTTATTGTCAGTGAGAAGGGTATTGAAGTTGATCCTGCCAAGGTCAAAGCAATACAAGTGATGTCTGCGCCCAAAACTGAGAATCAAGTCAGAGGTTTTCTCGACCGCTTGAATTATATTTCCAAATTCATTTCCCACATGACTGCCACGCGTGCGCCTATATTCAAGCTTCTTCAGAAAGATCAGTCTTGTGATTGGACTGAAGACTGCCAGAAAGCATTTGATAGTATCAAGGAATATTTTCTTGAACCTTCGATTTTGTCTCCACCTGTTGAAGGAAGACCGTTGATCATGTATTTGACTGTACTCGAAGATAGTATGGGTTATGTTCTTGGTCATCAAGATGAGACTGGAAAGAAAGAATTTTCAATTTACTACCTCAGTAAGAAGTTCTCCGACTGTGAGACTCGGCATTCAATGCTTGAGAAGACTTGTTGTGCATTGGCTTGAGCTGCTAAGGGTCTGCGTCAGTATATGTTGAATCATACCACTTGGTTGATATCCAAAATGGATCCAATCAAGTATATATTTGAGAAGCCTGCTTTAACTGGGAGAATTGCCCATTGGCAGATGTTGTTATTAGAGTATGATATCGAATACCGATCTCAGAAACCGATCAAAGGTAGTATCTTGGCTGACCACTTGGCCCACCAACCAATTGAAGATTATCAGTCAGTACAGTATGATTTTCCGGATGAAGAGATTTTGTACTTGAAAATGAAAGATTGTGATGAACCATTGCTAGAAGAAGGGCCAAAGCCTGGTTCCCGTTGGGGCATGGTATTTGATAGAGTTGTTAATCAATATGGAAATGGAATTAAGGCAGTGATTATTACTCCACAAGGCACACATCTACCATTTATAGCTAGATTGACTTTCAAGTGTACAAACAACATGGCCGAATATGAAGCTTGCATTATGGGGCTTGAAGAGGCCATGAATTTTAGAATCAAGTATTTGGATGTCTTTGGTGATTCGGCTTTGGTTGTGGATCAAATCAAAGGAGAATGGGAGACGAATCAACCCGGTTTAGTACCATATAGAGATTATGCAAGGAGGATTTCAACTTTCTTTACAAAGGTTGAGTTTCATCATATCCCTCGAGATGAGAATCGGATGGCAGATGCTCTTGCAACGTTGGCATCAATGATTGTAGTAAAATATTGGAATGAAGTTCCCAATTCATCTGTGATGCGTCTTGATAGGCTAGCTCATGTGTTTGCTGTTGAAGAGATCAAAGACGAGAAGCCGTGGTATTACGACATCAAGTGTTTCCTCCAAAGTCAGATTTACCCGCCTGGGGCATCTTTGAAAGATAAGAAGACTTTGAGAAGATTAGCCGATAATTTCTACTTGAATGGTGATATACTGTACAAGAGAAACTTCGACATGGTTTTGCTCAGATGCGTGGATAGCCACGAAGCAGACATATTGATGACTGAAGTGCATGAAGGTTCCTTTGGTACTCATTCCAATGGACATGCAATGACGAAGAAGATGTTGCGAGCAGGTTACTATTGGCTGACAATGGAATCTGACTGTTGCAAGTTTGTGAAGAAATGTCACAAGTGTCAAATTTATGCTGATAAGATTCATGTTCCTCCGACATTTCTGAATGTTATCTCTTCCCCACGGCCCTTCTCCATATGGGGATTTGATATGATTGGGATGATTGAGCCCAAAGCTCCGAATGGACATCGTTTCATTTTAGTGGCAATTGACTACTTCAAAAAGTGGGTTGAAGCGGCATCGTATGCAAATGTAACCAAGCAAGTTGTTGTGAGGTTTATCAAGAATCAGATCATATGTCGTTATGGTGTGCCAAGTAAGATCATTACTGATAATGGATCGAACTTGAATAACAATATGATGGAAGCTCTTTGTAAATACTTCAAAATTGCACATCATAACTCTTCTCCCTATAGACCCAAGATGAATGGGACTATTGAAGCTGCGAATAAGAACATCAAGAAGATTATCCAGAAGATGGTTGTCACGTATAAGGATTGGCATGAGATGCTCCCATTTACTTTACATGGGTATTGTACATCTGTCCGTACTTCAACAGGGGCAACCCCTTTCTCTCTTGTGTATGGTATGGAAGGAGTGCTCTCGGTAGAGGTTGAGATTCCTTCATTGTGTGTGCTCATGGAAGCCAAGTTGACTGAAGCTGAATGGTGTCAGACCAGTTTGACCAGTTGAATTTGATTGAAGAGAAGAGATTAATTGCCATGTGTCATGGTCAGTTATATCAGTAGAGAATGAATAAAGCTTTTGATAAGAAGGTCAAACCTCGAGTGTTCAGAGAAGGTGACCTTGTGCTCAAGAAGATTTTATCATTCAAGCCAGATTCTAAAGAAAAATGGACTCCCAATTATGAAGGCCCATATGTTGTTAATAGAGCCTTTTCAGGCGGTGCATTGATTCTTACAACTATGGATGGTGAAGAGTTCACTCGTCATGTGAATGCAGATGCAGTCAAGAAATACTTCGCCTAAAAAATTGAAGAACAACTCGCTAAGTAGAAAACCAGAAAGGGCGACTTAGGCAAAAATGAGCGTCTCGGTGGATTGAAAACCCGAAAGGGTGATCCAGGCAAAAATTAGAGACATAAAACAGAAAGAAATTTCCCGATAAGTTTAGTACCCCACCTTGGGGGCAACTTATGAAAAAATTAGGGATTATGGCAAGTAACTGCATTCTGCTGATCTTCAGTGTTTTGAAGGTTTGCTTGAGCACCAGGGTTGACATCAGCTCATCATCCCAACAACGGTCAAGAGCACAGTGGATATCAAGAGTTGGTAGAAGGATTAAGGATCATTTGTATTCAATGTACCCTTTTCCATGTAAATTACCATTTTCAACTTTGTAAAAAAATCTATGGAGTCTTGTCATTTACAAACTACCATTTTATTAAATAAAGTTAAGCTTTTATCCAATTGTTTCTACTCTTATTTACTTCAGCCAATAGTTTTAAATTTTATTATGATCATTTTGAAATTGAATTTTAAATCAAAATCAAGTTTTCTTTAAAATATAAAAGCAAGAATCTTTCCAAAGCAAGTAAAAGGAATATCAATCGCATTTCAATAAAAAGCAAGTCCTTAGATGCGAAGCATCAGAGGTTCTCCAAGAAGTTAACCCTTCGGGTATCCATAGACATCATTGTTGATTCATTTCTGGAGTGTTTGATCCCCGGTAGAGATTATTTCTTTATCCCCAGCCGAGTTGTTTGATTCAGATACCCTGCGGCGTGTCCTTCTCCAGCAGAGTTTCAGCCTTCCCCAGCGGAGTTCGTATTTCCTCAGCAGGTGGATCTTCATCAGAGATGTTTGTTTTTTCCCCAGTAGATCGCTTTGGTGTCCCCACCAATCGTTGTATCTTTGCTCCCAGACAGAGTTTTCCTCCTGGTTTCTGAGCAGCTTCTAAGCATTTCCTTAACAGGGTTGTCTCCCATTTTTATGGTGTTGACCTAAAATTCCCCACATACTGGATGTTATTTCCTCGGCAGATCTCCTTCGTTCCTCATCTAGGGTTGAGCCCTTGGGATGTTGATCTCTCTATTCTCTAGCAGCTGTCTCCATATTTTGTGGATTGACCGAGGATTGTACCGGCGGTTCAATTTCTTTGCGACACCTCTGTATCCTTTGCGATCATTTTGTCAGCATAATCATCATATATACATATACATATATTCATATAATTTCATAATTTGCATATCCTGCATCTTCCTATTTGATTTGTTTGAGATTCTCATTCTCTGTTACGGCGGTACTTTATCCCCATACCAAATCTGGTGCCTGTCCTCCTTCAGTTGTAGAGTGTCAGCCCCTTAAGTAGAAAGACTTTAACCTTTCTCCGTTTCCCCACTGAGTTTGTCTCCTCGTGGATGATTGTTATTTCAGTTTCTTCTCCAGCAAATTTTTGTAGATGGGATTACTCCCCTTGAGTTATGTCCTCATTGGGTTGCGTCTTGGTTGACCGTTTTCTTTCTAGCTCTTACCTAGATAGATCTTTTGGTCCCCTAAGAGTCTATTACCCAATAACTGATAATATTCTTCTTAGTTTGCAGTTTGTTACTTCTTTCCTAATACCCGACAAAAGTACCCTTTTTCCCTTAGTGGAATCCCCAGTGGATATATTCCCTAGAAAGTATATCCTTGATATGTTCATCTTAACCGGTGACAGATATCTTTTCTTCCCCCGCAGGAGTTTATCCTTGATATGTTCACTTTAACTAGTGACAGATATTCTCACTTTTGGTATTCTACCCAGTAAAAAGGTAGTTGTAATCCCTATTTTGTTCCTCAGAGAGTTAATCCTTGATATGTTCATCTTAGCCGATGACGGGTTTCCTTCTCTTGATTGGTCTTCTACCCAGTAACAGGTAGTTGTAATTCCTACTTTGTCCCCTCGTAGAGTTAATCCTTGATATGTTCATCCTAACCGGTGACGGATTTTCTCTCCGACGGTTTTCTATCCAGTTTTCGATAGATATAATTCATCCCTGTTGTTCAGTTGGTATATCCTTGATATGTTCATCCTAACCGATGACGGATATCCTCCTTGACATTTCCCAGGAAAGTTCATCCTTGATATGTTCAGTTTAACCGGTGACGGATTTTCTTCCCTATTGAGTTTATCCTTGATACATTCATCCTAACCGATGATAGATACTCTCACCCTTGGTCTTCTGCCCAGTAACTGGTAGTTGTAAATCCTATTTTCTGCAATTTTCCCCCAGCAAGGCTATTCTTACCCAGTAACCGGTAATGAATATTCCCTCATGGCTTTTCCTCAGCGAGTCATCCTTGATATGTTCATCCTAACCGATGACGGATGTTCTCTCTGTCAGATCTTTATTATCTCCTTACCCAGTAACTGGTAGTAGATAATAGATGCCTGCTCCTCCTGTGTTGAAGTGTATTTCTCCCCAGTTGAGTTGAGTGCGTATTTCCTTAGTGAAATCGTTTTTTTCTCTCCAGCGTGAGTCGAGTACTTCAGTTTTACCCTGACTTATTCGTATCCCCTGCAGATGTTGTTATTTTCCCGGCCGAATCTTTCCATTTTGTATGGAATTCCTCGAGTCCCCTAGTAGTTTTAAGTCGTAGCCTAGCCTACGCATAACCCCTTTTTATCCCCCCAGAGTCTTTGTCTCCCCAACGAGTTTTCCTTACGGAATGCATTATACTCCTGCGGACTTTTGGTCTCTCTGATTTCTTTTTCCTTTGTGGCAATATTTCCCCATAGAGTATTAACTTTTGCATTCACATCATATGCATCATGAGGTCTCTTAGAGACCAAAATTTGTTTATGTATGTTGTTATTTAAGCCCATTCTACTGAGTCGTGCCAAAGATTTTGACCTTCACCTCCTCAGTTAGAATGTCCTTAAATAGGGGAAGCTGTAAGACCCTAATTTTGACCCTAAGAGCCCTCATGCAATTCCATCATAAGCATAAGCATTGAGACCATACCTTGGCATCCTCCTTACCCCTCTTTCATTGGGTTTGTTTTGGGGAGATATCACCAAGCACTTTGTGATTATATCATGCTTATATTTTATCATTTTTTTTACTAACCAAAATACCAAAAATATGTCTTTGTATTTTCCTAACTCTTTTGTAGGAAGGACATGATCTTATTGATTCATCAAGTCCACATGTAGGGTTTGAGACCCTCATGAACAAAGAGCACAACCAATAATTGATTCAAGAATGGTTATGAATATCATATATGAGTCCCAATGATCTCTACATGTTATATTGATCAAGTTTCCTTCAAGAGTTTGAGGGTGATTTGCCTTGGAAACCCTAGTTTGACTGGGTATCTTGAGTAACTTCTCCAACAAGCTATCTCACCAATTGATCAAATTTCTCAAAGGACACTTCAAAATTCATCATCTTATGCATATATGATCTACCATGAGCCAATAAAGTCAAGAGAATTGGAAATTAGCAAGTTGCTTTTAAAATACATTCCAAACAACTTTCATGTTAAGACCTAGAGCTATTTTTGCTTTTAAAATCATTTTCTATGTTGAAACATTATAGGTCATTTTATCTAAACCCTAATTTGAATGTCAAATTCCCAAGGTCATAACCAGCTCAATTTTTATGAGATGAAAGATTTCCAATTTGAACAATCAAACTCAATGTGTCTAATTCAACTTTGATGTTTGGAGTGGGAGCTAATTCAACTTTTTTGAGCATGTGATATGAGGCTACATTATAGGTCACTTTTGACCTATACCATTGATCAAGTGATTTTTCCAAACTTCAAAAATGCATAACTATATCATTTCAAATCCAAATGACATTAAATTTGTGATCATTTTGAATGTATTTGAGAGAGATACAACTTTGATGCAGACACTTTTCTTATTTGGAGCTCCCATAAAAAGTTAAGCAAGGTGGAATATTGAGACATATGGCTTGACACTTAGAAAATTTTTGATATGTCAAATTTTTCCAAACTTCCACCTCAAATTTCTCCAAGTTCCAAGCTCCAAATGAAAAAGTGTTCAACATCAAACTTGTTCCTCTTGATCTCACCTTTCCAAAGAGCTCAAATTCATTCATTTTGGATGAGAAATGCATAGGCTGCACATGGCTTAAACAAGCTGATATCATTTGGCATGGATCAATCTTCAAGCATCAATGTACATGTGCTTTGCAATCCAAGCCTACTTCAACACATTTGATCTTCAATCATGGACTTCAAACCATCATTTCACGGGCCTATGCGCGCCCATGCAGCATTACATCACATTTGCCAAATTTGGAAAGTGAAAAATGAGTGTCCAAATATCACAGGATTTAGCTGTAAATAGAGCTTCAATTGCTCAGAATTAACAACACCATTGCGCCAGCTTTGATCCCCCATTGAAAACCCTTCACTCTCAAAGGATAAACCTGATAAATTCATTTGAATTTGAGCTTGAATCTCCACTGTTTTGGAATTCAATTCTCCAGGAATCCATTGTTTCTAAACTATTCAATTCTCTTCCTACAAGCAATTGAAGTGAGTCCAAGCACAAGCCAGATCAAGATCCATCATGTTCAGACCTCCATTGAAGGTAATTTGCACATATTTTAAACTCTTAGATTCTCTCAAATTCTTGCTCAATTCCATTGATTCTTTGGTTGTCTGAAGTCCTACCAATGTAGGCAAGAAGATTGAGTTGCTTTGAGGCCAAATCGAAGCAACTCAGTTCATGTACCTCAAATTTCAATTCCACATATCTCTCAATATATTTGGAATTGGAGTGAATGGAGGTCAGATTCGAGCTCAATGCCATTTTTTCTTCAAGATCATGTCCTTGTTTTTCTTTTTGGTGATGGTTCATGTTGACCAATCTGGTGAGGAAGATGACCGGAGCTCAGGCTCCGACGATGACTTGGAAAGGTTGTGAACCATAGGATCCGTGTATCACGTTTTAATCTTGAGCGTTTGTTTTAATTACCATTGGTACAACGTAGTTGACTAAGGTACATATGGAATGTGCGCTTTGGATCATCAGATCTGCCACCTCAATTAATGAGGGAGATCTGATGGTCCACGTATTTTAGAATTTTAGAATTTTTGTTTTAATTGCATTTTCTTCAATAATTCATATTAAATTCAATATTGATCCAAAAAATATGGGACTTTCACCAAAAAAATTCAAATATTTTTCTCTTTCATATTCTGAATTTAAATTATTTTTTGGATAATTATTAATATTTTTCATGAATTAATTGATTTTGTACTTGTTTTTAATTGTTTAAAAATATTTTTAAGTGTCCAAAAATTATGAAATTTTTTCTCCAAGGTCCTTTGACCTTGTTTGACCTATGATAAATCTCATGGCCATTTCTTTGGTGTCTTTATGAGATTTTAGGAATTGGACAAAACATATTTGATTTTAATGCATTATTTTATTATTTTTAATTGAATAAATGCCAATTAAATTTTGTTGACCATTTGTATTGACTTATTTGAGTTTACTATTTGTTGTTGGGCCTTGGTCAAGGTTGACTTGACTTTTTTAAGTTAATATCATTGGATTTAGGGGATTGATGGAATGTACATTCCATCTCCCAAAATGAATGAATGATATTAATTTGATAAAAGTCCTCCTTTGACCAATTTGTGATCTCATTCATCCCCTTCCCACTTCATCTCATTCATCTTCTTAATTCATTCATTTCCATTTGGCCTATGACATCTCCAAGTCCTAATGCTAGTTGATTTGAAAAATTGACATGAGTATGGATGAGATTAGGCCATACCTTCTGCATATTTTTTTTTTGTGGTATGTTTTATGAGCATAGTCCATTATACTATGTCTATAACATACATTAACACCAAACTCTATTGCCCGACCTCAAATAGTTGTGACTTCTACATAAGTCCAATTACGATTGCTTAACATAGCGCTAAATTTGTGACACAAAAGGCATAAGCATTCTAGTTAGTGAGATTGTAAGTCTCCCCTCTTTCATGGTATTGTGCGGAAACTTGGCCTTCTTTCCTTCCTTTGGAAGATGTTTTGGTTCAAGGATCCATGCTTGTGATAAGTGGGTTGAGTGTTCTCCAAAGAATGTCTTGAAATCAAAAGTAAAACAAAACTAACCTCTAACATACTAACTATTAACTTTTAATTTCAAGCTTTTACTTTAATGCAATTTACTTTTAGCACTTTATATCATTTGCCATTATACATGTCATTCTAATTATTTATGTTAATGTGATTTTCACTTTGTCCATTTGGACCATATTGTGTGATATATTTTGTTTGTGTTACTTTGTTTGTTTGTGTGGTCTTTGACCATTTAATGTACCTAATCAAAAACAAAAACACTAAAAAACTTTTGAGTGGACTGTTGATTTGATCTTGAGTAAATGGGCTTAGAATCTAGGCAACCTCCCTATTCTAATGGACTTGGCCAATGCTAATTTGTTGAAGGACCAAGTGCTTGCAATCTGAAATTCATCTGATACATCTTTGAAGATCTCTCTAAGATTCATCTGTAACATGATCATGGTGTAGCTGTTATTTTGAACCTATGACTTGTGGAATTCATCTGTTGCATGGGTCATTTTGAAGAAGATCATGGAATGGATAAAGCTTGGATGAAGCCATCTTTATTTGATGCCTTGCTCTTCAAGATTGATATAATTGTGCATTTGTGTGTTGTTTGATTCTAAAAGTCCAAGGGAATTCTGGGTTTCTATTGACATACTTGTCTATTGGATTGCTACCCATTTGGTCAGATCTTTTTCAACTCTAAACTTTTAATTTTTGTACATAGGGTAGTCTCTTCATCTTCTCCCCATTTCTTTAATTTCAAAATCTCTCCCTCCATTTTCAAAATCTTCTTTGTGTGAACTATTTTTGTTCTAAACTTTGATCACTTTTGCAAAAAAAGATAGAAACTCTGGCCTTATGCCATTGCATTTTCAAACTTATTTTCTTAAAGCAAACTTGTAAATAAACTTAACTATACTTGACTTAAACTTTAAAAAAGCCAAAAAGAACTAACTTATTCAAATCATTTTAAGCCTTTGTGTCTTTCAAACTTAAATTTTGTTAAAATCAATGCATTCACTTTGATATTTGTATCACGAACTATGGGGTGTTGATCCCTCACTTTTATGTTGGTACGTAGGCACAAGACCGAAGGTCTTGTCAAACATAAAAATATAATTAATGAATTCTTTTCTCATCCCCCCCATTCTATTTGTTTGTAAACATCACTTTGTACAAAATACATATGCACACAAAAAGGGCTCCCTAGGAGTACCTAGGACACTTTGGGTGCTAACACCTTCCCTCTATGTAATCAACCCCCTTACATGTGATCTCTGACTTTTATTAGTTTTTATTTGAAAACTTCTTACTTCTTGGGTTTTGTTCGTACTTTTTCCCTTTTCCCTTTTCCCTTGGAAATAATAAAAGCGCGGTGGCGACTCTTGTTAATTGATCTCTAGCTTGTCAATAGCTTGATGATCATGAATTTCCCGCTACAGGGTACCAAGAGCACTAATTAGTGATGAAGGTACCCATTTTCTGAACAAGTTGATGGAGAACCTATTAAGGAAATACAATGTAAAGCATAAAATCTCCACACTGTACCATCCTCATATAAGTGGACAGGTTGAAGTATCGAATCGACAGATAAAGCAGATTCTGGAAAAGACAGTCATCATGCCGTGAAAGGATTGGTCGATCAAGCTAGAGGATGCACTATGGGAATACAGAACAACGTTCAAAACCCCCATAGGTATGTCCCCGTACCAACTAATCTACGGCAAAACCTGTCATTCGCCGCTTGAACTCGAGCACAAGAAATTCTGGGCTACCAAATTTCTAAACTATGATCTTTCCAAAGCGGGGAAATCCCGGAATCTTCAATTACAAGAGCTAGAAGAATTCAGAAATCGAGCATATGAGAATGCCAAGATATACAAAGAACAAACAAAAACATGGCATGACCGGCACATTAAGAAGAAAGAACTTCAGGAAGGACAACTGGTGCTATTATTTAATTCCAGGTTGAAGTTGTTCCCTGGAAAACTAAGGTCGAGATGGTTGGGACCCTTTATGACACATAAGGTATTTTCGCATGGAGCCATTGAGCTTAGAAACCCGGAAAACGGGGACACGTTTAAGGTAAATGGGCAAAGAGTTAAACTGTACCTACAAGGGCAGGAGGGTGGTCTGATAGACAAAGTCCGTCTTACCAGAAAAGAGGAAGCACCGTCGAGCCATGCGACGTTAAACGAAGCGCTTCGTGGGAGGCAACCCACGCAATTTTAGATTTAATCAGTGTGTTTATGTTTTGTAGGTTTAGACAGGTGTTCTACAGAGGAGGGGAAAAATACTTCAATATATAAGTCGCGTTGAATGGAAGGACGCTACCTGAAGATAAACGAAATGAAAGATCCGAAAAACGGGCAGTTTTGCAGTTTGACACGGGCACCCGTGTCAGCTGACACGACCCTTGTCAGGACCTTGGAAAGAAATGAAAAAAGAGTAAAATAGTGGCTTGGCACGACCACCCATGTCAGCTGACATGACCCGTGTCAGGCGCACCGAAGGATGATGGTTTTTTGGGTTGTGACAGTGGCTTAACACGACCCGTGTCAAGAGGCCTATAACGTCTCTTTAGACAGTAGCCTGACACGGACGACTGTGTCAGCTGACACGGCCCGTGTCAGGGAGACAAAATTCATTTTTTTTTGAAAAATTTGAATTTTCATGGGACCCACCATTTAAATTTACCATTAACCACACATTACCCACCTACCCCCTTCCCCATAATCAGATTTTAAACCACTTATTTCTCCTTCTCTCTCACAATTTCATATTCCTCACTCTTTCTCCCTAAAACCCTCTTCAACCTCCATTAAACCTTCTCACTAAAATCTTCCATAACTACCACTTCCATTACCTTATCGCAAAAAACCCCTTCACAACTATTACTCCATTTTCTGCCCTCGTCCTAACCACGGTTTCAGAATCTTCTAATTTCACATATTTGAAATTTCGTTTTTTTTGCAGGTCCAAAATACCCCCGAGGAGGATTCTGATAGGAAAACAACAACTAGCCGAAATGTCGAGGTCACAAAAGCGACCCAGCCGGAACCCAAATCTGCATGACATTCTATTCAACAATCCAGAACAGGAAAAGCGGTATCAAGTCCACCAGAAATGAAAGCTCACACCTACCAGGTATATGTGCGAGCAAACTTTGAATGGTTTAGAGCTAAAAATTGAAGTGGACATGATGTTCCACGTATTGGGGATGTTGGAGTTTATGAGCCTTGAAGCGCTGACGTATGAGCGTATCACGCTCGAATTTTTAAGCACGCTGGAATTATAACTCGAAAAGAGATGGATCGACACAACCAGGTACTATTTTGGGACTTTATGTTTCCATCAATAATTATCATGAATTGTCTGTAGAAGAATTGACAAGGATACTGCGACTCCCGCTGTACGGACCGGGGGCGGTCCTAGATGGGTTTTCGCCAAAAGACTTTTGGATTTCCATCACGGGGAGGACGAATTACACCTCCAAGGGTGCGAAAGCCTTCCGCGTGCAGAACCCGTGTTACCGCTATGCCCAGAAGGGTTTGGCGTACACCCCGTTCGGACGGGGCGATAACACGGGTGTAGCAACTCAACGGGAGTTGTTTTTTATGTACTCGATGACGCAAAACAAGGCCATCAGGCTGTCTTTGCAGCTGATTATCTTGGAAGAGTTGGCCGAGTGGACTCTGGAGGCATCTCCGTCGGAGGCATGATCACCCAAATTGCTATACATTTAGGGTATTAGGCAGTTTTACTGGAAGACACTCCAGTAGTAGGTAAGACCAAAATTAACATGGTAGCACTGATACAACAAGATATGGTTTCCGTTGCTCCCACTTATTATTCTATTCTCATTCATAAACGATTTATTATGGCTCTTCCGGATCCGGACATAGTTAGTATTACTGACTGTGCAAACTGGTTATATGTGAGTGCTGACCCCGACACTGAGGAAGGCCACGATGCTGAGCACTTTGCTACAGGTGAGCAGTTTGTAGGTGACGATGCAGATGCAACAGAAGCAGAAGAGGAGGAGCGTCAATGACAGTTTCTACCCCCACCTCTGGAACCTGCCCAATAGGAGGCAGGATCCTCTTCCTGGTATGACGACCAATGGACCTGGGTACAAACCGAGCTCGGCGACTTGAGGACCGAGCAAACACGACAAGGTATCGAGTAGGCCCGATAGGGGGCAATGTTGGATGAAATAAGCCTCATGATGCGGAAATTGATGTTATATTTTCCTCCCCCGCCTCCTTAGTAGAGTGATGTGAGTTACCTCCTTCGTCCTTGTTCACAAACATTGAGGATAATGTTTAGTTCAAGTATGGGGGAGGTTTTATGTTATTTTCAGTATTTTGTTATTTTTTTCTAAGAGTTTTTCTATTTCACATTATTACTGTTTTGCATTTGGTTTGTCTGTTTTTAGGATACAATATGCTGCAAGTGTTTCAGGTCCGTGGTGTTATTGTAAAATTAGTGATGACCACGAGTGAGAGTGGATGAAATGATCACTCCACTTATCATTTCTTATTGTGAAGGATCTTCCCAGGGAGTCGACACTGCTGAAGAAAAGACCGGACACAACATATATAACTTAATCAACATAAGTGCCTTATGCATTCCGAAGTAAGGAAGAAGTCACACCATACAAGAGGTACTGTGGATGATGTCAAGCTTTAACTAACATGGTGAGTGCATAAAAAGCCAAACACATTGATCATCATGAGCGATATTCAGGTATGTCTTTATCACTCTGAATTTGCGTAGATTCTCTGGGATTTTCATTGCATATCTAGACACACTTAGGCACGTTGTTTGAATATAGCCTTGAGCCTTTCTAGCCTTCCCAGTAATTTTATCCTTTGTAAACCCCATTTGAGCCTGTATCCATTGTTTGTTTAACCCCGTAAATGTAACCTGCAACCAAAACACTTCTTGACCCTGTTCAGAGTCAAGGTGATATTATTAAGCTGTGTTAAAATTCTAAGTTTGGGGTAAACCCCATAAGTTTCAAAAACCAAGGTGAGTGCGAAAAAAAAGAGGATCATCGGAAAAAAAGAGAAAATAAAATAAACTCGATGGTTCAAAAGAAGCACTGGCCGAAGGAAGGGAACTTGGTTGAAAAAACAAGAGTAACAAAGAAAAACCCGAGCTATAGAAAAAAAAGGGAAAGAAGGAAAAGGAACAAACATAGTGAAAATAATATTAACATTGACTCTGAACCAAAAACCACTTGTTTCCCGTTTTGTTTATAATTTCCACACCATAACCCAAGCCTCGTTATAACCTGAAAGACCTCAAAAAAGTGTGTGTTGTGTGTAGGCGATATGAAAGGAGAAACTATTCAAACTTATGAGTTGGTATTGCATATTATGAATTAAGAGTGAAAACACGTTAACCCCGAGAGACTTGGTGAGAGTGTGATATAAGTTGACAGGTGAAATGGTAGCTCGAAGTGGAAGTACGACGGAAAACTCACGAGGAAAAGCAAGAACTATAAAAGGAAGAGTGAAGGCGTTAGCGAAAGATCTTAGTAGTGTTAGGATAAGAATGAAAATCTTGAGAAGTGACACGCAGTGTCATCTGAAACATTACTTGAGGACAAGCAATAAGCTAAGTTTGGGGTTGTGATCAGTCACCATTTTCATTAACTTTTAGTTACTAATCCAACAAGAAACCGAGGATTTTGAGACACTGTGCAAGCATTTTGGTACTTTTAAAGTCAATTTTAATTCCCTCAAGATATTTTAGCATTTCTAGTAATCGTCATGTTTATTTTATATTTTCGTGATTTTATGCGTGGGATGTCTGTGTTTTTGTCCTACAAATCCAGGTAGAAGAACCGAGGAACTCGAAGCTAGATAGTGAGGAATTCTAGCAAGCGAAGGAATGAAAAACAATCAGTACAGGAGGTCTGACAAGGCCACCCATGTCACGTGACACGGGCCTTGTCAGGCAGAAGGAGAACTAGGAGTAAAGCCAGAATCCTGACACGGCCCGTGTCAGGCCAACTACCTAGCTATGTTGCTTCTCCATGGGCGTGTCAAGCTGGGGAGTAAGCTGACACGGCCACCCGTGTCAGCTGACACGGGCTGTGTCAGCCCATGCCCATAATTTTCCTGTTTTCGGGCTTTTATCATTGGGCTTGAGTTGCAAGGATATTTTTGAGTTGTCCACCTTTTGCTTGGAATTTTCACTATATAAGGGAACCTTCTACCAAAGAAGAGATCATCTTGGAACGAGGCGAACACAGAATTGTCAAGCAATCAAGTATTATAGAGAGCAAGGAGTTTGGAGAATGGAAGGTTTTCATGAGCGGAAGCGATTGAAGATCCAAGTCATCCAATTACTTGTAATGTGTATTTTTCATCTTGAATTTGTTTTGAACAATATGAGTAGCTAAACCCCCCAAATGCTATGGGGTGTCCCTGATTTAGAATTGTAATTACTTTGAGTTTACAATTGCATTTATAATATTATTCTTACGGTAACCTTTTGATGTGTTTAATGCTTTCTCTTTCGGACCAATCGAGATTGTTTTATGGTTATTAATTAGGATGGACCGCCATTGGTAAGGTTTTTATAAGGTTACTCTACAGTAGATATCACCTAGGACTAGGGATACCTTGTGTGAATCAGAGCATTCTTGATATAATAAAGCTTAACTTCACCCCAATTGCCCATGGACATAGAAATTAGGGTAGAATGATTAAAGGTTTTCTCACCAAGGACTTGGGAGAAAATACCCTTGAGAGCTGGTAGTAATTGATATTTGTTTATGCAATAGTGACTCAATGTTGTTACAGGAATAAATCATACACCTTCCATGGCATTGTTCCTCATACCTTGCAAACCCTTATATCTATTATTATTTTACGTTACCTTTATTTTTATAATTTTGAATTTAAAAACCCCAATTATAATTTTTGTTTAATTGAATGATGAATTGAGCTCAATATTAACTTGCAGTCCTTGAGATCAATATTTAGGGAATTTCCCCTTTATTACTATAACAGGAAAAATAATAGACTTGCTATTTTTCCGATCAGGAATCCCCAACAATCATATTCCTGCAATCCTCAAAACCCCACCAAAGCTCCAATCAAACAGAAGTTAGGGTTTAATATCTAAACCCTAACTCTCTTGAGCTAAGCCTTGATCTAGGAACTTTGCACAAAAGAGAAGAAAGAGGAAGTTAAAAAGGGACAGAGAAGCAATCAAATCAAAATAAGAAGAAGGGAATAAATCTTACCTCATCGTCGGGATAAAACTCCACTCTGAAGGTTGGTCTTTGTAATCTCACCATTACTCTGAATTGTTGTTTATATGGATATACTAGGGATTTGAATTATGTTTGATTTAGGGGTTTCTGGGTGTAAGACCCCAATTTGACCCCTAAGATCCATCATGCCATCTCATAGTTTTGCATTGGCATTGGAATCACACATTGGTATTCTCGTCACCTATCATTCATTGGGTTTGCATTGGGAGATATAACCAAGCATATATGATTGTATCATACTTTATTTTCTTTGTTTACTAACCAAAATACAAAAATATGTCTAATATATCTTTGTTTCCTTTGTAGGTAGTGTGTGTGTCCATTTGTGCCCCACTATAGCGGGGTATTCGTTACCTTTAGATTTATTGACTAAATCAAACGTAAGCATACAATTCGAGTCGCCACCGCACTTCTATTTATCCAAAGGAAAGGTTAGAAAGCGAATAAAAACCAATAAGTTTTATCAAATCAAAAATAAATAAAAATGTCAGAGATCTGGGTAAGGGGGTTGGTTATGCGATGAGAAGGTTTTAAGCACCCAAAACATCCTTAGTACTCTAATGGAGCCCTTTTTGCAAAGTGTATTGTAGGTTGGTATTTGTGAAGAATATTTGTGTAAACATGATTGGGGAGATGAGAAAAGAATATACAAATTATTTACAATTTTGTTGTTTGAAAGGATAAACCCATTGCCTACGTACCATCACCAAGGTAGGATCAAAACCTCGTAATTCGGGGTAAAAATCTCAAAATATGGGTGAATTGATTTGATCAAAAGCCTTAAGGTCTTTTGTTATCAAAGGGAGAAAACTCAACCTAAACCAACAATCCACCATGTAAGGAGAGCTTCAACATACTAGTGAGAGATCCACCCTATAATAAGTATGGAAGACTTATAGTCCAATCCCTAAGGATAAGGCGAGGTTTACATCAACCACTATGATAACTCAAACCTAATGACTAATGTTTATGAAAAAGGCTTTAACAAAGGTGGCCATTGGAACCACAAAAGATCACTTGAAGTGAGTTGTATTTACAAGTTAGAAGTATTCACAAAATGAAGTCAAAGTTGACTTAAGGTTCAATTCATAATGAGTATTAGTGAAAAGAGTTTGAAAAGTCAAAGGCATATGGCCTAGGTTTCTAGTTTTGAAAACAATGTCAATGTTTGCACGAAAAGAGTTTGGCTTGGGTTAGAGTGGGGAGAAGAAGAGAAGGGCTAGTCCTAAACATGCAAAGATGAGAGAAGAGATAAAACCCTTGGAGTTCCTTTCTTGAGATCATAAAGATGATTCAAGATGCTCCTTTCCTTTGGACTTAGCAATCAACTCAAGCAATCAAACAAATATTCAATCAAGATCCTAGGATCTCCATTTGGCTTGTCTCTCTTAACTTGGTAATTCGTGACAATGGTCCTTCTTACTATCTCAAGTTTGGAATCCCTATCACACAAGAACAAACAATCAAAAAGTTCACAATGCAATAAGAGGAATGGACAAAGAGTGAGTTTAGACTAGGGGTCCTTTCAAGTCATCTTCAAGATTAAGCATTCTAAAGGCACGAGGCCTAGTTGCTCTTGAACTCCATTAAGCATAGGTAAGGTCCTAATTCTAAGTCATTTCTCCTTTTTGCACTGGGTTCACACAAACAATCACAAAACAAACACAAAGCCACAATATATTTATATACAATAATGAGCTCAAGTGAGCAAAAGGAAAATAGCATAAACATAAAATATGAGCTCAAGTGAGCAAAAGGAAAAGGCAATATGAATAAATGAGCAAGAAATTAAATTGCATTAAAGTAAATTGCAAGAATTAAATGTTTGAATTAAAAAATTGTAATTAATAGTTAATGTTAGTGTGCCATAAGGCAATTTAGCGCTATGTTAAGCAATCGTAAGTGGACTAATGTAGTAGTCACACCTATCTGAGGTCGGCCAATAAAACTATAGGCAAATAAGCACAAGTTAGAGATCATGACTAGTAAGCCAAGCTCCTACAACTTGTCATGCCAAAAGAAAAGAAGGAAAGGCCTTGTATGGATCTTAGGTTTTTTGCTTGACCAAGAAGCAACCTATCTTGGACACAAATCAATTCACTTGATCTTTGATCAAGTTGAATTTGATTTGGATCAAAGAAGGTTAAGCCTCTCATATGTCTAGACTAACCACAAATCATTAACTCATTGGCCAAAAGAAAAAGAAGAAGAAAAGAGATGAAGAAGAAATGGACAAAGTGAGAATTCAAATGACATAATCAAAATACAATGATCAAATGTGAATGAAATCAACATCAATCAATGGTAAACAGAAGTGAAATGAAGATTAGAAGTCAAGAAATGTCAAACATATTTTTGGTATTTTTTGGAATTAAAATAATACATAAAATAAAATGAACAAAGTATGGTCAAACTTCAAATTCAATTCAAATCAACTTGAATAAGTCCAATTGAATCATCATAAGTCTAACATGGTCAAACTAGGTTTGACAAATTTTCTCAACATTTTTTGAAAACAGAAACTATTTTAAAACAATTAAAAATCAAGAAAAATAACACAAATGAATTAAAATCTCAAACAAATCTCAAATCAATTAAGAAATTGATGAGAGTATTTTTCATTGACTTATCATCATCCATATGTGTTAAGAAATACTTTTGGAATTTTTGGATATCAACACGTAATTAAAATGAATTAAAAACTATTAAAAACAAAATAATTCACAAAAAATATTAAATGGAATCACAAAAATAATTAAAAATCAGATTATGAAACTAGATTTTAAATTTTTTTTTGTTGCAATTGGTCTCATATTTTTGTGATTCCAAATAAAAGAGTTATGAATTTTTGAAATAAAAGGGAATAAAAGAAAATAAAACAGAAAAATAGAAAATAGGAAAATCAGGAAGTGTTGGATCCAGTTCATTAAATGACGTGGACAACATCAAAGGCTCAGAGGCGCGCTTCCATCATGTACATGAGTCCAACGCGTAACATAGTTGCATTTAAAAAAGTCAAATAAAGTAAAGGCTGAGATTAGATCATAGGAGTCAGATCCAAGGGCCCAGGTGATTCCACATGGGGACGATGGTGGAAACCACCGTCTTCTCCGGTGAGCCAACAGAAACCAACAACCAGTTGCATGTTTTCAAACCTCAACTAAAATACCCGTGCCTTATATAAAAATGAAGCTGGGGTGATGTACATCACCCCTGTAACCTTGGATTTCTCTCAAGATCTCTATAGGATGAGAAATCTGAGATGGAAAATCCAGGTGTTCAATATGAAATGTATCAATTCACAAAATCAAAGCCACCATTGGCTTGCCTCTCACACGAGGACTTCAGAGAACCAAATAAACACAAGCTGATCACAATATATAATGAGATATGGATCCAAACAGTTGAGCAATGAACCTTTGAAGTGCAGCTTTAAACAACACGATCGGCTCCAATTCTTGCTTGCAGTTTGATCTTGAGGTATGATGTGAATGCAAGGCTAAGGAATTAGTATTGAAGATCAATTGATTTTGTTGAAATTCAAACTTGAAATGAGAAATTAAAAATGAGAATTCCTTTGGTATGGTTAGGTTTCCAATTCTGCAGAGCTTCAGGTTGATTCAAGGATGAAAATTGAATGAAGCAAGGTACTTATTTATAGCTGAAGATGCAAGCAAAGCAAGGCAAAAACTCGTGTGCATGATCATTGGTTCCTCCATACATGGGCCTGTACAGGCGCATGTGAGTGAAGGTGAGAAAAACAAGAAAGGGGGGGTTTGAATTGTTTGAAAAATAAGCGCTTTTGCAAAATGAAATCACACAATGATTTTATACTGGTTCGCTTATAACACAAAGCTACTCCAGTCCACCCGGCCAAGGTGATTTCGCCTTCAACAAGGACTTAATCCACTAATCTTGAAAGATTACAAACAACCCCTAAGAGAAAAGAAAATCTCTTAGTCCTCTCAAGTCTACAGACTACAAAGAGTCACTTGAGGAAATCAAATAAAAAATAGATACAAGATGTGTAATCTAGAGTGCTTCTAAGAAAGCAAATATTACAAACTTAAGAACAAATTTTTCACTTGATAAGCAAAAGCTTAGTGAAAATCTTTGAAGAACAAAGATGTTTTTCTTGAGCGTGATATGATTTTAGTATAGTTTTGGCTAGTGATTTCTTCGTATATACTGAATGAGATTTCTTCTCTATTTATAGGAGTTGAAGTAGAGTTGAAGTAGCGTTGAATCTGTTGGATATTGAGATGTAATTACGCCATTCCATTAATAGCTTCTGCAGTAGACTTTTTCACTTAGAAGTGACTACTTACCACAATTAGTATCTTCTCTCTTGGAAGTGGAGATTAACGTCTCTTTCTAATTGAGGAAATCCATTTGCAGAACTTTAACTTGGCTTAAACGTTACTTCATCATGATTAACAATTCTGATTAGAGTCTTTGAGTATCTGGAGAAACTTGCTTCTGATGTTATTTCTTGAATGTTCAGATGGCGCTGATAACTTCAGAGTTTGCAGAAGACATTTGTTCAGAGTCAGAGCTTCTAGACTTTACTTCATGTTCAGATGCTTCTGATACTTGAGATTTTGCATCTGATCTTGTTTTGCATCTGATGACATCATCAGATTTATTTCTTCTTTCTTTAGAACCCTGCACACTTAGAAACTTTTCGTTAGGGTACCACTTTTGGTTTCATCCTTTGTTATCATCAAAATCATGGAATCTATTGTAGAACTATTTTTGTTCTTACAATCTCCCCCTTTTTGATGATGACAAAACAAATAAAATTATCAGATGAAACATGAAAAATATTAGATCAGATAGACAAAAGCTCCCCCTGAGTTAGCGCTAGGGAGTTCAGAAGTTCTTACCAGAGCTTTCCAAGTAATTAGGTTTCTGAAAACTTTCTGCAAATGCTTAACTTTAAAGTTAGAGTTATTTAATCAGAGCTATTATTTAATCAGAGCTATTTATATAGAACTATTTCTATAATTGTTGCAGAATGCTTAAGGTTTTAGACATAGTTTTCATCAGAGCTATTTAATAATTTCTCCCCCTTTTTGGCATAATCAAAAAGACATAAAAATAAAAAGAATAATAGAGAGAAAAACACTTCATTAAACAGCACAAAGGCAAACAACAGTCAAAACATCAGATTCAAGAGAATATCAGAGCTAAAAAAGAAAAGACAGAAGCAAAAACACTAGGCAAACAAAAGAAATCCTAAGTGCCTAAGGGTTTGGAGGAGGAGGAAGTCTCTGTAGTAGCATAGCAAACATATTCTGGAGGTTTTCATTCAGAGCGTCTTGCTTGTCCATCCTTGCCCGGAGCTCACTCTGATCTTGCTTGATCTCTTTCTGATCTTGCTTGATCTCCTTCAGAGTGTTAAGAATCAGAGGGATCGCAGAGGAAGACTCCCCCTGAATCAGAGCCTGCTGAGTTTCAGCTTCAGCAGCAGCTTGGGCTTCTGCATCTGCCTTAGCCTTGGCTTCAGCTTCCTGAATTCTCAGAAGTTCTGCTTCCTTTGCCAGGCGTTCTTCTTCCAATCTCTTAGCTTCTTCTTCAGCTCCCTAGCCAATCTTTCTTCTTCTAATCTCTTGGCCTCAGCTTCTCTAGCCAGTCTCTCTTCCTCTAACCTTCTGGCCTCAGCTTCTCTAGCCAGTCTCTCTTGGAGTCTTTCCTCAGAGTCTCTGATGTAGCCATTTCTGACTTGTTCAGAGATACTCTTCAGCCTATAAGACTCAGAGGTCATCCAACTAATAACTCTGTTCCAGTGTGTCCTAACAGATTTAGGATCATCACTGACTTCAGAATTTTTAGCCAGAGACTTGATCTTCTGGACTGAGGATTCTGCAACCTGTATAATGGCCTCCTCAAGGGTAGGTGTGATAATTTTAGGTTCAGGTTCAGGTTCAGGAGTATTAGTTGGAGAGTTTGGGGAGCTGAGATTCAGAGAGGGAGTTTCAGTTTCTGGTTCTGGCTGGGGTTCAGATTCTGCTTCTGGTTGAAGTTCAGAATCTGGGGAAGAAGCATAGAGTGGGTTTACATCTAAGGGGTCAGAGTCTGGTTCAGGTACAGCGGGAATAAGTGGTGGAGTGATATAAGGTTCAGATGGTTGAATCACAGGTGGTTGGGTTTCAGAGGGTTGTGGTTGTTTGTGGTGGAAGGGAAGTTTGATTTTCAGAGGAGATGGTGGTTGTTTGTTGTGGAATAGAAGTTCGGAGGGGTGAGGTTACTTCAGTTTGTGTTTGAGTTTGTGGGGCGAAATTTTTAGCATAAATTTCAGCTATTGTTGGGGAGTTTGGGTCAGAGTGTTCTTGATCAGAGGACTCATGATCAGAGAACTCTTGGTCAGAAGAAGGTGAAAGGTAAGGGGGTGATTCATAATCAGAGGATGATGAAGAGCTGTGGTGATATAGTTGATTAGGGTCAGAGGTTGTTGTAAAAGTACGGGCAATTTTTAGAACAGGTGGAGGTTGAGAGGTTCTGATGGTAGAAGGTGGTATTTCAGCGGTGGTATATATTGGTTGAGAGGAGAGAGGGTTAGAGGAAGCCATTACAGATTCAGAAGAGACAGGAGGAATGGACTTACCAGAGGAGACATTCAGAGGTGCTGAAGCTTTGGTGCCAGAGGTTTCTCCAAGTCTGGCTTTCTTTGCCTTCCTTGCTTCCTCAGCTATCTTCTTCTCAGAAAGACCTCTTTTGTATCTGACCAGATCTTCTACAGAGTCCAGACAGTCTTCTAGGCGAAAATCAGAGATATCAATGCCTTCATCCAGACGATCCTGAAGGTAGATAGCAATGGCATCTCTGGGTTCATTCTTGAAGAACCTTTCAAGGCCATGAGGCATCTTCCTCTGATCCTTCAGAGCTTCCCAGGTCACATTCATAGTGGGCTTGACTCTGATGTCTTTGATGATTCCCATACTCCTCAGATTTCTGGCATTCAGAGGCTTTCCAACGTCTATTGCCAGATCATCCATACATCTGGTCTTCTCCAGAGCATCTACCAGCCCATGCTCAATGAAGATGTCAGAGAGCAATCTACCCAGAGGAATGTAGGATCTGGGCTTCATATTATTCCTTGTTTCTCTGACTGAATCCCTCAGATATCTGAAGAGAAGAACAGGGAGGTTGATTGGAATACCCTTCTGAATACAGTAGAGGATGCACTTCTGATCAGCATTTATATAATCTGAAGAGTTGGAGGCTGGACGATGATGGATTGTTCCCAGAATAATCTTCAGCCAAACTCGGAGGTTCTGATGAAGCTCCTTGTTCTTAGATGGGTTTCCTTCAACATTTGCCTTGAAGATTGTAGGGTTAATGACTTCTGTAATGCGCTTGGACCTTGGAGGAATGTTGTAAATCCTTTTACCTCCAGCTTTTTCCATATTCAGCAAAGAAGCAATAGACGCTTCTGTGATAATGATCTTCACACCCAGAACAAAAGAAACGATGAACTCATCATCAGCATCTGCACATCTCCAGAATTCCTTCACCAGAAGAGGATAGATTGGACCATACAATCTGTTGAAGTAGGTTTCCCAACCTTGCTTGCGAAGATCTTCAGTTAAATCAACGCCATTTCTTTTCAAATTCTCAAAATCCACCAGCGATTCACACAGTACATCCAAACCTTCAAAGGGAGTTGAAAGATGAATGTGTTGTTCACGTTCCAAAATGTGAGGTTCTTTGTAAACTGGGGTCGTGGTAACATCTACAACCATGGGTGTTTGAGTGTTTGAGGTTTGGGGGTTAGAAGCAGCTTCCATTTGTTGGGAGAAGTTAAAAACAGCTTGTTCTTGAGGATTCATGACGAAGATTGATGAAGAAGATGAAGAACTGAGAAGGTTGCAGAGAAAACTTCGAGAGAGGGTTTAGGGTTTAAGAGTGAGTGAGAGTGATAAGTGTGTGAAATGTGAGAAAAGTGTTTATATACTAAGGGTAAAAACACATGCAAAACGACACACCATACCAGCGTTAGCACAAAAACCAAAATAGCACGTTTGGGGAAAAATGATTACAGCTCATTAATGAATGTCTAATCCCAACAGTAAGCACACTGCTCAAGGAGATTTCAAGCGTTCTGACCTTTGATTTCTTTTGACAGCTGTCTAGAAGTTCTAGGGTTAGACGCATGTTCCCCACGTGTTGATGTTTCTGATCTTCAGGAATACCAAAGGATTTCTGAAGATTTCTAACTCAGATATCTTCTTAACTTGGTAGAAGTATCAGAGTCAGAGGCAGAAGTATATTTGTTTTTATCAGAGTCTCATTTTACATGTTCAGAGCCAAATTTTACTCAGGACAATTTTTAATGTTCAGATTTTCTAAGATGAAACAAAATCTATCTTCAGCTAGAGGCTTAGTAAAGATATCTGCCCATTGATGTTCTGTATCAATGAACTTCAGCGTTACTATCCCTTTCTGAACATAGTCTCTAATAAAATGATTTTTATTTCTATGTGTTTGGCTCTGGAATGTAGAATGGGATTCTTACTTAAACAAATAGCAGCAGTATTATCACAAAGGATAGGAATGTTACTCTCAAAGATTTGTAGATCTTCTAGCTGATGTTTCATCCAGAGCATCTGAGTTGTGCACAGTGATGCTGAGATATATTCTGCTTCTGCAGTTGATAGAGCAATAGTTGACTGTCTTTTGCTAGCCCAGGAGATTAGATTGTTTCCCAGAAGCTGGCAATTTCCAGATGTACTTTTTCGTTCTATTCTATCTCCTGCATAATCTGCATCACAATAACCAGAAAGCCTATACTCTGATGTTTTCTCATACATCAGGCCCAGGTTAGGGGTTCCTTTCAGATACTTAAGAATTCTCTTAACAGCTGTTAAATGAGATTCTCTAGGATCTGATTGGAATCTGGCACAAAGACAGACGCTAAAGAGAATATCAGGACGAGTAGCAGTCAGATAGAGAAGAGAGCCTATCATACCTCTATAGAGCTTCTGACAAACTTTGTTGCTTACCTCTTCCTTCTCCAGAATGCAAGTTGGATGCATGGGAGTCTTTGCAGAATTGCATTCAGACATATCAAACTTCTTTAGAACGTCTTTAATGTACTTGCTTTGATGAATGTACGTGACTTCTGGAGTTTGATTGATTTGAATTCCCAGAAAGAACTTTAGTTCTTGCATTAGACTCATTTCAAATTCTGCCTGCATTAACTTAGAAAATTCTTGGCAAACAGAGATATTAGCAGAACCAAAAATAATGTCATCAACATAAATTTGGCATATCATGAGATCATTTTTATGATTTTTACAGAAGAGTGTAGAATCAACTTTCCCTCTGATAAAATTTTGTTCCAGAAGAAAATTACTTAAGCGTTCATACCAAGCTCTGGGAGCTTGTTTAAGTCCATATAAGGATTTCTTAAGTTTGAAAACATGTTCTGGAAAATTTGAGTTTTCAAAACCAGGAGGTTGATTTACATACACTTCTTCTGAAATATAACCATTTAGAAATGCACTCTTGACATCCATTTGGTATAATTTTATAGAGTGATTAATAGCAAATGATACAAGAAGACGAATAGACTCTAACCTTGCGACTGGAGCAAAAGTTTCATTATAATCAATACCTTCTTGTTGACTATAACCTTGAGCTACCAGTCGTGCTTTGTTTCTGACAACTTCTCCTTTCTCGTTCAGTTTGTTTCTGAAAACCCATCTGGTTCCAATGACATGAGTGCCTCTGGGTTTAGGAACGAGATCCCAGACATCATTCTTGGAGAATTGATCTAACTCTTCTTGCATAGCTGCCACCCAATCATTATCTTGAAGAGCTTCATCATAGGACGTAGGCTCAATCAGAGACACTAGTCCCAGAGGAATATCTTCAGAAGTTCTGAAGGTAGATCTGGTTCTAACAGGTTCATCTTTGTTTCCCAGAATCAAGTCTTCAGATACGTTGCTACGACTCTTGACTTTCCTTGGAATTTCTGGAGATTTAATTTCTTCAGAGTCTGGAGTGACAGTTGCTTCTGGAGTTTTCTCAGATTCTACCAGAGTGATCTCTAAATCTGCAAACTTTTCAACTAGCTTTGACTTTTCAGGGTCAAGCTTATCATCAAATCTAACATGAATTGATTCCTCCACAATTTTGGTTTCTGTGTTGTATACTCTGTAGCCTTTAGAGCGTTCTGAGTATCCTAACATAATACCTTTCTGTGCTTTGGAATCAAACTTGTTCAGATGTTCTTTAGTATTTAATATAAAGCAAATGCATCCAAAAGGATGAAAATATGAAATGTTGGGTTTTCTTCCCTTACACAATTCATAGGGAGTCTTATCCAGAATAGGTCTAATGGAGATTCTATTCTGAATGTAACACGCTGTATTTACAGCTTCTGCCCAAAGTGCTTTGCTACATTTGTTTCATTGATCATGGTTCTGGCCATTTCTTGGAGTGTCCTATTCTTGGAGTCCTCTCTACAACTCCATTTTGTTGTGGAGTTCTAGGGCAGGAGAAATCATGGGATATTCCATTAGAATCAAATAGTTCTTCAAAATCTTTATTTTCAAATTCTCCACCATGATCACTTCTGACTCTAACAATTTTAGAGTCAAATTCTTTTTGCACTTTAGAACAGAAACTGGTGAATACAGAGTGAGACTCACTCTTGTGCCTTAGGAATTTTACCCATGTCCAGCGGCTGTAATCATCAACGATTACAAGTCCATACTTCTTTCCATTGACTGATGCTGTTTTCACAGGACCAAATAAGTCAATGTGAAGAAGCTCCAGAGGCTTGGAGGTAGAAACAACATTTTTCTTTTTAAAAGATGTTTTTGAAAACTTTCCTTTCTGACAAGCTTCACACAGAGCATCTGAAGAAAACTTCAGTTTAGGTAAGCCTCTGACTAACTCAAGTTTAGTTAGCTGAGAAAGTTTCCTCATGCTAATGTGGCCTAAGCGTCTATGCCATACCCATTGCTCTTCGTGAACTGACATTAAACATTTAACATTTTGATCTTTTAAATCAGAAAGATTTATTTTATAAATGTTGTTTTTCCTCTTGCCTGTGAAAAGGACAGAGCCATCGTTCTGATTAATGGCTTTACACGTTTTTTGATTAAAGATTACATCATAACCGTTATCACTTAATTGACTTATGGATAACAAGTTATGCATTAATCCTTCTACATAAAGAACATCAGATATAGAGGGAAGAGTACCATTACCAATAGTTCCGGAGCCTCTGATCCTTCCTTTCTGATCTCCTCCGAAGCCTACAAAGCCAGCGTCTTTAAGTTCCAGGCTTTGGAACATAGACTTTCTTCCCGTCATATGTCGCGAGCATCCAGAGTCCAGGTACCATGACTGGTGTCTGAACTTTGCTGCATAGGATATCTGCAACATAGATAATCTTATCTTTCGGTACCCAGAATCTCTTGGGTCCTTTTAGATTAGTCTTCCCAGAGTTTCTTACAACTTTGGGTCTTCTAGCATTTTTAAATTTGTGTTCTTGTGTGTGTGTATAGTGGTATGAAAAAGGTGATTTAATTTGGTTACTGATAGAAGTTTTATCAGAATCAGAATCATACCCAATACCCCTTTTATTATTCTGACCTACTCCATAAATCATGGATGCCATAATACTCCTATTTATCCCATTCTTCAGAAATTGTTGAAAGGCTTCTTCATATTTATAAATAATTTCATTTGAAGTTTGTGGTGCTTGAGACAACACTTCTTCTAATTTTAAGCTTTTTGTTTTAGCTCCATCTCTTTCTAACGTTAAAGATTTGATTGTATCTTCATGTGCTAGAATTGTTGTCTCAAGTTCACTACATTCTTCAGATTTTGCTTTAAGAAGGCCTTTAATGCTATTAACTTTTTGTTTTAATTTCTGAAGAGAGGTAAGAGTTTCTGATAAACATGATTCTAAGTCAGATCTAGAAAGTTCAGAAAATACCTCTTCAGATTCTTCATCTGAGCTGCTGGATGTGGTAGCCATAAATGCTACGTTGGCTTGTTCATCAGAGTCAGATTCTGATGATCCTGATTCACTATCGTCCCAGGTCGCCATTAATCCCTTCTTTGTTCTGAAGGCATTTTTCTTGAAGCTTTCTTTCTTAGAGTTATCTTTCTTCAGCTTGGGGCATTCATTTCTATAATGACCTGTTTCTTTACATTCAAAACAGGTAATATCTTTATTAGGTTTACCTTTTGAAGTTGACTCTGATCTATCCCCTCTGGGTCTTGATCTTCTGAAGTTGTTGTTGTTCCTTCTTTTCCAGAGTTGCTTAACTCTTCTGGTTAGTAAGGACAGTTCTTCTTCATCATCAGAGTCTTCAGGTTCAGAGTCATCAGTGTCTGCAGTTTCTGCTTGAAGAGCCTTGGTTCTGTCTGACTTCCGTCTTTCAGGTCTGGACTTCAGCGCCACTGACTTGTTCCTTTTCTGAGGCTCATCCTCCTCTAGTTCTATCTCATGACTTCTGAGAGAGCTAACAAGTTCTTCAAGGCTGATGTTGTTCAGATCCTTTGATAGCTTCAGAGCAGTAACCATTGGTCTCCATTTCTTTGGCAGACTTCTGACAATCTTCTTAACATGATCTGCAGTCGTATATCCCTTGTCTAGCACTTTAAGACCTGCAATAAGAGTTTGGAATCTGGAAAACATAGCTTCTATAGCTTCGTCATCTTCCATCTTGAAGGCTTCATACTTCTGGATCAACGCCAGAGCCTTCGTCTCCTTGACTTGGGAGTTTCCTTCATGGGTCATCTTCAGAGAGTCAAGTATATCTTTAGCCGTCTCTCTGTTGGTGATCTTTTCGTATTCGTTGTATGATATAGCATTTAGAAGTATTGTTCTGGCCTTGTGATGATTTTTGAACTCACGTTTCTGATCTTCTGACATTTTGCTTCTGGGAACTTCAGCTCCATTTAAGGTTGGAGGTTTGTATCCATCTGTGACAATGTCCCAGAGGTCAGCATCATAACCCAGAAAGAAACTTTCGATTCTATCTTTCCAGTAATCAAACTTTTCTCCATCAAAAACAGGAGGCTTGGCATTGTAAGAATCTTTCTCATTTGAGTGGGCCATTTGTTTTTCTCGCACTGGATCTCTCTACACGGTTAAGTGTTTGATTTGAAAATCAATAACAGAGCCGGAGCTCTGATACCAATTGAAGGTGAGAAAAACAAGAAAGGGGGGGTTTGAATTGTTTGAAAAATAAGCGCTTTTGCAAAATGAAATCACACAATGATTTTATACTGGTTCGCTTATAACACAAAGCTACTCCAGTCCACCCGGCCAAGGTGATTTCGCCTTCAACAAGGACTTAATCCACTAATCTTGAAAGATTACAAACAACCCCTAAGAGAAAAGAAAATCTCTTAGTCCTCTCAAGTCTACAGACTACAAAGAGTCACTTGAGGAAATCAAATAAAAATAGATACAAGATGTGTAATCTAGAGTGCTTCTAAGAAAGCAAATATTACAAACTTAAGAACAAATTTTTCACTTGATAAGCAAAAGCTTAGTGAAAATCTTTGAAGAACAAAGATGTTTTTCTTGAGCGTGATATGATTTTAGTATAGTTTTGGCTAGTGATTTCTTCGTATATACTGAATGAGATTTCTTCTCTATTTATAGGAGTTGAAGTAGAGTTGAAGTAGCGTTGAATCTGTTGGATATTGAGATGTAATTACGCCATTCCATTAATAGCTTCTGCAGTAGACTTTTTCACTTAGAAGTGACTACTTACCACAATTAGTATCTTCTCTCTTGGAAGTGGAGATTAACGTCTCTTTCTAATTGAGGAAATCCATTTGCAGAACTTTAACTTGGCTTAAACGTTACTTCATCATGATTAACAATTCTGATTAGAGTCTTTGAGTATCTGGAGAAACTTGCTTCTGATGTTATTTCTTGAATGTTCAGATGGCGCTGATAACTTCAGAGTTTGCAGAAGACATTTGTTCAGAGTCAGAGCTTCTAGACTTTACTTCATGTTCAGATGCTTCTGATACTTGAGATTTTGCATCTGATCTTGTTTTGCATCTGATGACATCATCAGATTTATTTCTTCTTTCTTTAGAACCCTGCACACTTAGAAACTTTTCGTTAGGGTACCACTTTTGGTTTCATCCTTTGTTATCATCAAAATCATGGAATCTATTGTAGAACTATTTTTGTTCTTACAGTGAGGTCCAAAACCAATTGGAAATGAATGCTGAGCTCATTTGGAGAAGGTTTGGATGTGCAATTTGAATGGTGTTTGCTTGTACATGAAGATTCCTTGTGAATTTCATATTTGGTCCTAAATGTTCCCCTCTTCGAAAGTCATACATAAAAAAATCCAAACATAGGCATGTGAGTAATGGTTGGAAAGGTATTGACATAAGGAACTAAAGTTATGTTGGACAAAAATCCATTTGGAGTTTGGAAAACTGTGAAAACTGACCATGAAGTTTGATGTACAAAACATGTCTTTGAAAATTTTGCCAAAAGTGACCAACTTCAAGCCTTTCTGTTTCAATGATTCAAGCCTCAAATGGAAAAACATCCATCATAAGAGTTTTATATCTTTTCAAGATGATCAATTTGGACTTAAATTTTGCATCATTTGGATTTTTGATGCGAAAGTTATGGGCACTTGAAGTTGGACTTTTTCAAGATTTAATGGCTTTGGTCCAAAGTGACCTATAATGTTGTGTATTATCACATGTGTTTCTTTTAGGATTATGAAATTTTGTCCAACATAACATTTTAATTATACATATTAAGATTTCCAATGCACTTGGTCTCACCTCAAAATCATAAAAAAAGAAGGAGTTGGGTCCTTCGGCAGTTGACCCAAAATTAGGGTTTCAGTCAAAATGACCTATAATGTTTTGAAATGAATAATGACCTTCCAAGTTTCAAATGAATTTTTGATGAACATGAAAGTTGTTCATATGGTTCCTAAAAATATTGTTTCTCTTGGGGTCATATTCATTTGTAAAACACATCAAAAGTTAGGTCTCAGTGGATTTCAATTTGGTCAGATGACTTGTCTGGTCAACTTCTCAAGTCCCAACTTCAAATCTTGATGGATGAATGATTGAGGATACTCACCTAGGCTCATATATGCATAAAATAATGAATGAGAAAACTTCCCTTGATTGAATTTGATCATAGGTTGAGGTTGCCTCATGAGCAAGGCATAGTCAATGCACAGCTGAATTAGGGTTTCCTTGAGAAACAATCCTCAAGCCCTTTGATTTATCTTGATCAAATTGGCAAATTGAGATACTTGGGAGACATATATTATGATTGAGAGATTTTGAAACCATTATCATGCTTGCTTTTATCTTCATCTGGCCACTTCATTGAGCATAGAGGCCTCCTATGAGCCTTGGATCACATAACTGCTTAAGCTTCAAAACAAAAGATGTTAGTGACATATTTTTGTGATTTTGGTTAGTAAACAAAATAAGAAAAGCAATAATATACAATTCAAGCATGCTTGGTGGTCTCAAACCAACTCACATAAGTCTCACCCTAGGGTTAAGGAGCCAAGATGATATGATCCTTGAGGAAAATGCCATGAGCAATGATATGATGCCATGAGGGATCTTAGGATCAAAATTAGGGTCTTACAGATGCCCCTATTTAAGGTCATTCTAGCCAGAGATATGAAGGTTAAAATCTTCGTCTCGACGAGGTAGAATGGGCTTAAATAATAACAAAGAGACGAATTTTGGTCCCTAAGAGACCTCATGATGCAGATGTATGCATGCAATAGTTAATACTTTGTGGGGAAATATGGCCACAAAGAAAAAAGAAATTAGGAGAAACCGAAAATCCATAGGAGTAATACACTCACTAGGGAGACAGAGACTCTGGGGGGGAAATAAGGGTAAAATGCGTGAGCAGGTCACAACTTGAAACTTGCTGGGAGACACGAAGGGATTCCACGAAAATAAATCAATGGAAAGACTCGAGCTGACGCAAAGTCGCATGTATTGGGGAATATGCCAATACAACAAAACTAACCGCGAAGGATACTTCGGATAAAAATCTGGGCTCAGGTGGGGATGTCCATAAAGGACTCAGCTGAGGAAGCAACAAATGAGATATTATCGGCTACTGGGTAATAAACTCAAAAAAGGAGACATGTGATCAAAACACCGGTTACTGGGTGAGAACAACACGCTCAGGGAGAAAAAATATCTAAGACCAGTATAAGGGTGAGAGATATCAATCCTACATCTGAGGAAAACCCAAAAGGCATATTTCAACTCAGGAAAATCTGAATCCATAGGGGACAAAAAGTCATAATAGGGAGCAGAAGGAAGGAACACCGGGGATATCGGTTACTGGGCATATAATAGGTGACCATCCAGGCATGAATTGGGAACATATCCAAGACACTCATCATCCGAAAAGGAAGGCTGAAAAGCAAACTCAATTTACAAGATGGGCATTCGATTTCACAAGGAAATGCGAATCTTACTCAACTGGGGAAGAAAAAGACTTCGACTGAAGAGCGCATGAGATATATTATCTATTATCGTCAGAGCATAGATAACATACTCGCATGGAAGATTATCCACAACCGGTTACTGGGTTAATAAAGGATAAATCGACCGAAAAGAAAGGACATCGGGATACCGGCTACTGGGTATATAATGATGACCACTCCAAAGGTGAAACAATCATTACCAAACCAGGGTAAATGAAAGATGACTCATTGGGGATAAATTGCTTGACAAAAGCAATTATCCCAGAGATATATCACCGATTACTGGGTGGTATACTCAAAAAATAAAGGAATATCAATACCGAATATTGGATAAAGATAACCAACAAGGAGGGGATTACATCTACCGGTTACTGGGTAGAAAACCATAGAAATAGGACTTACAACTATCGGTTACTGAGTAGAAGGCCACAAGATCCATTGGGGAAAGGATGAACGATTACCGATTACTGAGAAATTGAACAACTAACCCACAGGGAAACTGCAGGGGAAATAACAAGAAAGGAGTTAATCTGGGAACAAACCAGAAAGACACAGTGAAACAAGACTCAACCCAATGAGGATATAACTCAGGGGAGTAATTCCATCCCAATACATATTTAGGGAGGAAACTGAAACAATAATCATCCACGAGAACATAACTCAGTGGGGAATGAAGAAAGAAAGATAGACACTTCATGCCTATGGGGGCTGACTCTAGATGGAGAGATCATACACAAACATCTGCTTAGGGAAGAACATTTCACCAATAACAGGAGATAACAAGCAAAGATATATGACAAAGAATGCAACATGAATATCTGAATGCTATAATTATGTATGTATATGCGTGGTTTATGTATGATTAATGCTGACAAACAGACATATCTAACACAAACAGGTCCAAGAAGCAATGGACAGATATCCGGTATAACGTCTCAAAAGAGAAAGGCCAGGCCTAAAAGAGAAGTCAAATCTGGTGGGGAGCATCAAATACCAGGAAACACCAATCGCCGCTGGGGACAAAGACCACTGTTGACAATCAGAGATCGCTGTTGGGGATCAGAGACTGCTGTTGGGGATCAGCAAAGATCACAATTATCAATTGCTGGGGATCCTCCAACAAATCTTGGGATCATGCAGAGATATTGATAAGATCTGTCAGAGAAGAACTCTACAGGGGATCTTATCAGGAAATAATGAGAAATTCTGTGGGGAACAACCACCAAACAGAAACACCTCAATCAAGCACTATCTTCTAACCGCTGAAGAAACATTTCTGCCACCGGAAGAAGGAACAAATTGCTCCACTGGGGAAGCTACGAAGTCACCGCTAGGGATTTGCTGTTGAACAGACAAAAGATCCATCGTAGAGGAAACTCTACTAGGGAGCTCAACACAGATAAGATTCCGTCGTAGAATAAACTCTACTGGGGACTTATCAGGGAATGGTATGAAATTCTGTGGGGAACAACCACCAAACAGAAGTTCTATCAATCAAAACATTCCTCCTCATCTACTGGAGAGACATCTCTACCAAGGAGAGAGAACCAATTGCTCCGCTGGGGAAGGAAATAAACGTCTTCAACACCAGCTCTACTCGGAAGCTTTCCAATATGGAGGGGAAACAAATATCAGGCTCTGATCAGGCAACTCCACTAGGGAAGACTGAAGGCGATCCAACTGGGGAATGTCTGCTGTAAGTAACCTACCAGGGATAAGTTGTAGGCAAACCTGTCGGGGAGGAGCTATAAGCCAACCTGCTGAGGATTTCCACTCATGTTGGGAATTCCTGCTCACTCTGCGGGAGATTTCCATTTATGCTGAGGGAAAGACCAACTTCCTTGAAAATAGATAGCATATCAACTTTTATCAATCTATAAGGGATTTTAGGTCAGTCCGCACAAGGGATGACAACCCTATAATTGATAAAACACAGATGCTAGACTCAAAATCCCTGGGGATCTGAGGATGGAGGTATACACATCTCCCAAAAGATCAAGGCCAAAACTCCATATTCTCTGGGGACTTGATGACGTATCATCCTTCTCTGCACTCGCTGAGGAGACAACCTAAAAGATGATGAAAGAGGATACAAATATGCCAGGAATATAAACAAATGTCTTACCCTTTTGAAGATCATACTATCCTTGGGAGAGCACTGAAGACATTCCATTTACCCTTTCAGTCATTGTGAATGTTCACTTTTTTTAAAAACAGTTTATAAAACTTTATTTATTTAAAACAATGATATTTATCAATTAAAACATGCAAACATTTGTTAAACAGAAACAAATAAGAGTGCAAATAATTGGATAAAGCCTCAAATTTAGTTGATAGAATGGTAGTCCGCAAAATGGCGTGACTCCATGGATCTTTACAAATTTGAAATTGGTGATATATATTGGAAAAAGGGCTACATTGAACATAATGACCATTTCTCCACCAACTTCGAATCCAATGTATTCGAAGCTTCAGTCAACGATGACTGAGCGAGAATCTTTAACAGACGATGGCTTGCAGAACAAAGTCTTGTCAGGATGCAGTTACTTGCCAAATCCCTAATTTTTGCCTAGATTGCCCCAGGGTGAGGTATTCAATCTAGCGGGATATATATATTATATATATATATATATTATATATATAATATATATATATATATATATTATATATATATATATATATTATATATATATATATATAATATATATATATATATATATATATATATTCATTTTTTTATGTCTCTAACTTTTGCCTGGATCGCCCTTTTGGGTTTTCAATCCACCGAGACGCTCATTTTTGCCTAAGTCGCCCTTTTGGGTTTTCAACTTAGCGAGCTATTCTGTTTTTATTTTAGGCGAAGTATTTCTTGACTGCATCTTGTAAGACCCCAATTTTGACCCTAAGATCCCTCATGGCATCACAACATTGCATTTGCATTTGCCTCAAGGATCATAAGCATCTTGGCTCCTTACCTTTGGGGTGGGATCTCTTGTGAGTTGGTTTGAGATCACCAAGCATACTTGAATTGTATATTATTGCTTTTCTCATTTTATTTACTAACCCAAAGCACAAAAATATGTCACTAATATCTCTTGTTTGTAGCTTGAGCAATCACAAGGTCTAAAAGCTTCTAGGAGATCCTGTGTGCATTAATATGGCCAAGAGGAGATGAAAGTAAGCATGGAAATGGTTCCCAAAGCTCTCATCCATCAAATATGCCTCCCAAGTATCTCAATTCATCATTTTGATCAAAGCAAATCAAAGGGTTTGAGGCTTGTTTCCCAAGGAAACCCTAATTCATGTGTTCATCAATTGTGCCTTGCTCATGAAGCAACCTCAACCCATGATCAAATACAATCAAGGGAAGTTCTTTCACTCATCATTTCATGCATATTTGAACTTAATTGAGTGTCCTTAATCATTAATTCATCAAGATATGAGGCATGGACTTGAGAAGTTGATCAGTCAATTCATCTGACTATGTTGAAATACACCGAGACCTAACTTTTTATGTGTTTGTCAAATGGAGATGACCCCAAGAGAAAAAATTTGACATTATAGGTCATTTTGACTGAAACCCTAATTTTGGGTCAACTTCCCAAGGACATAACTCCTTCATTTTTCATGACTTTGAGGTGAGATCAAATGCATTTGAAATCTTAAGATGCCTAATTCAAATGTTATGTTGAGCAAAATTTCAAAATCTCAAAATAAATACATGTCATAATGCAAAACATTATAGGTCACTTTGGACCAAATGCATTGAAATGTGAAAAAGTCCAACTTCAAGTGCCCATAACTTCTTCATCAAAAATCCAAATGATGAAAAATTTAAGTCCAAATTGATTTCCTTGAAAAGATCTACAACTTTTATGTTGAAGATTTTGTCATTTGGAACTTGCATCATTGAGACAGAAGGGCTTGAACTTTGGCAAATTTTGAAAATCTCACATGTGCATGTTTTACACCCTACACTTCATGTCCATTTTTCATCAATTTCCAAGGCCCAAATGGAGTTTTGATCAACATAACAAATGATCCTTATGCAATAAGCTTTCCAACCATTACTCATGAGGTGGTGTTTCTATTTTTGGCATAGCATTTTCGAAGGCTTGAGCATAATGGTGCAATTTTGGAAAATCATTTAATTTGCATTGCATGTGCTATTACCATCCAATCTGCACGACCAATTTACTTTCATCATGCATCAGCTACCAAATCCAGTTGGAATTAGGCCCTCCATGCGCTTGTACAGGCCCATGCATGGAGGCCATTTTCATTCATGCAAATTTGAAATCATGCATTCAGCATTGCCTTGCCTATAAATACGATGCCATAACTTCATAATTCCTCAACCTAAAGGCGCCCCAAATGCGGCTAAACTGAAATCACAACCCTCACTAAAGGAACTAGCTCACTTTTCTCTAAAATTTTCAGATCTGAACTTTGGTTTCCTTGATCAATTTTCAGATCTTAAAGTTCCTAAACCTTTTTCTCCTTGATCTATAGTGTGGACTGTAAGCAATAGCATCCAAGAGTTTTGACTCAAAGCCCTGCAAATCAGAGGTTTACCTCAATTGTTATTTTCTTCGAATCAGCTTGCATAGTGCTTATTTCTCATTGTTGTTGTGTGATTTGAAGTCCTCTGCATAGAGGCAACATTATTATGCATTCAATTTTCAAAAATCATGAAGTTCATATGAACACCACAGATCTTCCACTTCTGATTTCTTTCAATATAGAGATCTAGAATGGATTTGGTTGGTACATGGGTGATGTACATCACCCTAGCTCTCGATTGATGCCTGGATCGTGTCTTTTGGTTACCATTTAAATCTCTGCAAATTTGGACTTGGCCGGAGAAGACGGTGGCGCTGGCCACCGTCTGGTCTCCAGATTTGATCTGGATTGTCCATTCCTTTTTCCAGATGCAATCTCACGCGTCCAACCTTATGACTTTATTAATGGCATGGTGTGTTGCATTTGACTCATGCATATGGTGAACGCGCGCTTCTCAGCCGTGTGATGATCCACGTCAATTAATGAATTTTCATCAAGCGGTCCACGTATTTCCTTATTTTCTATTTTCTGATTTTTAATTCTTTTATTTCTTTTAATTCCATTTCTTTTTAAAAATTCATTTCTCTCTCATTATTGGTCCAAAAAATATGAGACCAATTTCCTTTTTCTCCTTTTAATTTCTACTTTCTAAAAATGATTTTTAATTTTTTTTATTTTATCATTTGATATTTTTTTAGTAATTTTCTCTTTTCTGGTTATTTTTAATTCATTTTAAATAGTTTTTGATATCCAAAAAATACAAAAATATTTTTCCAACCTCTTTGAATAATGATGGATCTATGAAAAATATTCCCATCAATTTATTATATGATTTGAGATTTATTTGAGATTTTAATTCAATTAGGTTATTTTTATGCATTTTTTATTGATTTAAAATAGTTTCTGACTTCTAAAAATGCTAAAAAAAATTGTCAAACTTTGTTTGACCTTGTTGAACTTGGGATAATTCACTTGGACCTTTCAAAGTTGATTTGAAGTGAGTTTGAAGTTTGACCTTTCTTTATTATTTTAATTCAAGTTTTATTTTAATATTAAAAAATACCAAAAATATTTTATTTGTTTCTTAACTTCTAATCTTTATCTTGCTTCTATTTTCTTTTGTTTGACCTTGAGCTTCACTATCTTTGGTCATTGCTTGTTGATGATCTCATTCCATTTCCATTAATGCACTTTAATTCTTCTTCTTCTTCTTTTTTGATCAATGAGTTAAAGATTGGTGGTTAGTATTGATACATGGAGGTTTAATCTTCCTTGATTCAAATCTAATTCATCTTGATCATGGATCAAGTGAATGGCTTTGCATTAAGGATAAGTTGCTTCCTAATCATGCAAAGAACCTAAATCAATACAAGATCATTTCTCATCTTCTTTTTGGCATGGCAAGTTGTTGGAGTTTGATTCACTAATCAAAATCTCTAACTTATGTTGTTGCCTACATTATTATTGACCGGGCTTAGATAGTTGTGACTTCTACATAAGTCCAATTACGATTGCTTAACATAACGCTAAATTTGCCTTATGGCACACTAACTCTAACACTAACCATTAACCATTAACATTTAATTCTTGCTCTTTACATTTATGCAATTTACTATTCTTGTACATATTATTCATTTGTTTTGCTCTTTGCTCACTTAAGCACATGTTTATGTTAATGCAATTTGCCTTTTGCTCACTTGAGCACATAATTGTGTATATATTATTATTGTGTATATATTATTATTGTGCTTGTGTTTTGTTTTGATTGTTGTGGACCAAATGCAAAAGTGGACAAATGGACTTAGTTTCTAGGATATTCTCTATGCAAAATTGGAGTAAAAGGACCTTAATGTTGAAGATGGATTAGAAGGACCAACTCTCTAAACTCACTCTTGTCCATTCTTGATTTGCTTCATAGAACTCTTTGATGTGTGTGCTTTTGTGCTAGGGAATCCTGTGTGAGCCAAATTGAAGAACCATTGTCATGTTCATCCAAAGTGAAAGATACAAGAGCCATTGGGGATCTTCTAAGAGTTTGTTTGATTATGTTGATTACTTGAGCTTACACTTATTTTGCTTGCATATTCCAAAGGATGGGAGCTACTTGGATCATCAGTATGATCTCAAGAGAGGAACTCCATTTATGGTCTTGTTTCTTATCCTTCATCTCTTGTATGATTAGGACCTTAGCCATTCTTCTTCTTCCCTCCACTCTAACCCAAGTCAAAACTTTTTGTGCAAACATTTAACACTTGTTTTCAAACATTAGAAACCTAAGAATTATGTTTTTGATTTTCCAACTTCCTTTCACAACACTTATTTTGAATTGAATCTTTAAGCCAACTTTGACCATATTTTGTAAATACTTTTCATTGGTAAATATAACTCATTCAAATACTTTTTGTGGTTTCAATAGCCACTCTCTTAATCAAAAACTTTTCATAACCTTTAGCTATTAGGTTTGAGTTATCCTTAAGGTAGATATAATACTCACTTATATCCTTAGTGATGGACAATGAGTCTTCCATGCTTATTATAGGGTTAACCCCTCACTAGCATGTTGAAGCTATCCTCACATGGTGGATTTGTGGTTTTAGGTTGAGTTTTCTCCTTTGACCTTAAGGCTTTTGGATCAATCAATTCACCCATTGGTTTTGAAATTTTTACCCCGAACTACGAGGTTTTGATCCTAATCTTTTCTTTAAGATGGTACGTAGGCAATGGGTTTATCCATCCAAACACAAATTGTAATTAACTTGTATATTCTCTTCTCATCTCTTCAATCATGTTTGCACAAACAAATTTTCACAAAATACCAACCTTACAACAAATGTGAAAAGGGCTCCCTAGGAGTACCTAGGATGTTTTGGGTGCTTAAAACCTTCCCATTGCATAACCAACCCCCTTACCCCGATCTCTGACATTTTTACTAGTTTTTGATTCGATAAAATTTTTAGGTTTTTGTTTGCTTTCTAACCATTCCTTTGGATAAATAGAAGTGAGGTGGCGACTCGATTTCTATGGTTTACCTTGGATTTAGTCGATATCTCTAATGGTAACGAATACCCCGCTATAGAAAAGTGGCGACTCTGCTGGGGAAATTTGCCTAGCGGGTTTTGCCTACTTTTCATAATTTGTTGTATTGTATTGTATATTGTTTTTGTGACATATTTTTGTGCAATTTGGGATTACTGTATTGTATGTAATGATTGAATTGCATGAATATTAATTCCTTGTATGCTTGGTGATCTTTGTGAGATGAGTTCTACACCCGAACTTGAGTGCACTTAGGATAGGAGAATGGCATAGTCTTGTTGACTTGTGTGGAGTTATTCCTTAGCAAGTTGACTTGCAAGCCCGTTCACTTGGTGGAGGTCATGTTGGGATCAATAATGTCACACAAGTAGTTGTGGTTAGACATTACTCTTTCCAATATAGACCTTAGAAGCCAAGGACCTTAGTTTACCAAGCCCATCTTGGCCTATTCTTAGGACGTAGTGTGAAAGTCGTTCAAGTGTAAGATTTGATACGATTGTTACGTGATACTACACTCATAAGAGTCTCTCTTGAGAATATTTTTGGAATACGAGTAGTCGTTTATCCGATAATATCCTAAAGATGGGATGATGACTATGGGAACCTCTTGTAGAACATGTTTGGCAGGTTTAAACCCTAGTACACTCCTTTTTTGTGGTTCTTAACCGAGACTCCATGCTCGTGACTTGCAACAAACCCTTGATTCATGGTTGATCCGTTCTTGTGTATCCTTAATATCAATGGAACTTGGGTGTTGATAAGGTGTAAACCATAATCCACCAAAATGGATGATTGATATTAAAGATGACATGATCCATCCCATGACCTTTGTTTGGTGTGCTTTGCTTGATCCTTGAGTGTGATTGTTGCATCCATGCATTCATGCACCCATTTGCATCCATATCATCAATAATGAGAAAATTTTCAAGGAACTTAAGAGGTCTATTTGCAAATTTTCAGACATGGAAAAACAAAGGAGGAATACGAAGAAGTACAGTTTCAGACAACCCGACTTGAAAGAGCTAAGGAATTTGACATCCTATGTATTAGATCCCTTGGGTTTCAAGGCTCGTTATGGGAAGCTTCTATCTGTTCTGACTACTCAAGTGGATGAAGGATTGATGAGTGTATTGGTGCAGTTTTATGATCCCTTGTACCGTTGCTTCACATTTATGGATTTTCAGCTTTTTCCCACGCTTGAGGAGTGTGCCTACCTTGTGGGTATACCTATTCTAGACCGGTTGCCGTTCGGTGGCTTAGAGAGTGTTCCTACTTCTCAAGAGATAGCTGATATGTTGCATATAGATGAATCTCTGGTTGGTGCTCATATGACTACCAAAGGTGGAATTCGAGGTCTCCCTTTTGAGTTCCTCATCGCTCAAGCTATTATGCATGGGAAGGCCATGAGTGAGGACGCCTTTGAGGCCATATTTGTACTTGTCATCTATGGGCTAGGGTTATTCCCCAACATCGACAAGTTTGTGGATGTGAACGCTATTAGGATTTTCTCTACTCTTAATCCCGTTCCGACTCTGTTGGATGACAATTACTTTTCTTTGCATATGAGGAATGCAAAGGGTGGCGATACCATTGTGTGTTGTTTTCCTCTGTTGCACAAGTGGTTTATTTCACACTTGTCGCAGACGGTCGCCTTCAAGGAGAACAAGGGATGTCTACGGTGGTCCACGAGACTTATGTCTCTCACTAATGATGATATCTTTTGGTACAACCGTGTATATGATGGTGTGCAGATTATCGACTCTTGTGGTGAATTCTCCAATGTTCCCCTTCTTGGTACATCTGGTGGGATTAACTACAACCCCATTTTGGCACGTCGTCAGCTTGGGTTCCCCCTAAAGAATAAACCTAATAACATTCTGTTAGAGGGTGTGTTCTTTCAAGAGGGTAAAGATCCCCAAGGCTTGAAGGGCAGGATGGTCCGCGCTTGGCGCAAGATCCATAAGAAGGGAAGGAAGGAGCTGGGTCCGAAGAACTGTATCGCTTTGGAACCCTATACGTCTTGGGTTAGGAGGAGAGCTTCCGAGTACCTCATGCCTTATGAGTATCTAAGACCTACACCTTTGGTTGTGGTTGGGCCTTCAACCCTCCCTGACCAAGGAGTAGAGGAGTTGAGAGACGAAGACTATTCGCGTGCCTGGATCCGTGAACGAGAGGAATTGCTTCAACATATTAGGAAGAAGGATGCTTTGATAGAGTTCCTCAAGCACCAGGTTATTGATGAGCCTGATGATGCACTGAGATCTCTACTTCCTCAGACTTCCAAGTTTTGGAAAAGGAAGTATGATCGACTCGCCAAAGAGAAGGCAGATATGGAGGCAGCCTACGAGAAGGAGGTGAAGAGGCTTCGTGCAGCTGCTTACTGTGGAAATTGGTAAAAAACCGCTGGTCCTCCCTAGGCTTTAAAACAAAGGGTTACGTGCAGGATCGACCAGTTGATCCCAGGACATGTGCTAGTGCAAGTGAAGCTTGTCCAACTCGACAGAATGACATTGTGAGGAACGGTTCCTAAAAAAGTGTCGAACAAGCGTAGGGTTTTTCCACACTAACGGTTTAGACAATGTTACAGCCTATAGGTGACTCGTGACCGACATCGCTATAACATTCAAAAGAGGTATATGACAAACACGCTTTTGGTAAACTCTATTACCGTAATAGAATTAGTGTCGACAGCGTAAACGACAACGTAAAATGATAACTCAAAAGTAAATGAAATTAAGATAAAATGTTCAACGGGAACAATTGAAAAGTAAGGAAGTTGCATTGAAATAAATGTGGTGATTCACGTACATAGCACTCTCAAAAAACTCTTGCTTCCTCGCGCTGGGAATGAGAAGTTTTCTTACAAGTGATTTTTAGTACAAAGTGAACACCCTGAGCCCCTTGTGGGACATTCTATTTATAATAAACTAAAGGAACTGCTCATAAGCTAAAACTCCTAAAAACTAGCAGATGTTATGTCACACGATCTGCACAACCGTTGCACCCATGTCTTGCTAACTGCTCTAAATTTTGGCGCTCTATTTCTTCTTGTAACTGCTGGTTATTTTTAAATTTTAAATTTCTCCCGCCCGGGCGTTAGGGCGATGATGTCTTCTACACATTTGTCTACAATTCTTTAAGTCTCAAACTTTATCCTTTGACCTGTCGACCAGGCTAGCTTCTCCTGTCGGCTTCATCCTTTGACTTGTGTTTTTTTCCCACTCTTGCTTGCCTCCAACACCTCTTCATCCTTTGATGGGGTATAACCCCCAAATTCACAGAACTCTGTCATTAACTATGCTTTCAGCATGCCTTAGAGATTTTTCGTGGTAACAAAATGCCCCTCAGAGATGCCATTTTCGACTGTCGATGATGGTGAGATGATGGCATCTTTGAAATGTTGACTTACTTCTCACTGCCTCCACTTCTACTTAGTGGGACCTCTGTTTACCCCTCGTGGGTGACGTCATATAATCATGAAGAACGTTTCCTTTTTCCCTCGAGACGCGCAAAATCACGTCTACATCATTTCGCGTCTTTATGGCTGAACATGTTTGTCTCTTCGCTTGCCTTCTATCCTCCACGTGTCTGTAAGCGTGGGAACGTGGGCATACATGTTGAAAATGGAAGTTCAACCGCTCACTCTTCTCTGCTCAGGGTTTAAACTCTATAAAACCCTCACACTTTCTTCTTCTTCTCTTTTTTCGCCCTCTTGCTTCAGCATTTACTTGTCTCCTGCGCTCTGTGAAAACTCTTCTTCTCCAAAACGAAAAAATCTTCTATTTTCTCCATGGCAAGCTCCAACAAACCTTCTGCTGCTAAACTCACACATCCCATCAACATTGATGGTAGGGAGTATGTTCCCGAGCCTCCGTTTGCAGAAGAAAAAGCAAAAATCTGGCGTTCTCAAGTATTGATTCCTCTTTGTTTGGCTAATGAACCTTTAGCGTTCTTAGGTCCTCTCCCAGAAAACCGACACCCAGAGATTACCAGAACAAATTCTTCCCTTTTCCCCTCCAGTCACATTTCTGAACCTGTGATTTTCGCTCAACAACCTTTCTCCCTTCGCTACGTCGACAGGAACTTCAGCACTACTCCTCCCAGAAATTTTCCTAAGTTTTATGCTTGGATGGACCGATTGGAATCAGAAAAAATCGACCATTGGAAAAGGACAGGCATCTATACCCTTTTACAGATTGCCCGTTGTGGCCCTCCCCAGTCTTGTGGCATGTTATTAGCTTCCCTTCAATTCTGGGAGAGTTCGACCAACTCCTTCCATACCAAGTGTGGCATGATCACGCCGACACTTTTGATATCGCTGCCATCACTGGCTTGAAACCGACTGGCGAAGTCTTCGACTGCGAAGCTGTAGCGCCAATTTCCTTGAGGTTCGACGTTGGTGACTCTCGCAAGCCAACATACAACAATTTCATTAATCATCATGCCACCTCTGCAGGCCATGTGACCGACGAGGAACATGTGGCTTTTTTGACCCTCTGGCTGTCCCACTTCGTCTTCTGTTCTAGATCTATGCAGGTAGCCAAGCACTTTGCTCTCTTGGCGACCCAACTGCACCAAGAGCGTGACATTGCCTTGGGCCAACTGATTTTAGCTTCTCTCTATGAGTCTCTATCTGAGGTTGTCTGCCAAATTAGGCTCTTCGACCCCGAGAACTCCAGAAAGAAAAACGTGTTGGTCCATGGCCCTTTCTAGTTCTTGCAGTTGTGGCTCAATGCCATTTCCTCCAAAGATATAGCCCCCTACGGAATAAGGAGGGTTGCGTGTCCCCCAGAGGAACGACATCTTATCTGGAAACGGTTGACCCCCCTGACGCCTATCGATAAAAATTTCCCGGACCTTCAAGTGTTTCGACTCTTATTCAACATCATGTTGACTCGTGTCAATTTTCTACCTTCTATGGCCCCTTTCAGCCGTCGAACTGAGGGTCCTGAGTGGCTCACCAGACCTTTCCCTCCGGTTGACGGGGAACTCAGAGATGAAACCTTCCTCATTTGGAGGCGTTTTCTGGTCCCTCGATTCCTGTCGGCTGAGACCTCCAGCAGCAATCATGGCTTAGTGGCTTATCAGCCTAACCTTGTGGCCAGGCAATTTGACCTTTGCCAATTTATTCCCAAGCCTATATTCTCCTCCCAAGAATTGGTTGCCAATATCCTCTGTGGTCAACCTTGGAGCGAGATCGAAGAGGAACTCGAAACCATTTGGAAAAACCGACCACGTCTCCCTTCTCTTCCTTTTCGACCAGCCTACTACTGTACCAAAGAATTACATGATTGGTGGCAGTCGTATTTTACCCTTTATGTTGGCGCTTCTGATGCCAAACTATCTGAATTAACTGAGGCTTTTGTTTGTTTGCAGGCGAAATCGACCAAGTGTAAGGCTCTTCATGTCAAACAAATTCGTGCTTTCCAGAATTATTTCCAAGTTGTGTATCGACCAGATAATCTTCGTGGGACCATCTGGGCGGCTGCGATCGAACTAAAGGCGAAAGTAACCGACGGGCTTTCAAAAATCAAAATCCCCGGTTACGCGAAAGAAAAGTATCTTTACGCCCTTCACTTTGGAAACCTCAAGTTCCCTCATATGCCATCTAGCCCTTTGGCTTTGGCCTTTGGTCATTTGGTTCCGGTGTGGTTTTATTGTCCCATTTCATACGTACAAAATGCCTCTAAGAAAAAGGCCGACAGAGTGGTCTCGACGAAGTATTATCTGCCTGACTACTCAGGGCCGCTTCATATTGATCCTCAATATGTTAGTGTGTTCGAATCCACGCAACTTGGTAACACTTCTTTGGAAATTTTAACACTCCCTTTTAGCTGGATTTCGTCGCTCACTTGCATTTCTTTTGTTTATTCGTAACGATGCCTCTAAATCCTATAGGTTCTGCATCTGCTGACCAACCTACTCCTTCGACACAAGAGGCTCAGGTTCAATTCTGGCTGAGTTGCTATTTCCTTTGGTCTTTTGTTTTTACTCTTAGCCATCCTCTCTCTTCTTGCAGGCTGCTCCTGAGAAATCCTCTGACGATGATGGGCGCCCTATTGCTCAATTCTTGAGGAAACCCAGTTCTTCTATATGCCCCTATCTAAAGCATTCCTATTTACTCTTGTGCCTTCTTAAGAGAAATACTACGTGGTCGCTAATATCTCACTTATGTGCAAGGTCAACCACGTTCGACAGAACCTACTGTCTCCTCTCACTCCAAAAAATCCAAGAAACACAAACGCTCTGCCCCCACAGGCTCTGAGGTATTTCTTGTCGGCTTGTCTACTCTTCTGGCTAGAATATCTGCTTATAACCTCTCTTCGTGTCTCCAACATACTTCCCAGCATAAATCTAAAAGCCACCATGGCCACAAGAGGAAAAAACATGACTCTCCCTCCAAGAGTGGCGAAACCAAAAGTAAAAAGCACCATACAATGCCTCCTCTGGAGGTCCCTGTTGAAGACGTCGACACCATTGTGGTCGACACTTCCATCCTCGATACGGTCCCTGATCCAGCCGTGGGAGCTTCACCGTCGACTGGTATCTCTCCTGCTGTTGCCTTGGGGAAAGCAAATCAGGATGTAGTCTCTCCTGTGTCGAAACAGGTATTTACCCATTTTCCTGTTTACTCCTTTGGATTTTTGTACTTCTCTTACACAATTTTTCTTTCTGCAGGCTGCTGCCTCTACTGAGCCGACTCAACTTGTTGCTGACTATACTCCCGCGTCGCCGGTCTCTTCTCCAGCTCGCCCATTTCAATCTGTCGACACCGCTGGTGAGTTCATTGAATTCCCTATCCAGATTGTGATAGTGACTCAGACTCAGTCACTAGTCCTACAACGCATCCGAACTCCAGTTCGACTAGTTCTAACTCTAGTCTTTCTTCAGCTTCCTTGCCTTTGCAGGATCCACGGGGGGCCAGTAGGTGTCGACACCGACAAACAACAACCCTCTCAGATTATTCCTCCTTCGACTGTTTCCCTCTCCTCAGATTACTCCTCCGTCGGCTGCTTCCCCTTCGACTTTCTCGGGGCTGGCGATCAAGCCTTCTGCTTTAGAAGCAATTGCCAGGCTCCGCAATCTGGTGAAATTGTGTGATGCCTCTTCAGACTCTGAGCAGCTCCATTCTGGAAAAATGGGCCTTGAGGCGACGAAGACTAAGGCTCTCATGGACAAAATCCGCGTTCACGCCTTGAATCCTGACCTTCCTTTCGTGCTCATGCATGAACCTGCTGTCGGTCCAGGGATCTAGAGCGTGCTTTCCCAACTAAAGGGTCTCTAGCTCTCTGATTATGCAAAACGTGCAATGGCGGCTCTCGAACAAATTCTGGTTCCCATGCTGCACCACATCGACAACGTCCGGGACACTGAACGCCAGATTGCTGCTACTGAGGCCACCGTGAAGGAGAAATGGGAGTGGGTGACACATGCCGACGCGGAGGTCACCAATATGTTGGGGGCTATGGAGGAGCAGAAGAAAGAATTGACCTTCAAACAAACACGGGCCACTGAGATACGTCAACAAATTGATGCCCTTCGGCGTCAAATTGCCACTCTGGAGAGTGAGTTGGAATCAATTACCAAGGAGGAGTCACGTTTTATCGATGAAGTGCTAAAACCTGCCCAGGCCACTGTGGAGCAAACCACTAGTGATGCCTTAGCGGTCGCTGAAGAGCTTTTGGCCGTCGAAGGGAAGCTTGAAGAGCTCAAAGCCCACGCCGACACCTTGGAGCCTGCGTCCTTGCATTACAATTTCGAGCTTAAGTCTTTCCAATCTAAGTTCGGCCAACTTTGACCATTTCTATTGTCTGTACAAGTTTTTGTAATATTTAAGCAATGGCTTCTTGCCACTTTAATGTTATCTTTCTTACTTTTAGCACTGTATATTTATCTTTTGTGCCTTTGCAGCTGGTTTTTAACATAATTATCTCCAACCTTATTCTTTCGACAGTTATTTAGTCTGCCAAACTTTTGACCTCTTGAAGGAGAGGCCTATATTTTTTCAAGTACTTTTCATTCACTCTTAAGATTCACCTATCTGGTGCCAACTCTTCGACCCCGTAGGCGTTGTTAGAAAAGGTATGCGAAACCTTAAACGGTCCTTCCCAATTAGGGGACCATTTACCCAAAACTCTATCATTTCTGTCCATAGGCAGGATCACACTCCAAACCAGGTCGTCGACAGCAAACACTTTACCTTTCACCTTTTTAATGTAGGCTCGGGCGACTTTCTCTTTCTGCCTTTGTAGGGAGTCCAACGCTAACATTCTTTCTTCATCTACGTCGACCAATTCGTCTGTCATCATACTCCAGTAATCTTCAGAAGGTATTTCGTACTGCCTTTGGGTTTTGACCGCCTGGACCTGAATCTCTACTGGCAATACTGCGTCATGCCCATACACCAGTCGAAATGGGGTTGTTCCAGTTGCTTCTTTTGGTGACGTTCGACACGCCCACAAAGCTTGATCCAACGTCTTATGCCAATTTCTTGGCTTCTTTCCTATGTGTTTCTTTATTAGGCTGATGATCACCTTATTAGCAACTTCGACTTGGACATTCGCCTGTGCGTAATAGGGGGTAGAGGTCAGTAATTTGATTCCCATTTCTTTTGCAAAATCTTGCACTTTTCGACCAGTGAAAACTGACCCTTGGTCGGTTGTAATAGTTTTTGGGATGCCAAATCTGCAGATGATGTAACTCTGGACAAAATCTGTCACAACCTCTTGGTCCACATTTGTTAATGCTACGGCTTCAACCTATTTTATGAAATAGTCGATACCGACTAACACATACCTTTGTTGTTTCGGCGAGGCTGGCCTTATTTCTCCTATAACATCCAGAGCCCATCCTCGAAATGGCCAGGGCTTCACAATTGTATGCAGCTCGCTTGCAGGCACATGCTGTATGCCCCCATGTAATTGGCATTCTTGACAGCCTTTAGCAAATTCAATGCAATCTTTCAGCATTGAAGGCCAATAAACTCCTGAGCGCATCAAGAGCCATTTCATCTTCAAGCCTGCTTAATGTGCCCCACACGCCCCGCTATGTATGCTTGACACAACCATATATGCCTCACTTTCTCCTAGGCATTTTAATAACACTCCTTCGACCGTCTTTTTGAATAATTCATCATTTACCAAGACGTAGCTAAGGGCCCTATATTTTATCTTTCGATTTGTCGACCCCACGGGATTGCGTAAATAATCGACTAGCGGTTTACGCCAATCACATTCCCCCCCCCCCCCCCCCCCCCCCCCCCCCCCGTCGTCGACAGCCAGAATTTCAAAATGATTTTTATCTACGGCTCCCAACTTCACGTTCGCCAAATCTGACGGTGACAACACTGTTGCTCGTACTTTCTCTCTTACTTGGACCTCTTCATCCTGGTCTTTCGACGCTTTGTACCCTGAGGCCTCCTGCGCCAAATCATTTGCTCTTTGGTTTTCTTGTCGTGGAATGTGTTGGAGATTGACTTGCTCAAACCTCTTGAGTAATCTGATGGTGACCATAAAGTACATGATTAAATTTTCTTTAACACACCCGTACTCTTTTGATGCTTGTTTAATCACTAACTCCGAGTCTCCCATAATTTCGACATTCCTTGCCCCCAATTCTAGCAGTAGTTTAAGTTCGGCGATCAGTGACTCATATTCTGCTTCATTATTGGTGCATACCCCTTCGATTCTGTATTTGAACTCTGCTGAAATTCCATCTGGAGAAATTATGACTCCTCCTATCCCAGATCCATGCTTATGTCTTGACCCGTCGAAGTATAGCCTCCATGGTGCTAAATCTACGTAATTATGCGCCATTTCGACCATTGAATGGTCGACAAGAAAATCCGCTACTACCTGCCCTTTCATCGCTTTCAAAGGTACGTATGTCAGGGAGTATTTTGTTAACGCTAAAGCCCATTTCCCAATTCGACTATGAAAAATTGGTTTAGATAACATGTGTTTAATAATATCAAAGTGGGAAGATACGTACACATCAGCAGGCTTGATATATTGCTTTAGTTTCATACAAGAGAAATACAGGCATATACATAGTTTTTCTATATCACTATACCTAGTTTCAGGATCATTAAGCGTTCAACTAAAGTAATACACAGGTCTTTCGACACCTTTTTCATCCTCTTGGACTAACATACTTCCTATAGTCGATTCTGAGGCTGCAATATACAGTCTCATTGGCCTATGCCTAACATGAGGGGCCAGTACTAGAGGCCTAGTCAAATACTCTTTGGTTTTGTCGAAAGCCTCTTGGTGTTCATCCTGCCACTTGAAATCCTCGTTCTTCAGTCGAAGTGGTGGGGAGAATGCTTTTGTTTTGTCACTTAGATTTGATATAAATCTTCTAAGAAAATTTATTTTTCCTAAAAAAGATTGCAACTCCTTTTTGGTCGACGGAGGCTTGACGTCCATAATGGCTTTTGATTTGCTCTGGTTTACTTCGATACCCTTTTTATGCACCACAAAACCAAGGAAGTCGCCTGCTTGCACACAAAAAGCGCACTTTAATGGATTCATTTTTAATCCATATTTCCTCATCCTCAGAAAGGCTTTTCGAAGATGTTCGACGTGAGCATGTTGACCATCTGATTTTATCACAATATCATCAATGTATACTTGCATGAAATCTTCAATAAAATCATGGAACATTGAGTTCATTACCCTCTGGTATGTTGCTCCGGTATTTTTCAAACCGAATGGCATGACAACCCACTCATATGTCCCCAAGGCTCCTGGACATCGAAATGCCGTCTTCGGCACGTCTTCTTCTGCAATAAAAATTTGGTTATATCCAGCATAACCATCTATCATGCTTAAATATTCAAAACCAACGGCCGAATCGACCAACATTTCAGCCACGGGCATGGCATACTCATCTTTTGGGGTGGCAGCATTTAGATCTCTAAAATCAATACATACTCTTAAAGATCCATTTTTATTTATGACTGGCACAATATTGACCAACCATTCGACATAACTTGCAGTTTGAATAAACTTGCTTTCCAGGAGTCTTTCTACTTCTGCTTTTATCTTTGCCATGATCTCTGGGGCGAAACGCCTGGGCGTCTGCTTCACTGGTTTTCTTCCATCTTTTATTGGCAGCTTTAACTCGACCAAATCTCTACTTAAACCAGGCATTTCTTTATAATCCCAAGCAAAACAGTCCCTAAATTCTTTAAGCATGGATATTACCTTAGACTTTAGTTCTTTATCGATGTTGGCACTTATGTATGTTGGCCTTTTCTCGCCATTCTCGCCAAGGTCGACTTCTTCCAAGGGGTCTTTCGGTCGGATTTTCTCTGGTGCCTTTGGGTCTTTTTCAAACCCTAAAGGTTCATTGTCATAAATGCAGTCCAGACGCTGCATGTCGAGGTTCCTTTTAGCCAAAGTTGACTTGTCTGGGGGTTCTGGCCCAATAGCCATACGCCCTTCTTTATTTAACGCACAGGCTTCAGCAACCATGTTTTCTTCAGCCTCTAGAGCTGACTTTATTTTGTTCTTGGCAACGTATGCCAAAATATTTCTTAGAGCTTCTAACTCATACATCATCAGTGACCTCCCCCCAGCCTGTCGGCCGGATACCTGTGTAGGGTGGATCATTCAAGCGTTCCACATCCCAAATGAAACCGTGAGTCTCGTGCAGAGTTAGAGAGACGAAAGCTTCACTCAGATTAGTATACACATCCTCAGTTGGAAAGCAAGGAGAGATGTTGGCCAGCTTTCTTTCAAACTCCTTCTTGCCGACATTATTCATGTCAGCCATAAAGTACCCTTGGTCGGCTTCGATATTTTCGGCCACCCCATCTTCTCTCCAAATCACCAGCCTTTGGTGCGCTGAAGATGGTACAGCTCCAACGCCATGTAGCCACTCTCTACCAAATAGCAAGTTGTAACTTGGCTTAGCGTCTATCACCATGAATAGTGTCGGTCTGGTTACTTAACCCACCGTGATATTGACCATAATCACTCTCATGGTGCTTTTCGTCTTTCCTCCGTAGTCCGACAAAACAACGTTATTATATCTGATGTCGGTATCATACTTGCCAATCTTCCTCAGAATATGGTGTGGCATGATGTCGACCGTGGCACCACAATCGACTAAGACTTTATTGACAGTTACGCCTTCCACTTTTGCCCTTATCAGTAGTGGTTTCAAATGATTTTTCATGTTCATCGTTGGTCTTTCGAAGACTGCCTCTTGGCTTTCAGCAGACCCATCGTTCAACATAAAATAGCATCTTGGTTGGTGCAAAGTCATTTCTTCAGCGTCAGCATCGTCTACCGTCTCTTCGACTTCAGTCACACACTTGTATTCTTGTGGTAGGATTGACACCACGTTGAACAGGATGTCTAGACTTGCTTCAGATTCTGAATTGAAGTCATCCGTCACTTCTTCATAACACTTTTCAGTTGGTCAACGGACGTACTCTCTTATTCGTTCCTTCGCTGCTTTGTCGACTTGCACAACAATTTTCTTCCCATCATTCGCCTCGCTGGTCATGCCTCTTGCAGCTTCTCTTTCGGCCTGTTTACGCCTCTGAAAACGTCTCCATTGAGTCCTCGACACGGGGTTCTTCCCCAAATAGTTTTCAGAGACGTGAGTCCTTTTTTCAGACTTAAACTAACCCCTGTAGTTGATTTCTAGACCTCCTCTAGCAGCATCGGTAACACCTTGTGGGGTGTCTTGTTTTCCCTGAGGCTTGATCCAAGTACCTCTAGGGGAACTTGCCGACGGTACAAAGCTTTTAGGCCTTGCTTGGTTATTTCCCACGGCCTTTTCTGAGCCTCTTTCATTCTGGTAACCCCTGGTCGGCACATTCCTTTTGTTTTTACCTAATTGTAGTTTCTGGAAATTTTCCGCCGCTATTTTGTCAGTGACAGCACCACACCTCGGGCACAGGCACACTTGTGAACCCTTGTTCTTGCAGCGATACAGAAAATCCACCAAGTCTTCATCAGCCCTTGGGTAAACTTCAGTTATATCGATATCTGGGCTTTCCCCAGATTGCTCTAGCATGTTGGCCTCATCATATTCGGTGATCTCGACCATGTTGATCTCAACTGGCTCCACGAACAGGGCTTCCTCCTGGTGAAGAGGATCAGCGTCGATCTTCATTCTGCGGCCAACAAATTTCAGCCTGCCTTCTTGAATTGCTTTCTGAACCAAATCCCTGAAAAGGTAACAATTAGAGGTATTATGACCAAGATAGTTATGATATTTACAAAACCCTATTTTCTATCTCTGTTCTAACGGTGGTATTTTAGTACCAGGAGGTACCACCATTTTCCCATCTTTGACCAATAAGTCAAAAATTTCCTCACATTTCGACACATCGAAAGTATAAGTTTTCGAAGGGAATTTTGGGTTGTGTTCGATAGGATTTTTTCCTTGTGCAGGCAACAATGGTCGACACTCATAGGCGGACCCTGGCTTTAGTTCAACCACGTCGATTTCTAATTCGGTCGATGAAGCATAATCAGCATCACGTATTAGGTCTATCGCGTCGTATTCGACAAACTCTACCTTTTCTGTCTTCGACTTATTGTGTCTAACTTTTGCTAACCTTAGCCGTTCTAGATGTCGAACTCTATCAGCCAGTTGTGACATACTTTTCACAAAAGTCGGATCTATCTTCTTCCTAATGGAATAATCTAAACCTCCTGCGGCCATTTGAACTAGTTCATGTTCTGGCACTTGCGTAAAACACCTAGCCTTTAAGGATCTAAAACGATTCAGATAAATATCGATGCTCTCAGCAAACCTTCTCTTGATACTAGACAATTCTGCCAAACTAATTTTGGAGTGTCCTTCGTAAAACTGTTCATGGAACTTCTTTTCTAATCTGGCCCACGAATCGATTGAACTTGGGGCCAACGAAGTAAACCATGTGAAGGCAGCCTTAGTTAGAGAGGAGGGGAAGTTTTTTACTCTCAGACATTCATTATGAGCTAGATCTCCTGACTCTACTAAGTATCTGGCAACGTGCTCTATTGTCGATTCACCAGACTCTCCCCCAAGTTTAGTGTACTTGGGCACTTTCATCCCCCTAGGCGCCTCGGCTTGGAGAATAAACTCAGCTAACGGGGAGGCGTATAATGGCCTTTGCAATGTAGAACCCATGCCATTTCTAGCCATAATCCTTTCGACAATAGTTGTCAAATTATTTTCCACTTCCAAGTCTTCTTGTCGGTGTTGATCGACAATTTGCTCAGCATCCTGGTGTCGGTTAACCATTATCATCTGGTTACGTCCCGCGACTCCTGATTCGACGCCTTGATTTTGAAGGGGTCTAATGATTTATCCTTCGTGGACTGTCTCCTCCTCTGCTGCTCCTATCTCCATCTGCATAGGAACAGTCGGTCTAATCATTTGCGCCATCTGTCGAGTCGGTGCCCCCAGAAAATTGCACAAGCGTGTCAATTGGTTCGCCACCTGTCTATTTGTTTCAGCAGATTCTTGTATTAGTGGATTAAAGACTGTGCCCATCTGGTTGGTCAACATGTTAACCAATTCATGGTTACTATCATCCATTTGCTGCCTTAACACCGCTCCTGTGGGATTACTGTTTCCGTAGTGGATAAAGTTCCTCGTGGCACTTCATCCGTGTTAGTTTCTGACATTTTCACAATATTTCGTGGCTTACTATACAGTTTGCCACTTCTAAGTTTCATGCAATTTCGTAACTGCTCTAGCACCGTCCCACTGGGTGTGTCATTTTGTTTACTGTGGAAATTGGTAAACAACCGCTGGTCCTCCCTAGGCTTTAAAATAAAGGGTTACGTACAGGATCGACCAGTTGATCCCAGGACATGTGCTAGTGCAAGTGAAGCTTGTCCAACTCGACATAATGACTTTGTGAGGAACGATTCCTAACAAAGTGTCGAACAAGCGTATGGTTTTTCCACACGAACGGTTTAGACAATGTTACAGCCTATAGGTGACTCGTGACCGACAGCGCTATAACATTCAAAAGAGGTGTATGACGAACACGCTTTTGGTAAACTATATTATCGTAATAGAATTAATGTCGACAGCGTAAACGACAACGTAAAATGATAACTCAAAAGTAAATGAAATTAAGATAAAATGTTCAACGGGAACAATTGAAAAGTAAGGAAGTTGTATTGAAATAAATATGGTGACTCACGTACATAGCACTCTAAAAAAACTCTTGCTTCCTCGCGCTGGGAATGGGAAGTTTTCTTACAAGTGATTTTCAGTACAGAGTGAACACCCTGAGCCCCTTGTGGGACCTTCTATTTATACTAAACTAAAGGAACTGCTCATAAGCTAAAACTCCTAAAAACTAGCAGATGTTATGTCACACGATCTGCACAACCGTTGCACCCATGTCTTGCTAATTGCTCTAAATTCTGGCGCTCTTATTCTTCTTGTAACTGCTGGTTATTTTTAAATTTCAAATTTCTCCCGCCCGGGTGTTAGGGCGATGCTGTCTTCTACACATTTGGCTACAATTCTTTAAGTCTCAAACTTCACCTTAGTCGACAAAATGGCCTGTCGACTAGGCCAGCTTCTCCCGTCGGCTTCATCCTTTGACTTGTGTTTTTTCCCACTCTTGCTTGCCTCCAACACCTCTTCATCCTTTGATGGGGTATAACCCCCAAATTCACAGGACTCTATCATTAACTATGCTTTCAGCATGCCTTAGAGATTTTTTCGTGGTAACAGGGTGATGTACATCACCCCAACTTTAATTTGATATAAAGATCGTTTGATTTGGTTGAGGTTGCAAAACCTGCAACTGGTGGCCGGATTTAGTTAACTCACCGGAGAAGACGGTGGTTTCCACCACCGTCCCCACGTGGTTGATCCTGAACCCTTGGATGAGGCTCCCACGATCTAATCCTGGCCATGCTTTTGTTTGACTCTTTTTAATTCGTGGTGTGATGTTGTTGACTCATGATCACCATGCGCGCGCGCCTCATGTCCCTTGGATTGGCCACATCAGTTAATGAATGTGGATCCAACGTTTCCTGATTTTTCCTATTTTCTTAATTTCTGTATTATTTTCTTTAAATCCATTTATTTTTAAAAATTCATAACTCTTTTATTTGGAATCACAAAAATATGAGGCCAATTGCCAAAAAATTTCTTTTCAAATCTAGTTTCATAATCTGATTTTTAATTATTTTTGTGATTCCATTTTATATTTTTTGTGAATTATTTTGTTTTTAATAGTTTTTAATTCATTTAAAATACTTTTTGATATTCAAAAATTCCAAAAATATTTTCTTAACACATTTGGATCATGATAAGTCTATGAAAATATTCTCATTAATTTCTTAATTGATTTGAGATTTATTTGAGATTTTAATTCATTTGTGTTATATTTTAATGCTTTTAATTGATTTTAAAATAGTTTCTGTTTTCAAAAAATATTGATAAAATTTGTCAAACCTAGTTTGACCATATTAGACTTATGATGATCCAATTGGACTTATCCAAGTTGATTTGAATTGGATTTGAAGTTTGACCTCAATTTCTTCATTTTATTTTATGTATTATTTTAATTCCAAAAAATACCAAAAATATGTTTGACCTTTCTTGATTTCTAATCTTCATTTCACTTCTATTTACCATTGATTGATGTTGATTCCATTCACATTTGAGCATTGTGTTTTGGTTATGTAATTTGGATTTCCATTTTATACATGTCATCTTCATCTCTTTTCTTCTTCTTTTTCTTTTGACCAATGAGTTAATGATTTGTGGTTAGCCTTGACATATGAGAGGCTTAACCTTCTTTGATCCAAATCAAATTCAACTTGATCAAAGATCAAGTGAATTGCTTTGTGTCCAATATAGGTTGCTTCGTGGCCAAGCAAAGAACCTGAAATCCATACAAGGTCATTCTTCTTTTCTTTTGGCATGGCAAGTTGTAGGAGCTTGGCTTACTAGTCATGATCTCTAACTTGTGTTTATTTGCCTATACTTTTATTGACCGGCCTCAGATAGGTGTGACTACTACATTAGTCCATTTACGATTGCTTAACATAACGCTAAATTGCCTTATGGCAGACTAACACTAACTACTAATTACTAACTTTTAATTCAAGCATTTAATTCTTGCAATTTACTTTAATGCAATTTAACTTCTTACTCATTTATTCATATTGTCTTTTCCCTTTGCTCACTTGAGCTCATGTTTATGTTTATACCATTTTCCTTTTGCTCACTTGAGCATATTATTGTGTAAATATATTGTGGCTTTGTGTTTGTTTTGGTCTTTGTTTGTGTGAACCCAATGCAAAAAGGAGAAAGGACTTAGAATTAGGACCTCACCTATGCTTAATGGAGTTCAAGAGCAACTAGGCCTCATGCCTTTAGAATGCTAAAATTGATTGAAGAGCAATTAGACCTCATGCCTTTAGAATGCTTAATCTTGAAGTTGACTTGAAGGGACCCCTAATCTAAACTCTTTCTTTGTCCATTCCACTTATTGCATTGTGAACTTTTTGATTGTTTATTCTTGTGTGATAGGGATCCCAAATTTGAGATAGTTAGAAGGACCATTGTCATGAGCATCCAAGTCAAGAGAGACAAGCAAATTGGAAGATCCTAGGAGCTTGATTGAATATTTGTTTGATTGCTTGAGTTAATTGCTAAGTCCAAAAGGAAAGGAGCAACTTGAATCATCTTTATGATCTCAAGAAAGGAACTCCAAGGGTTTTATTCTCTTCTCTCATCATTACATGTTTAGGACTAGCCCTTCTCTTCTTCTCTCCACTCTAACCCAAGCCAAACTTATTTTGTGCAAACATTGACATTGTTTTCAAAACTAGAAACCTAGGCACTATGCCTTTGATTTTCCAAACTCTTTTCATAATACTTATTTTGAATTGAACCTTAAGTCAACTTTGACTTTATTTTGTGAATACTTCTAATTTGTACATACAACTCACTCAAGTGATTTTTGTGGTTCCAATGACCACCTTTGTTAAAACCTTTTTTATAAACATTAGTCATTAGGTTTGAGTTATCATAGTGGTTGATGTAAACATCACCTTATCCTTAGTGATTGGACTATAAGTCTTCCATACTTATTATAGGGTGGATCCCTCACTAGTATGTTGAAGCTCTCCTCACATGGCGGATTGTGGTTTAGGTTTTGTTTTCTCCCTTTGATAACAAAAGACCTTAAGGCTTTTGACAAATCAATTCACTAACTTCTTTTGAGATTTTTACCCCGAACTACGAGGTTTTGATCCTGCCTTTGTGATGGTACGTAGGCAATGGGATTATCCATTCAAACAACAAAATTGTAAATAACTTGTATATTCTTTTCTCATCTCCCCAATCATGTTTGCACAAATATTTTCACAAATACCAACCTACAATACACTTTGCAAAAAGGGCTCCCTTAGAGTACTAAGGATGTTTTGGGTGCTTAAAACCTTCCCATTGCATAACCAACCCCCTTACCCAGATCTCTGACACTTTTATTAGTTTTTGATTTGATAAAACTTCTCAGTTTTTGTTCGCTTTCTAACCTTTCCTTTGGATAAATAGAAGTGCGGTGGTGACTCGAATTGTATGCTTTACTTTTGATTTAGTCAATAAATCTAAAGATAACGAATACCCTGCTACACATCCAAGCTCTCGCCATTACTCAAAACACATTCAAACCAATTAAACTCTTTTCTTGCCGCCGTGTGATCGGTCCCTTCAAACCCTTTCTCAAACGAAAGGTACTTTGTTTCAAGATGATGCAAAGCAATGTTTCTCCACCTGTTTTGGGTAGTCCAACAATATTTTCGTCGATTTGACACAAAGTAGCTTTCACTAAAATCGACCAACAAACAAACATTTTTCTACCCAGAACTACGTAAGCCTTGAGTTCTCTATTGAGATACGTAGGAGCAGGATTTGTAAATCTTGTCAGGCCCACTAATAAAAAACTTAGGTTTAGTCCTTCGTCAAAAATCCGAAAACATTCTCCTCTCTTCTATTCTTTCTTTCCCACCTAACAACTTGAGAAGCCTAACATTTCAAACTAACACTAATGCACACAACTAACCTAACGGTTCCCGTTGAGTACAACGGACGTGAGGGGTGCTAATACCCCCCTCCCCCTTGCATAATCGACTCCCGAACCCTGATTTGGTTGTGATGACCGTAATCATCGTCGTTCTTTCTTGGGTTTTATCGATATTTCCCCTTTCCTTTTTAGGAATAAATAAAGTTCGGTGACGACTCTGTTCAGTCCATCATTGCGAGCATGTGATTGCGCTTCGCTAGGTCGTGTTCTCATTTTCCGAGGTACGACAATAATACAGCTAAATTCAAAGTCTTTTCGTTTATGGGTGGATTTTCCGGTTATAATCAAATCAAGATAGCACCCGAATATATGGAAAAGACCACATTCATTACACCCTGGGGAACATTCTATTATAGAGTGATGCCTTTCGGTTTAAAGAATGCTAGTGCAACATACCAGAGAGCTATGACCACTCTTTTTCATGATATGATGCACAAAGAGATTGAAGTCTATGTTGATGATATGATTGCTAAATCAAGTGATAAGGAAGAACATATTGAGCACTTGTTGAAGTTATTCCAGCGTTTGAGGAAGTACAAACTCCGCTTGAATGCTAATAAGTGTAATTTTGGTGTTTGTTCTGATAAGTTATTGGGCTTTATTGTCAGCGAGAATGGTATTGAAGTTGATCCTGCCAAGGTCAAAGCAATACAAGAAATGCTTGCGCCCAAAAATGAGAAGCAAGTTAGAGGTTTTCTCAGCCGCTTGAACTATATCTCAAGATTCACATCACATATGACTGCTACCTGTGCGCCTATATTCAACCTTCTTCGAAAAGATCAATCATGTGACCAGACCAAATATTGCCAGAAAGCCTTTGACAGTAGCAAAGAGTATCTGCTTGAGCCTTTGATTCTGTGTCCGCTTGTTGAAGGAAGACCGTTGATCATGTATTTGATTGTGCTTGATGATAGTATGGGTTATGTTCTGGGTCAGCAAGATGAATCTGGAAAGAATAAATATGCTATTTACTACCTCAGTAAGAAGTTCACCGACTGTGAGACTCGGTATTCTACGCTTGAAAAGACCTGTTACACATTGGCTTGGGTTGTTAAGCGTCTGCGCCAGTATATGTTGAATCATACTACTTGGTTGATATCCAAAATGGATCCAATCAAGTATATCTTTTAGAAGCCTGCTTTAATTGGGAGGATTTCCCGTTAGCAGATCTTGTTATCAGAGTATGATATAGAATACTGATCTCAAAAAGCTATCAAGGGTAGCGTCTTGGATGACCACTTGGCTCACCAACCGATTGAAGATTACCAGTCAGTAGAGTATGATTTTCCTGACGAAGAAATCTTGTACCTGAAGATGAAAGATTGTGATGAACCATTGCTTGAAGAAGGGCCAGAACCTTGTTCCCATTGGGGCATGGTATTTGATGGAGTTGTTAATCAGTATGGTAATGGCATATAAGCAGTGATTATTACTCATCAAGGCACTCATTTTCTATTTATAGCTAGATTGACTTTCAAATGTACAAACAATATGGCTGAGTATGAAGCTTGCATTGTGGGGCTTGAAGAGGTCATTGATCTCAGAATCAAGTATCCCGATGTCTAGGGAGATTCAACTTTGGTTATGAATCAAATCAAAGGTGAATGGGAGATGAATCAACCTGGTTTGATACCATATAGAGATTATGCGAGGAGGATTTCAACTTTCTTTACAAAGGTTGAGTTTCATTATATCCCTCGAGATGAAAACCGGATGGCAGATGCTCTTGCAGCGTTGGCTTCTATGATCATGGTGAAATTTTGGAATGAAGTTCCCAATTTAACTGTAATGCGTCTTGATAGGCCAACTCATGTGTTTGCTGTTGAAGAGGTCAAAGATGAGAAGTTGTGGTATTTTGATATTAAGTGTTTCCTCCAAAGTCAGATATACCCGCCAGGGGCATCCTTGAAAGATAAGAAGACTTTGAGGAGATTAGCTGACAACTTCTACCTGAATGGTGATGTGCTTTACAAGAGAAACTTTGATATGGTTCTGCTCAGATGTGTGGATAGACACGAAGCAGACTTATTGATGACAGAAGTCCATGAAGGTTCCTTTGGTACTCATTCCAATGGACATGCTATGGCTAAGAAGATGTTGAGAGCATGTTACTATGGGATGACAATGGAATCTGACTGTTGCAAGTTTGTGAAGAAATGCCACAAATGTCAGGTTTATACAGATAAGATTCATGTTCCTCCGACACTGTTGAATTTCATTTCCTCTCCATGGCCCTTCTCCATATGGGTAATTGATATGATTGGTATGATTGAGCCTAGAGCTTCAAATGGACATCGTTTCATTCTGGTGGCTATTGACTATTTCATAAAGTGGGTTGAAGCGGCATGGTATGTAAATGTGACCAAGCAAGTTGTTGTAAGGTTTATCAAGAATCAGACTATATGCCGGTATGGTGTGTCAAGTAAGATCATTACTGATAATGGATCGAACTTGAACAATAATATGGTGGAAGCTCTTTGTAAAGACTTCAAGATTGCACATCATAATTCTTCTCCCTACAGACCTAAGATGAACAGGGTTGTTGAAGCTGCAAATAAGAATATTAAGAAGATCATTCAGAAAATGGTTGTGACATATAAAGATTGGCATGAGATGCTCCATTTTCTTTGCATGGGTACCGTACATTCTTCCGCACTTTAGGGGAAACCCCCTTCTCTCTTGTTTATGGTATGGGAGTTGTGCTCCCAGTAGAGGTTCATATCCCGTCACTACGTGTGCTAATGGAAGCCAAGTTGACAGAAGTTGAATGGTGCCAGACAAGATATGACCAGCTAAATTTAATTGAAGAGCAGAGGTTGATTGTCATGTTCCATGGTCAGTTGTACCAACAAAGACTGAAGAAAGCTTTTGATAAGAAGGTCAGGCCTCATGTGTTCCGAGAAGGTGACCTTGTGCTCAAGAAGATTCTATCTTTCAAACCTGACGCTAGGGGCAAATAGACTCCTAATTACGAGGGCCCATATGTTGTTAAGAGAGCCTTTTCAGGCGGTGCTTTGATTCTTACAACTATGAATGGTGAAGAGTTCACTCGTCCTATGAATGCTGACGTGATCAAGAAATACTTCGCCTAAAAAAGAAAAGAACAAATCGCTAAGTTGAAAACCCGAAAGGGAGGCTTGGGCAAAAATGAGCGTCTCGGCGGATTGAAAACCCGAAAGGGCGATCCAGGAAAAAATTAGAGATATGAAACAAAAGATTCATCTCGATAGATTGAGTACCCCACCCTGGGGCAATCTATACAAAAATTAGGGATTATGGCAAGTAACTGCAGTTGATTGATTCCCTAATCATGAGAGAAATTTTGAGCAACTTAGTCAGTTCTGATTCATCATTTTCAACCGAAGCCAAGAGCGCAGTGGATATTGAAGTTGGTAGAAGGATTAGTGATAATTGTATTTAATGTATCCCTTTTCCATGTAAATTACCATTTTTCAACTTTTGTAAAAGATCTATGGAGTCTTGTCATTTACAGACTACCATTCTATTAAACAAAGTTGAGCTTTTCATCCAATTGTTTCTACTATTATTTATTTTTCAGCTAAATAGAATTGAATTTTATGATGATAATTTTGAAATTGAATTAATAAGTAAAAATCATTTTTCTTAAATAAGTAATTACATTGAAAAAGCAATCAATTACAGTAAGGAATATCAACAGCAAACTAAGAACGGGTAAGTCCTAAAGTGCGAAGCATTGTTGGTTTCCCCCAAGCGGTTGGTTTGGTGACCTTTTCCTCCCTAACAGCAGGTCAGTTTCCCCAGTTGAGTTTGTAATCACCTCTCTATAGCGGGGTATTCGTTACCTTTATATTTATTGACTAAATCAAAAGTAAATCATACAATTCGAGTCGCCACCGCACTTCTATTTATCCAAAGGAAATGTTAGAAAGCGAACAAAAACCGAGAAGTTTTATCAAATCAAAAACTAATAAAAATGTCAGAGATCTGGGTAAGGGGGTTGGTTATGCAATGGGAAGGTTTTAAGCACCCAAAACATTCTTAGTATTCTAAGGGAGCCCTTTTTACAAATGTTGTATGGTAGGTTGGTATTTATGAAAATATTTGTGCAAACATGATGGAGGGGATGAGAGAAGAATTAACAAATTATTTACAATTTTTGTGTTTGAATGGATAAACCCATTGCCTACTGTCATACCCCGATTTTGGTCCTGAAATTTTTTTCATTTTTTTTCATTTTGGCACTTGACTTAAAGTTCATTTGAGTGAACTTAGTTATCTAGTTTTATATCGTCATGGTTAATTGAACCCTTAATTCCTAAGTGAGGACAAAGATTTTGAGCAAAATCTTTAAGAGAATCCGGGAGCAGAGTTAAGGAATCCCTTAGATTAAATATAAGTTTATTATCATTAAATACGGCAACCTCGTATAGCCTATTGTTCCTCATAAGTGGTTTTATTGTGTACTTCTTAGCATTTATAACCAAATGTTTTAATATCATTACACCTTAATTCAATTTTATATTCTATATGGGAAATTAACAGACCTTCATAAGCTTCCTTGTAAGATTCATTTTTGATGTTTAGTAACAAGCTGGACCATGATATTTCAAATAATTCCTTAGTTATATTAAAGTTAGTTATATTATTATTCATATTCATATTTGTTTTATTTATTCTTTTAATCATAAGCGTAAACTATATTTTCCAGGATAATCCTTTAATAATTGAATGAAGTTTCTATAAATTTTATTATAGTCTTTGTTAAATCCATTTTCATCTTTATATGTATGATATAAATAGTACGCATATGACTTATAGATTATTTCTATTTTTTTTATTCCATTTTTCCCTATCAGTTTTAGATAAATTATCAAGTATTAAAGATATTAACCTCTGTTTTAAATCCTTGAATGAAATAGGTTCTTCTAAATTATATAGATTCATATCTAGATTCATGCAAATAAATTCGTTAATACTATATAGTTGATAATGTTCTATAAAATATTTTTTATATATTTTACTGAGACCATGAAAGCTATATATATTGCTTATAAAGTTATCGTGAACTGTGTAGACTGAAGCTCCCATAAAATACATTTCTTTTATCATATACATGGCAATGTAAGCATCTTTCTGATGAATGAAGTTAACAAAGGTTTCTGCAATGCTGAACATAACCATCCTATACGCTACCTGCAATCTTCAGCAGTCCATAATTCAGTTACAAAAGCCATAGCAGAAACTGAAATGTTCATAACAGAAAAACAAGAAATTTCTAACCGTAATACCTCGCTAATCACGACGGGAACTTCTTCATCCTCACTAGCTCTTGGAAGCACCCGACAGCTGAAACAAAAAACCAATAGAAATAACAAACTTTGATGACAACTTTTAAACTAACTGAGTTTCAACGGTTAACAACCTGCAGAACCTGCACACCGGCACACCTCCAATGCATTACACATGACCAATGTAAACCACATTGCTCACCACATAAACCTTGTATCCAATTTGACATTGCCAGACATGAACACAAGGCTAACAAGCTGCAGTAGGCAAATACAACAAATCCATAACAACTCAGGCTCACTCCTAGTTAGAAATACATCTACAACAAATCCAAGAAAATCAAGTAATAAACACAAACCTGCAGTAGAACACATCACAATACAAACCAAAACGCTCATGAACTTTCACTAAGTTTTCACTGCAGTAAACAAAGTAATTGGTAAGGCGTTAAAATTCAAAAAAATACCCAAAAGAGAATTGAGACAAAGTTAGAGGAAGAAAGCTAAGTTCATATTACCGTTTCCAGATTTAAGTATCAAGCGAGACAGGCAAAGCTGAGCACCTAAAAGCACTTCCAAGAGGTTTCCCTTTTTAATCTCCATAGCTAGCTCGAAAACCATAACTGATTGGGTATAAAAAGAGGCGGATGCTGTAGAAAAAAGGAGAGTTTTTTAGGAGCGGCGACGAAAAACCTAACTTCAATCAGCCACAAAAAAAAACCCTAAAGTTTTCAGAGAGCGAAAACCCTAGAGCTAGAAGAGTTGAGCGGCGACGGGAGGAAGATGCAAGCATCGTCATTACCGCCGGACCACCGCCGAAGGTGAGCTTTACTGCTTGAATCTCTTTAAAGCATTTGTTTTTTTTTTGGTATGTAGAGTGAAAGTTTGTGAATGAGGTTGAGATTGAGAGATGACATGAGCGAGAGAGGTGTGAGATAAAGCGATCGAGAGTGACGAGATAGTAAGAGATCGAAATTAAGAAAGAAGGATGATTGAGCGTGAAAGAAGAAAGGAAGTGAATGATGATAGGTTTACTGATTTTAATTCTCATTGCTTACATTTATTCTATTTTCAATATTATTTAATGCACTTTTCTTCTTCTTCCAAGAATCACGTGAAGATTTACGGTTTATTTGGTCTTTTGAAATCACTAAATATTTCAGTTGCCTGTTCATAGGAAAGAATACCATTTATGACTTGATTTTTATTTATTTTATTATTTGATTTATTTTTTTTAGTTAAAAGAGAAAGTAAAAAATAAAAACAAAAACAATTTTATATTATATTTATTTTTAATTAATGGATGCTTAGAAATTTTCTTATTTTCTTCTTTATTTTAAAATATAACCGTTGGTAAAAATATATTAAAATCAGAATAATAAAAGGATTTTTTCATTATTTTTTTAAATGTTTTTTTAATAATCTAGTTATTTGGTCATCATTAATTAATTGTTACTATTATTAATTGGATTATTTAATTAGTTTTGTTTTCTAAATTTTTTTTTATCATCCATTCCATGATTTAATTAAAATATCTACTTTTTTTATTTATTTATGGGTTGCTATTTAAATAAATAATTGTATGATGATATTGATTGAATAGATAGAATAAGAATTTTGGCCCAATAACATGTTTTTTTTTAAATTTCGATTAAATATTTTTTTCCCGAGTAAATCATCTTATCATTTAAGTCAAAATATTAAATCTTTTCAAAATTTACTAGAAAGAAGAGGACCATTGGAATCTAGCATTCCGGTGGGAACCCTCGAATACTCGGTCATAAGCCTTGCATTTTCGATTAACCGTCTATTTTATTTTCTTTGTTTCTTAAAATATTTAAATTAACTTATTCTTTTGTTTTTTAAAAAATAAAAACAAATAGATAAATAGATATAAGTCATATTAACAAAAATTACAAAAAGAGTTTTCTATTTAATATTTTGTATTTTAAATTATGTTATAAAATATTTAAAAAGTTAATTTGGTTATTTTCATTATTATTATTAGATTATATCATAAAATTTCCAAAAAAAAGAGTTACCATTTATTTCTCTTTTAATTTTAGATTATATCATAAAATTTCCAAAAAAGAGTTTACCATTTATTTTATTTTTATTTTTAGATTATATCATAAAATTTCCAAAAAAGAGTTTACCATTTATTTTATTTTTAATTTTAGATTATGTCATAAAAATATTCCAAAAAAAGCTTACCATTTATTTTCATTTAATTTTAGATCATCTCGTAGAAACTCCAAAAAAAAACCTACCATATAATATCATTTCTTGCTATTTTACTAGACATAAAAGAATATAATTCTGTTTTTCTTCAACTTAATTTCTTGCTATTATCTCTAAATGTTTGAATAACTATAGAATTATTATTTTCATATAATATCATTTTCTTCGTAGTTTTATTTATTATTGTTAGAATATTACGAATAAATAATTAAATAAATATCTAGTAATGATGTTGACTAATTAATATAATAAAATACTTATGACTATTTTCTTAAACTTTGATCCTACCCCAAGTTATATATTTTAATCTGATTAATTTGTTTCTTATCCCAATTAAAACACTTTACTATTTAAGTTAAAACATTAAAACTTTTTTGATTAACTTAAAAGAAGTGGACTATTGGAATCTAGCATTCCGGTAGGAATCCTTGAAGGATCGGTCTTGAACCACGCGTTTTGGATTAACTGTTCATTATTTTTAAAAACACATTAATTAACTTGGACAAAATAAGGGCCGTTGAGATCAAGCATTCTGGCGTAACCCTTTGAACATTTGATTCTCATCAAGTGTTCGTTGTCCAGTAAATAATTTTCTTAAATAATCCAAATGAAAAAGGACCATTGGAATCTAGCGTTCCAGTGGAACCCCGAGTGATTGATCCCAAGGCTCATGTCTCGTCCTCATCAAATATCCGTCTTTCCAAACCCAAAAAATATATACTTAATCCTTATTCAACACCTTTTCAATAAAATGGAAATGGAACATGGTGTATACCGTGCACTCCTGAGATTAAGATTCGAGGCGGATGCCTCGCCAATCTTAACTCTCGCCATCGTCTAAAATTGTCAATGTGGTTTCTTCAAACCCTTTCTCAATCAAACCTTAAAATACTTAATCTCTATTAAATACTTTTGCCAATGAAGATGGAAATGGAACATGGTGTATACCGTGCACTCCTGAGGCTAGGATTCGAGATGTATATCTCGCTCATCCAAGTTCTCGCCATCACTCAAAATAAATCCAACCAATCAAACTCTTTTTCGCCGCCGTGCGACTAATCAAAAAACCTTTTCATAAACGAAAGGTATCTTGTCTTAAGTGATACAAAACAATGTTTCGGCCACAATTGTTGAGTCGAGATAAGTGACGCTTTTCCGAATGTAGATCTATAAATCCGTTCAATGTGTGGTATGCGTCCACTCCTCATCTGTTTTGGGTAAAACGATGTTTTTGTCGATTAATACAATATAGCTTTCGCTAAAATCTACCAACAAACAAACATTTTTCTACCCAGAACTACGTAAGCCTTGATTTCTCTTTTTAGATACGTAGGAGCAGGATTTGTAAATCTTGTCAGGCCCACTAATAAAAAAACTTAGGTTTAGTCCTTCGTCAAAAATCCAAAAACATTTCTTCTCTCTTCTATTCTTTCTCTCCCTCATTATAACTTGAGAAGACTAACATAAGCTAACATTCAAAACGAAACTAACTAAACGGTTCCCGTTGAATACAACGGATGTGAGGGGTGCTAATACCTTCCCCTTGCGTAACCGACTCCCGAACCCTGATATTGGTTGCGACGACCATAATCATTTTCATTTTGTCTTGGGTTTTATCGGTATTTCCCCTTTCCTTTTTAGGAATAAATAAAAGTTCGGTGGCGTTTCTGTTCAGTCCATCATTGCGAGCATGCGATCACGCTTCGCTTCAAAGTCGTATCCCCATTTTTCGAGGTGCGACACCTACGTACCATCTTAGAAAGGTAGGATCAAAACCTCGTAGTTCGGGGTAAAAATCTCAAAAGAAGTTGGTGAATTAATTGGTTCAAAAGCCTTAAGGTCTTTTGTTATCAAAGGGAGAAAACTCAACCTAAAACCACAAATCCACCATGTGAGGAGAGCTTCAACATGCTAGTGAGGGGTTAACCCTATAATAAGCATGGAAGACTTATAGTCTATCACTAAGGATATAGGTGAGTATTATATCAACCTCTAAGATAACTCAAACCTAATAGCTAATGTTTATGAAAAAAAAATGGCAAGAAGTGGCCATTGAAACCACAAAAATAATTGAGAGAGTTGTATTTACCAATGAAAAGTATTTACAAAGTAATGTCAATGTTGACTTAGGATTCAATTCAAAATAAGTGTTATGAAAAGAGTTTGAAAAATCAAAAGCATAGTGCTTAGGTTTTTAATTTTTGAAAACAATGTTAATGTTTGCACAAAAGTTTGGCTTGGGTTAGAGTGGAGAGATGAAAAGAAGGGCTAGGTCCTAAACATGTAAAGATGAAGGAAGAGAAATAAAACCATATGGAGTTCCCTTCTTGAGATCATAAAGATGATCCAAGTTACTCCTTCCTTTGGATATAGCAAGCAATAAGCAAATAACTCAAGCAATCAAGCAAATAATCAATCAAGCTCCTAGGAATCTTCCAATTGGCTTTTGTATCTCTCACTTTGGATGCTCATGACAATGGTCCTTCTACTGGCTCAAGTTTTGGGATCCCTAGCACACAAGAACACACAAATTAAAAAGTTCCACAATGCAATAGAAAGAATGGACAAGAGTGAGTTTAGAATTAGGTCCTTTCAAAGTCTTCTTTAAGATTAAGCATTCTAAAGGCATTAGGCCTAGTTGCTCTTTGACATTTTTTCTTCTTTGTTTAGCATTCTAAAGACATGAGGCCTAGTTGCTCTTCAAACTCCATTTTTTGCATAGGTGAGGTCCTAAAATCTAAGTCCTTTCTCCATTTGCATTGGGTTCACACAAACAAAACAAAACAAACACAATAGTATATACACAATAATGTGCTCAAGTGAGCAAAGGGCAAATTGCATTAACATAAACATGGGCTCAAGTGAGAAAAGGGCAAAATCAAATGAATTAATTTGCAAGAAATTAAATCGCATTAAAGTAAATTGCAAGAGTTAAATGCTTGAATTAAAAGTTAGTGGTTAGTAGTTAGTGTTAGTGTGCCATAAGGCAATTTAGCGCTATGTTAAGCAATCATAAGTGGACTAATGTAGTAGTCACACCTATCTGAGGCCGATCAATAAAACTATAGGCAACAAACACAAGTTAGAGACCATGACTAGTAAGCCAAGCTCCTACAACTTGACATGCCAAAAAAACAGAAGAATGATCTTGTATGGATTTAGGTTTTTTGCTTGACCAAGAAGCAACCTATCTCTAATGCAAAGTCATTCACTTGATCTTTGATCAAGATGAATTAGATTTGAATCAAAGAAGGTTAAGCCCCACATATGTCAAGGCTAACCACCAATCATTAACTCGTTGATCAAAAAGAAGAAGAAGAAGAAGAATGTACATAATTGAAAGTCAAATGACATAAGCAAAATACATTGACTAAATGTGAAATGAATCAACATCAATCAACGGTAAACAGAAGCAAAATGAAACTTAGAAGTCAAGAAACAAATAAAATATTTTTGGTAATTTTTGGAATTAAAATAAACAAATAAAGGTCAAACTTCAAATCCATTTCAAATGAACTTGGAAAAATCCAAATGGATCATCCTAAGTTCAACATGGTCAAACAAGGTTTGACAAATTTTTTCATCACTTTTAGAAACCAGAAACTAATTTTAAACAATTAAAAATTAATAAAAAATAACATAATTGAACTAAAATCTCAAATAAATCTCAAACCAATTAAGAAATTGATGAGAATATTTTTCATAGATTCATCATCATTCAAAGATGTTAGGAAAATATTTTTGGCATTTTTGAATATTGGAAACTATTTTAAATGAATTAAAAATAATCATAAAAGAGAAAATTCACAAAAAAATATTAAATGAACTCATAAAAAATATTAAAAATCATTTTCAGAAACTAGAATTAAAAAGGGAAATAATGCAATTGGTCCCATATTTTTTGGATTAAAAATGAAGAAGATATGAATTTTTGAAATAAAATGGAATTAAAGAAAATAAAATGAATAATCAGAAATTAGAAAAATCATGAGGCGTTGGATCACATTCATTAATTGATGTGTCCAATCTGAAGGTTCTCAGGCGCACACTCATGATGGACCATAGTCAGAGGAGAAACACGCTGCATTTAAAAATGTCATAACATCCAAAGGCTGGGATTAGATCAGAGCAATATATCCAATGGTCAAGGACTCAGCCACGTGGGGACGGTGGTGGAAACCACCGTCTTCTCCGGTGAGCTTCACAGTTCCGGTGGAATTTGCAGGTTTTGAAAACTTAACCAAAATGCACGATCCTCATATCATTGGAAAGCTGGGGTGATGTACATCACCCCTGTGCCATTGGTTTCTTCTCTAGACTCTTATAGAAGGAGAAATCTGAGATAGAAATTCATGGTGTTCATAGTGAACTTGATCAATTCATGAAATTAAATGCACAGATTAATTGCCTCTCACATGAGGACTTCAGAGGAACCAACAAACACAAGAAATGAGCAAGATCCAAGGAGTTTCGAATCAAAAAAGTTTGAACAACAACCTTTGAAGTGCAGCTTTACAAGGCACGATCTCTTCCAATTCTTTGGTGCAGTGTGATCTTGAGATGACAAAGGAGCTAGGCTAAGGAATTGAAGTTCAATGATCAACCAAGGAAGTTGAAAATTGAACTTTAAAATTGAAAGAGAAAAGCAAAATTCCTTTGAGTGAAGGGTAGGGATTCAGTTTTGCAGCAATTTAGGCGCCTTAAGGTTGGTTTGGAATAAAGCCAGGCATGTGTATTTATAGCAAGAGGTGATGCAAGCAATGGCAAACTCGTGTGCATGTGGAATGAGGGCCTCCATGCATGGGCCTGTACAGGCGCATGGGAGGACCAAACTTGATGGCAAATGCAAGCTGAAGTGTAATTGAAGTGTTTTGGACGTGCAGATTTCATAGCACTGGCTTGTGCACAAAGTTTCAACATGGTTTCCATAAATGAACATAAATCTTCTCCTCTTCGAAAATGTACTTTGCCAAAATGAAACATAGCCATATGGGTAATGGTTAGAAAGGTCTTGACATGAAGAACAATTGTTATGGTGAACAAAAATCCATTTGGGATTGGGAAATTTATGAAAACATGCCATGAAGTTCAATGTGCAAAACATGTGTATGAGAATTTTGCCAAAATGGTCCAACTTCAAGCCCTTCTATTTCAGTGATGTAAGCCTCAAATGACAAAACCTTCAACATCAAAGTTGTATATCATTTCAATACAATCAATTTGGACTTAAATTTTGCATCATTTTCATTTTTGATGAGAAAGTTATGGGCACTTGAAGTTGGACATTTTCACATTTCAATGATTTTAGTCCAAAGTGACCTATAATGTTTTGTATTCTCACATGTGTTTATTTTAGGATTATGAAACTTTTTTCAACATAACAAATTAAGTAGACATCTTAAAATTTCTAATGCATTTGATCCCACCTCAAAATCATGAAAAATGAAGAAGTTAGGTCCTTGGGAAGTTGACCCAAAATTAGGGTTTCAGTCAAAATGACCTATAATGTTTTGAAATGAATGATGACCTTCCAAGATTCAAATCAATTTTTGATGAACATTAAAGTTGTTCATATGTGTCCACAAAGAAGAAAAGAAATCAGAAGAAACTGAAAATCCATATGAGTGATATACTCATAAATGGGACAGAGACTCTGGGGACTTTACTGGGGAGTAAAGAGGAATAAAATGCGTGAGCAGGTCACAACTTGGAATTTGCTGAGAAACATGAAGGGATTCCATGAAAATAAATCAATGGAAGGACTCGAGCTGACGCAAAGATGCATGTATTGGGGAATATGCCAATACAACAAACTATCCATAAAGGATACTTCGGATAAAAATCCGGACTCGGATGGGGAAAACCCACTAAGGGACTCAGGCGGGGAGATCCACAAAGGACTCAACTGAGGAAGAAACAAATGTGGTATTACCGATTACTGGGTAATAAGCTCAAAAAGACATATGATCAAGACACCGGTATAAGGGTGAGAGAATAACACGCTCAAGGATAAAGGATATCTAAGACCGGTATAAGGGTGAGAGATATCAATCATCCAAAACATCTGAGGAAAACCTAAAAAGGTATATTTCAACTCAGGAAAATCTGACTCCACAGGGGACAAAAGTCATAATCGGGAGCAGAAGGGAAGGAACACCAGGGATACCGGTTTCTGGGCATATAATAGGTGACCAACCAGGCGTGAATTGGGGAATATTTCCAAGACACTCATCATCCGAAAGGAGGGCTGACCAAGCAACCTCGATTACAGGATGGACATTCGATTCCATAAGAAAATACGAATCTTACTCAACTGGGGAAGAAAAAGACTTCAACTGAAGAGCGCATGAGATATATTATCTATTACCGTCAGAACATAGATAACATACTCGCATGGAAGATTATCCACAACTAGTTACTGGGTTAATAAAGGATAAATCGACCGAAAAGAAAGGACATCGGGATACTGGCTACTGGGTATAAAATGATGACAAATCAAAGGGGAGAAACAATCATTACCAAACAAGGGTAAATGAAAGATGACTCGTGTAGCGGTGTATTCGTCACTTTATGATTTATTGATTAAATCAAAAGCAAAGCATACAAAGAATCGAGTTGCCACCGCACTTTTATTTATCCAAAGGAATGGCTAAAAAGCGAACAAAAGCCTAAGAAGTTTTACACATAGAAAACTAATGAAAAGATCAGAGAATCTGGGTAAGGGGTAAATTACGCAATGGGAAGGTGTTAGGCACCCAAAACGTCCTAGGTACTCCTAGGGAGCCCTTTTCACACTTGTTGTACGAAATGTTATTTGTTTATGAAATATTTATTGTGCAAACATGGATGGAAGGGATGAGAAAAGAATATACAAGTTATTATTTTTGTGTTTGAACGGATGAACCCGTTGCCTACGTGCCTTTCCATGGAAGGTAAGGATCAAAACGCCGTAGTTCGGCTAAAAGATTTCCAAAATATGAGTGGGTTCATTTTAAAACAAAAGCCCTAAGGTCTTTCGTTATCCACGGGAGAAAACTCAACCTTATACAGACAACAAGTCCACCATGTGAGAAAAGCTTCAACTTGCTAGTGAGGGGTTAACCCTATAATAAGCAAGGAAGTCTTACAATTCAATCACTAAGGACAAAAGGTGAGATTAACATCAACCAACTAGGATAAATCAAACCTATGGCTAATGTATGAAAACTTATCAAGAATGGACAAAGCCACAAAACAATTGAATGAGTGAAGTTAGCCAATTAGAATTTATTCACAAAAGATGGTCAAAGTATGATTAGAATTCAATTCAAAAGAAGTATTAAGAAGATGAAGTTTGAAAAGTCAAAGGCTTAAGGCCTAGGTTTCTAATTTGAAAAGAAATGAGAATGTTTGCACAATAGTTTTCAAATTTGGGTTAACATGCAAATGGAGGTTCAAAGAAACAAAAGGTGGGAGGGTGAGGGAGTGTAAAACTTCTCAGATGTTCACCTCTTGAAATCATATGGAAGATGATTCAAGTAATTCCTTTGGAATAGGCAATGAGCAATAACAAATAAGGTGGATACCGGATGCCAATCAATGGGCTTACACCAATCTCCTAAAACAAAACCATGATACCGGATGCCAATCAATGGACTTATACCAATCTCACAAACAAACAATGATACCAGATGCCAATCACTGGACTTATACTAGTCTCACAAAGGAAAACAAGAAAACCGGATACCGGATGCCAATCACTGGACTTATACCAATCTCCTAAAGCAAAGAAACAAGGATACCAGATGCCAATCACTGGACTTATACCAATCTCCTACCATATCACAGGAAACAACTGCCAATAACTGGACTTATAATTGACTCCTCAATGGTCATAGGAAACAACTGCCAATAAATGGACTTACAATTGACTCCTCAAAACAAAATGATCACACAGATATGAACAATGATTATGCAATTATGTACAATTAATGATGATAAATGCACAAAGGCACACATAAGCAGATATGCACAGATGAATCAAGCAATCAGACAAACAAGTCAATTAACACACACTATATACAAGCAATTAGGCTCAAACAAGGTTAGACTTTACAGTCAACTGGAATGGGGTATGTTGTACTCTTAACCTTAACATTGAGAGTTAAGGTGAAGCAGATGAAATGGAGATGAGGGGTGTGCCTCATAGCTTCTATCCCTGGCCTGGGAGAGCTTTGAATATTAGAAGGTGTGGGAGTTCAGAAAGTTGGAACTCTTCTCCACAAGTGCATGACTCTATAGATCTTGGGTTAATATCCACAATGCATCAATATGTTATGTGAGCAAAGGGAGGACACACTGAATAGTAGGAGATGGACTACACATCTCTTTTATCTACCAATTGCCTCATAAGAGGACTTTTCCTGCTTGGCACAAAGAGTAAACAATCACAAGCATTGCCTCTTAAGGAGGACTTCAGACAGGTGCCTGCCCACATAACAGGACAGGTCTTCCAGACTACATGAAGAAGAGATGTTATACCTAAGTGGTTAAGCAACCAAGCAAAAGCAAGTTCAAAGTGAACTTAAGCAACTTATGTACCTGTTGAAACATCAAACAAATCAGTATACAACTCAGACAATCAAACAACATCAATATCAACAGTCAAACCCAATAAGCAAAGGCATAAGCCACAAGTCCAAACTCAAATGAGTTAACAACCCTACAAAACACACATTAGTAACCAAAAGCAAATATCAAATGCTCTCAAGATGAGGCATCATCAATTTTGTAACTTGAATGTGTAACCTGAAACAAAGCTTCAAACATGAGAGGCAAACCACTAGGTCAAAGCCTAGGGTCAAAGATGGAGAAATAATTTAAAACAGAAGCTGAAAATTAACATGAATCAACTTCAAACAATTAGGAACACAATCCAAAAGGTCTCACATCAATAGCATAAACCAAATTCATTTCACAAATCAAAGAAGGCAAGGTATGCAAGTTGGAAGCACATTGAGACAACAGAATGAACAAATGCACATTAATTCAAAAATGATTCAGTTAATCTTGAGAAAATTCATGGATGAACAGAACATACGACATGATCAACACACCAAAAATTATGGCAATTGGACATGATTAGGCATGGTAATCAAATTGTATAAGGCAAGGCAATCAAAACAAGCTCAAATATGACACCAAATGTTACACCAACTTAGCACAAGCCTAAAACAGAAATTAAACATGGTAAAAACCTCAAATCAAAGCCAAAACAATCTTCAACATGTCTAGAAACAATGTGTAAAATTTCACATCCATATGATAAAGCACAAGTATTTCACAAACAAATGAAAATCAAGACTATTCAAAGGCTCACACATGGCAATCCAGAAAGAAAAAACTCAATCAAATCAAAAATCAATCCAAAAATTCCACAAAAAATCATGAGCATCCACAACATCCACAAGAAGCATCATACAAAAAATGACATCAATTGGAATACATTTGGCATGGCAAATCAATTAATCAAGTTGAGCAAGCAAAGGTGTGACACAAATTGTCACACCTATATTCACATGATCATAAAACAGAAACCACAACTGGTAAAAATGCAAACTCAACACCAAAATGTCCAGCCAAGAGTCTAGTTTCAACATGTCAAATTTCATATTCATTGGATTAAAACTCAGCATTTCACAAAAGATATGGCAAGCAAGGTACAAAAAGGCATACATGTTCACAAACCCTAGGCAAAATTAATTTCCAGCCATGCACAATTTGTGAAAAAATGATCATAAAATTCTAGGCAGAAAATGTGACATCAAGCAAAAAACCACACATTTTTTAGAGCTATTTTCAATTTAATATGAATTTATGAAGTTGGAGAAAAATTAAAAAAAACATATGAAGCATGTACATGAATATGGAGGGAAAACAAATAAAATGTGAAAGCATTTGAAATATTGTTGCATGCTGGAATCGAAGTGAGACGCTTTTTGAATGACCAGGCGTGCCAAGGTGCTACGCACCGTTTCATTAAACCCTAACATCACATGCAAGGCGCGGGAAGATGAAATCCGTAGGTAAGCTCATGAACATGCCAGTAAATTCGCAGGAAACGTATGAAGGTCCTAGCGAAATCCGCAGGAAATATGCAGGTAGCGATGAACACGATGAAGATCTTCAAGATCTTCATCCATAATTTTTCTAGAAAATCTCAACATGTCCAGAAACAGCAAGTGAGCATATCATCGTGTAGTACATTCAACATAGATCATAAATCCACAATTATTTCATGCAACAACACTTAAACACGAACAGATCGAGGAAAAGAAAAATCAACATCCAAACTTCAAACAGTCACATCTTGCTCAATACAGCATGGATTCACACGATTCAAAGCCTAAATTACTCAGCATCATGAGATCTATCATATTATGGCAATGAAAATCAAAATTATGAAAGTTGATTTTATGACCTCTTGTAGAACAGTGCTGGAATTAGCTGGATTCGAGCCTTTGCAATGATCCAAGAGTCTCCTAAAATGCTTGTGTGAATGATTGGATGAAGAATTGAGGCTTGGATGTGCACGAATCTTCAAAAATTGGAATCCACCATTGTTGAGCTCAAGCTTCAAATGTGAACAAAACTGCACGAATTGCTATGGATCTTGCTTCAATCTTGCTCAAGAACTCTCCAGAAGCATGAATCAACCAAAGGCAATGCAAATTGTTCAAGAATTTGAGAGAAAATTTTGAGAGAAAAAGAGTGAAAAATTTCTAGATCTGAAAAATGAAGTGTTGTTAGCAGAATTCTGTTATGGTTTGCTATATATACTTCCTCCTAATCAAGTTCTCTAATTATGTTTAAGCATATGGAAAATGGATTAGTGAAATGAAGGTGTAAATGCAAATTTGGTCATTTCACCCTTGCATGGTAAATATGAGTGAACAGTACACGAAATGCAATGTATTTTCACTTAAAATGACATTTTAAAATCAATGGCAATTGCAAAACATTTGAATTATGCACCAAATTCAAATTCCATGTTTTCCCTCCAAAATTAAGTGAATTTACAAAATGTTCATGTGATGAGAATTGATGCAATGCGATGCAAGATTATGAAATTATAGGTCAAAACAAGAATTTAGCAAAAAGAGCCACATGATTTGGAGCATTGGTTTGAAAGTTATGCACTTTTGAATCTCCATGTACACCTTGCCATGTTTTGATCATAATTCCTTAACCACACATGAGAGATCCATAATCTTGGACTTTTTGGAAAGGGGAGAGAAAGATCTTCAACTTTCATGTTGGACAAAATTTCATCTGAAGCTTGCTTGATGATGTAATCTTGAGGAGAAAACCTTTCCATTTTTGGCAATTCCAAATTACAGGTCACTTACTATTTTTGGAATGTTTTCATCTGACATCAAATTCTTCATTGTTGATGTTTGAAATGTTAAATGAGTCTTGTATGGACATGAATGAGGCCTCTCTAACCATCTCCCACCTTCAAATCCATGATTGAACTGACAGTTGACTTTTCTAGGCCTTCAGTTGACCTGGCAATGCTCAGATGAAGTTCGAGCCTCTACCACTTGGGATTTTGATTCAAAATGATATCATGGCTCATGTAAACTCTTGTGAATGATTGTGGGGTCCAAATTCTCAAGAATGGCCACCATCTATTACTCAAAGACTGCCCTTGAATGCTTTGACCTAATGTTGCTTCATCTGCAAGACAAAGGTTAGATGACATATTTTTTGTACTTTTGGTTAGTAAACAAATGAAAAGCAATGATATACAAATGCAAAACATGCTTGGTGATCAAGAACCACTCTCAACAGATAACCCACCCATAAGGAGAGGAAGCAAGGTGCACAATGATCCTCGAGGCAATGATATGATATGATATGATGCCATGAGGGATCTTAGGGACAAAATTGGGGTCTTATAGATGCCCCTATTTAAGGTCATTCTAGCCGGAGAAGTGAAGTTTAGAAATCTTCATCTTGACGCGGTAGAATGGGCTTAAATAAGAGTAATTAGACAAATTTTGGTCCCTAAGAGACCTCATGATGCAAATGTATGCATGCGAAAGAAACAACCTCTGTGGGGAATAATGATCCACAAAGAAGAAAGGACGATCCATCGGAGTAATACACTCACCAGGAACAGAGACTCTAACAGGACTCTCATGGGGATAAGGAAAAGGAAAGAGAAAGCGTGAGCAGGACACGACTCTGAATTAGGGCAAACAACTGACACTGCGTGAACAAAACACGACTGGACTGGAGACCTCACTGGGAAATGAAGGACTCACACTGGGGAAAAGAAGAATTCCAAAGGAAAACACATCCATTGGAAAGACTCGAGCTGACTCAAACTATCCACAAAGGATACTTCGGATAAAAATCCGGACTCGGACCAAGGAAAAGATTCACAAAGAACCTCCCTGCCGGGGAAAATTGCATAGATTGGAAAAACACCAATACAGCAAGAGGGTAAAAAACACAACGAGAAAACTCCACTAGAGAAGTGTCTAACAAAGAGACTCTCCCGGGGAAGCAGCAAACAATGAGGTGTTACCGGTATAAGGGTAACAAGCTCAGGAAGGATGAACATCTAAGACCGGTATAAGGGTGAGAGATATCAATCAACCAACATCTGAGAAAGACCTGAAAAAGGTACAACTCAGGGAAATCTGACTCCACAGGGGACCAAGGTCATAATAGGGAGCAGAAAGGAAGGAACACCAGGGATACCGGTTACTGGCATATAACAGGTGACCGACCGAAGGCGTGAATTGGTATATATGCCAAAACACTCATCATCCAAAAGGAGGGCTTGAAAAAGCAAATCGACTTACAGGATGGACATTCGAATCCACAACGAGAAACGAATCTTACTCAACTGAGGACACAAACCCAAAGAGTGCATGAGATATAATATCCATTACCGTCAGAACGTGGATAGAATACTCGCATGAGATATATTATCTATTACCGTCAGAACATAGATAATACCCTCGCATGGAAGGAAACACCAGGGATACCGGTTATTGGGTATATAATAGGTGACCTACCGCAATCGTGAATTGGTATATATGCCAAGACACTCATCATCCAAAACACAAACCTGTTAAAGGATGGATATTCGATTCTACAAAGAATACGAATCTTACTCATTTGGGGATAATCAACAAGGACTCCAACCAAAGAGCGAAAGAGATATATCATTCATTACCGTCAGAACGTGAATAATATACTCGAAAGGAAGAGACACCAGAGATACCAGTTACAAGGTATATAATAGGTGACTAACCAAAAGGAGAGACAATCGATATCAACAACAGGGTAAACGAAAGACAACTCACAGGGGATAAATTGCAAGCATCCGGCAATCATCCAAGGAACAACAAATATTATTCGATTTCCACAAAGGGCTAACAAATCTTACTCGACTGGGGAAACACAACAAGCTTCGACTGAAGAGTGCATGAGATATATTATCCATTACCGTCAAAACGTGGATAACATACTCACATGGAAGATTATCCACAACCGGTTACTGGGTTAATAAAGGATAAATCAACCGAAAAGAAAGGCATCGGGATACCAAACTAGGTATATAATGATGACCAATCAAAGGGAGCAACAACATTACCAACAAAAAGGGTAAATGAAAGAAGACTCACTGGGGATAAATTGCATAAACAGCAATTATCCAGGCACTTACTGGCGACTTCAAAGGGGATAACATTGCAAGCATACGACAATGATCCAGAAGATGATTTACTGGGGATACAATTGCTAGCAAAAGGAAATTATCCAGAAGCAAGGGAGGAATATCAACATCGAATATTGAATGAAGATAACCACAAAGAGTAACCGTCATCGGTTAGAATGAACAACAAGGTTAACTCTGCAAAGGGGAGAAATTAGGGTTTACATCTACCGAATACGGGGTAGAATACCAAAACTCTGGCTGGGGATAGGGTTGCTAGCATCCGGCAATTATCCACAAGAAGCACAGACTCTGTTGGGAATAAAACCACAACAACACCAAATCCACCATCAACCAGAACGAACCACAAAGGTTACCTCTACTAGGGGAAAAGAGATAGGACTTACGACTACCGAATACGGGGTAGTAGCCAACAACTCTGATGAGGATAAAAGATAGGGTTTACATCTACCGAATACGGGGTAGAAAACCACAACGTCCGCGTGGGAATGAAAGAATCACAACTCCGCACGGGAACAAAATAGGGTTTATAACAAACCACCAACTGCTGAAGAGCAGAAAAACTAGGATTTACGACTACCGAATACTGGGTAGAAAACTAACCAACTCTTGTTGAGGAATAAAAGGTATATAACTACAAATTCCGCCAAGAAGCAAGGAATGTAGGACTTACAACTACCGGTATAAGGGTAGAGGCCCAAACTCCGCTGGGGATAAAAAGAATTACTGCCAGTTACTGGGCAATTCATTCATTTATTCCACAGGGAAGCACAAGAAACAACTGATAAATAGCCAATTCAGGATCAAACTGAAAAGACAGACTGAATCAAAACTCATCCTATGAGGATATAACTCAATAGGAACATCCATCCCAATATATGTGTTGGGAGGAAACGAAAACAACCGTCATCCACGAGGATATATCTCGGTGGGGAACTGCAAAAGGAAAGACAGACACTTTCTGCTTATGGGGCTGACTCTATATGGAGAGATTTAAACGCCCGACATCTGCTTGGGGAGATCTATTGGAGAGATCTATATTACCACAGCAGGGAACAACAAACAAAAGATATATGGCAAAAAATGCAACATGAATATCTAAATGTTTATGAGTATGCGTGAATATGCGTAATTTATGTTTGATGAATGCTGACAAAACAAACATTTCTAACACGAAAAGGGTCCAGGAATCAAACGCCCGGTACTACACTTCCAGGGGAAAACCAAAGAATCCAACTGGAAAGCCAATCTGCTGGAGATCTTCATGCTGAAAAGCAAAGATCTGCGGGGAGGCAAAAGATCAGTGATATCACAAAATCTTTGAGTGATGGATCAACAATCAACCCAACTGGCGCACAGAAAGTCACAACAGGCATGAACAGCCACAAAGACAGATCTATTGGGGAAATGGAGAGATCTCACAACTTCTGCAGGGGTCCTCAGTATCAACTGGGAAACAAGAGTTCACTGCACAAGCAAGAGCTGCCGCGAAAGCAACTCCAAATAACTCCGCTGGGGAACAACCCACAAAGGGAGAACAGATCATCCATGTAGAATCTAATTGCACAAACAACTCTACTAGGAAAACACAAGTAGCCAATCCATCGGGGAATACACCCACTGAGGAAGGAAACATAGATCACACGAGTAGATTCTGCAACAAGCCACTCTATTGAGGATCAAAAGCAATCAAGAAATCAACCAAATCTCTGGATGCTAGACCACCAACCGACCCTACTGGGGAAACAGAGGTTTCACCAAGCAGAAACTGCCACAAAAGCAACTCTGTCGAGGATACCAGCTCTGACGGAGACTCTGAGGGGATTATCACAGATGCAATCCTGACTCTGTCGGGGATACCAACTCTTGGGGATTTTGGGGAAATCACACAGATATAATCCACCATACCACAAATCTACTGACGGCTCCACTGGGGCAACCCACTGAAGAATCCACTGGGGATGAGGAGGAGAGCTGGGGATCCACCACCAAATGCTGAACCTCTCGAAAAGGAAACCAACAACTGCTGAGGAGGAAATAATCACTACTCTGCTGAAGGCTAAACGCTCTGATGGGGAGATATAGCATAAAATGCAGTATATCATATCAACAACTCTGCAGGCGACTGCGCTGAGGAAAGTGGTAAAGTACCGGGATATCAATCCACCAACCACTGAATCTTCAAAAAGAAAGCAACCATGCTGAGGAGAGAAACAACAACTCCGTCGGCGACTGCACTGGGGAGAGTGATGGGGTACCGGGGTCTCAAACCACCAACTACCGAATCTTCCAAAAGGAAAACACCCATGCTGGGGAGATAAAATTGCTGGAGAAGAAAACGAAGTCTTCAACAAGCACTCTGCTTAGGGAACAACCCCAACAACAACTCTGCTTGGGGAACAACCCCTAACAACAATCTGGAGAAAGAGGATACAACCAAGCCAGGAATATGAACAAATGTCTTACCTGTTGGAAATCATGCCACCCTTGGGAGAGCACTGAGAGATTCTTAAGTATCCTTTCATCATTGTGAATGTTCACTTTGTTTAAAACAACAATTTGAAAAAATTTATTTGTTTAAAACAATGACATTTTATCAATTAAAACATGCAAAACATTTGTTGAATTGAAACAAATAAGAGTGCAAATAATTGGATAAAAGCTCAAATTGATTTGATGGAATGGTAGCCTGCAAATGGCAAGACTCCATAGATCTGTACAAATTCGAAATCAGTGATATATATTGGAAAAGGGCTACATTGAACATAATGATACTTTCTCTACCAATTTGAATCTCGATGTATTCGAAGCTTCAGTTGACGACGAATCGAGAATCTCTGACAGAAAGACGGCTGCGGAACAGAAAGTCTTGTCAGGATGTAGTTACTTGCCAAATCCCTAATTTTTGCCTAGATTGCCCCAGGGTGAGGTAATCTATCTAGCGGGATACAAATTCATTTTTTTTATGTCTCTAACTTTTGCCTGGATCACCCTTGCGGGTTCTCCACCGAGACGCTCATTTTTGCCTAAGCCGCCCTTTCGGGTTTTCAACTTAGCGAGCTATTCTGTTTTTATATACTCTTTTTTTTAGGCAAAGTATTTCTTGACTGCATCTGAATTCACAGGACGAGTGAAATCCTCCCCATCCATTGTTGTAAGCATCAAAGCACCGCCTGAAAAGGCTCTCTTAACAACATATGGACCCTCGTAGTTTGGAGTCCACTTGCCCCTGGAATCGGGCGCGAAAGACAAGACTTTCTTGAGCACGAGGTCACCTTCTCGGAACACACGAGGCTTGACCTTCTTATCGAATGCTTTCTTCATCCTCTGCTGATACAACTGACCATGGCACATGGCAGTTAATCGCTTCTCTTCAATCAAATTCAACTGGTCATAACGACTCTGAATCCATTCAGCATCAGTCAACTTGGCTTCCATCAAGACTCGGATTGATGGGATCTCCACCTCTACTGGGAGAACAGCCTCCATGCCGTAAACAAGAGAGAAAGGGGTTGCCCCTGTTGAAGTGCGTACAGATGTACGATATCCATGCAAAGCAAATGGCAGCATCTCATGCCAATCTTTGTACGTAACAACCATCTTCTGGATAATCTTCTTGATATTCTTGTTAGCAGCTTCAACAACCCCATTCATCTTAGGTCTGTAGGGAGAGGAGTTATGGTGTGCAATTTTGAATTCAGCGCACAACTCATCCATCATCTTGTTATTGAGATTAGATCCATTATCAGTAATGATCTTATCTGGCACACCATAACGGCAAATCAGCTGGTTCTTGATAAACTTCACAACCACCTGCCTGGTCACATTTGCATACGAAGCGGCTTCAACCCATTTGGTGAAGTAATCAATTGCTACGAGAATAAACCTGTGTCCAATGGACGCTTTCGGCTCAATCATGCCTATCATGTCAACTCCCCACATAGAGAAAGGCCATGGTGATGAAATCACATTCAGAAGTGTCGGAGGAATATGAATCTTATTCGCATAAATCTGACACTTGTGGCATTTCTTCACATATTTGCAGCAGTCAGACTCCATTGTCAGCCAATAGTAGCATGATCTCAACATCTTTCTTGCCATGGCATGTCCATTGGAATGAGTACCAAATGAACCCTCGTGGACCTCAGTCATCAACAGGTTTGCTTCGTGTCTATCCACGCATTTGGGCAAAACCATGTCAAAATTTCTCTTATACAGCACTTCACCACTAAGGTAGAAACTGCCTGACAACCTTCTCAAAGTTTTCCTATCTTTCACAGATGCCCCAGGCGGGTAGACCTGGTTCTGGAGGAAATTCTTGATATCAAAATACCAAGGCTTGTCATCATTGACTTCTTCAACTGCAAATACGTGAGCTGGTCTATCCAAGCGCCTCACGGCAATATTGGGAACTTCATTCCAATACTTGACTACAATCATTGAAGCAAGCGTAGCAAGAGCATCTGCCATCCGATTATCCTCTCGAGGAATATGATGAAAGTCAACTTCTGTGAAGAATGTTGAAATCCTTCTTGCATAATCTCTATACGGAATTAGACCAGGCTGATTCGTCTCCCATTCACCCTTGATCTGATTAACAACCAGGGCCGAATCACCATACACATCAAGATGCTTGATTCTCAAATCAATACATTCTTCCAATCCCATAATACAGGCCTCATACTCAGCCATATTATTCGTGCATTTGAAAGTTAGCCTTGCTGTAAACGGAATATGCGTGCCATGAGGAGTAATGATTACTGCCCCAATTCCATTTCCATACTAATTCACAGCGCCATCAAACACCATCGTCCACCTGGAACCAGGTTCTGGACCTTCATCAAGTGTAGGCTCGTCACAATCTTTCATTTTCAAATACAGAATCTCCTCATCTGGGAAGTCGTACTGAACAGACTGATGATCTTCAATCGGCTGGTGCGCTAAATGGTCAGCCAAGATACTACCTTTGATAGCTTTCTGAGCTCGATACTCGATATCATACTCACACAACAACATCTTCCAACGGGCAATCCTCCCGGTTAAAGCAGGCTTCTCAAAAATGTACTTGATTGGATCCATTCGGGATATCAACCAAGTTGTATGATTTATCATGTACTGGCGTAAACGCTTAGCAGCCCAAGCCAAAGCACAACACGTCTTCTCAAGCATAGAGTATCGAGACTCACAATCAGTAAACTTCTTACTGAGGTAGTAGATAGCAGATTCTTTCTTCCCTGATTCATCTTGTTGACCGAGTACACAACCCATCGAGTCTTCAAGAACAGTCAAATACATAATCAGAGGTCTTCCTTCTACAGGCGGAGACAAGATCGGAGGTTCAGACAGATACTCTTTGATACTGTCGAAAGCTTTCTGGCAATCCTCGGTCCAATCATGAGACTGATCTTTCCGAAGGAGCTTGAATATCGGCGCACATGTGGCAGTCATGTGGGATATAAATCTGGAAATGTAATTCAAGCGGCCAAGAAAACCTCAGACTTGCTTTTCAGTTTTGGGTGCAGGCATCTCTTGTATTGCTTTGACCTTTGCAGGATCAACCTCAATACCTCTTTCGCTGACAACAAAACCCAACAACTTTCCAGAACGGACTCCAAATGTACATTTGTTCGGATTCAAACGAAGTCTAAACTTCCTCAAACGCTGAAAAAGCTTCAACAAATGCTCAACATGTTCAACTTCCGTTCGGGACTTAGCAATCATATCATCAACATAGACCTCTATCTCCTTGTGCATGATATCATGAAACAAGGTAGTCATAGCTCGTTGATACGTGGCTCCGGCGTTCTTCAAACCGAAGGGCATCACTCGATAACAGAATGTTCCCCAAGGTGTGATGAATGTTGTCTTCTCCATATCTTCGGGTGCCATCTTGATTTGATTATATCTGGAAAATCCGTCCATAAAGGAAAAGACTTTGAATTTAGTTGTATTGTCTACCAACATATCAATGTGTGGTAGAGGGAAATCATCTTTAGGACTAGCTTTATTCAAATCTCTGTAATCAACACACATACGGACTTTTCCGTCCTTCTTAGGCACAGGCACAATATTGGCCACCCATTGAGGATATGTAGAAGTCACCAGAAACCCCGCACCAATTTGCTTCTGAACTTCCTCTTTGATCTTCACTACCATATCTGGATGAGTTCTTCTGAGCTTTTGCTTCACAGGCACGCACTCAGGCTTCAAAGGCAGGAAATGTTGCACAATATCTATATCTAAACCCGACATGTCTTCATATGACCAAGCGAAGATATCGGAATATTCTCGTAGCAAACTGATCAACCTCTTCTTGATAGACTCTTCAAGAAGTGCCCCAATCTTCACCATACGAACACAATCCTCAGACCCCAAGTTGACTGTTTCCAGATCTTCAAGGTGCGGCTGAATGATCTTCTTCTCGTGCTCAAGGAGACGGGTAATCTCATTAGGAATCTCTTCAACATCATCTTCCTCTGCCTCAAATACAGGGAATTCAAAATTGGGAGATGGCGTTGGATCATTATGTTCAATGGGTTTTAGAATCAACCTGCATAATGATTTTGGTTAATAAAAAAACTTCAGAATTTAAACAAGCAAATCATTATGCAGATGAAAAAAATGATTGCTTTTATTCTTGTTTTTTATGGTTTTTTGTGATCACTGATTTCATGCAAAAAGCAAAAAGTGAAAACAAATGGAAAAACAAATGTTTAAAAATGCATTAATTGAATGAAATATCATTGTATTAAATGCTGCCAACAATGTCATCACTTCTCCTTTTGGCATGGGAGAAGGGTTTTGAACAAAGTGAACCATTACTCTGATCTATGAATGACTGTAGGAACATCTACAACGACCCAATTATGGCAGACACCACCAGGTATGATGAAGTTGCTCAAATCCTCTGCATCCTCTTCCAATATAGCAGCAGCTTCTTCAGCTTGATCAGCATGGATGAAACCTCCACTCTTGAACAAACCGTGCTCGTTGAATGTCCCAGAACAATAGCCAATGCCAGCCCGGGATTTATTGTCTTCAAGCTCAATCATCTTCCCTAAACCAGCAACTGCACCACATTCAATGGCCAGTTTCGCATCATGATAGGAAGCAAATGAAGGAGACTTCTTCTCAATCGGCTCAGCAATAGATAAAGCTTGGAAAGGCGTTCCAACTTCATCCTCAGCATCAATATATGAGAAAGAAGACAGGTGGCTAACCAGGAGAGCCTTTTCTCCCCCTACCACAACCAGTTTCTTGTTCTTAACGAATTTCAGCTTCTGGTGTAGGGTGGATGTCACGGCGCCAGCCTCGTGAATCCATGGTCTACCAAGGAGACAACTATAAGATGGGTGGATATCCATAACCTGGAAGGTAACCTGGAAATCACTTGGTCCAATCTTGATTGGGAGATCAACTTCCCCAATCACAGTCTTACGCGACCCATCAAAAGCCTTCACAACAACACCACTCTGCCTCATGGGAGGCCCCTGATATGACAGTCTCGAAAGAATGGTCTTTGGCAATACATTCAGAGATGATCCAGTGTCCACCAACACGTTGGACATGGCATCAGTCTTGCAGTTCATAGAAATATGTAGAGCCATGTTGTGGTCTCTTCCCTCCTCAGGGAGATCAGCGTCACAGAAACTCAAAGTGTTGCAAGCAGTGATGTTTGCAACGATACTGTCAAACTGTTCTATCGTGACATCATGATCAACATAAGCCAGATCCAAAACTCTCTGCAGAGCCTCCCTATGGGGTTCTGAATTCAGCAGCAAAGATAGAACGGAAATCTTGGATGGCGTTTGTAGAAGCTGGTCTACAACATTGTACTCACTCTTCTTGATGAGCCTCAACATCTCATCACATTCTTCATTCACAATGCCACTCGGGCCAATAGAAGAAATAGGAGTTTTTTGTACAGAGGAGGGTTTGGCAACAGGTGCCGGATTCTGAACATTCACAGCAGTCCCAACCGGACTCTCAGCAGAATCAAAAGCAACGTGAGGCTTCGGGGGTGCAGAAAACACACGACCACTACGGGTCAACCCGCTCACGTCAGCAATATTAACAACGGAAGTTGAAGGCAACGACACTTCCTTCCCATCTTCAACAACAACAGCACTATAACGAAAGGGAATTGCTTTATCCGAAGAATAAGGCACAGGGCCTGCAGGCTTGATTATCAGAGAAGGAGAGACCTTCGGCTTGCTACCATCATAACGGATGACAACAGGCTCGGGCAATTTGAACACAGGAGATAACATTCACTTCTGGTTCATCTTCATCGACATTTCGATTCTGAAGAATCTCTATGGTACCTTCATCCAACAATTCTTGAAGCTCTCTGCGCACTTGGCGACAACCCAATCTATTGACGGAGCAAATGCGGCATCTGTCATGGTCATGCTCCATATGACTGTATTGACACAGCAACCGATGCAACTCGACCAATGACTGTCGAATATGGCTGACATATTTGACTTTATATTTCCCAGGGCACCCCTGGACCATGTTCACTGATTTCCCATGCTCGGGCAATGGGTTCTTTGTAACATTGGGGCCTGAGTCTTCGAAACTCAGTATGCCGCATCGCATAAGGTCCTGAACCTTAGTCTTCAATGGATAACAATTCTCAATGTTGTGTCCCGGAGCACCGGAATGATACACACAGTGTTGATCTGGCTTGTACCACCACTGCGGGTTCGCAGGCACAGTTGGAGGATCCCTGGGAGTAACCAGCTTCCTCTCCAATAAGGAAGGATATAGTTCAGCATATGACATAGGAATGGGATCGAAACTGATCTTCTTCCTATCATAATTCAGATTAGCTTGATTGTTGGTACTGCCACGAGGCTGGTAAGCCTGTTGCTGTGGACGATGCTGCTGTTGATACTGAGGTTGTTGCTGATGCTGATGCTGATTAGGCTGCTGATACTGAGCACTATCTCTGAAAACAGGTGCTATATGAGCCACCTGGTGCTGATGACGCGCCGGCTTCCTCTTAACAGAGGGTCTTCTTAGTTTAGCATGGGACTGCACAGCACGTGCCTCCCCATCTTTCTTCTTAAACGCCCCATACCGTTTAGAAGAGGTCTCATCTTTACTCAAGCGTCCTTCACGGACACCTTCCTCCAGACGCATCCCCATGTTCACCATCTCGGTGAAATCAGAGGGAGCACTCGCAACCATCCGCTCATAATAAAATGAGCTAAGAGTCTTCAAAAAGATCTTAGTCATTTCTTTCTCTTCCAGCGGAGGAGTAATCTGAGCTGCTAACTCTCGCCACCTCAGGGCGTACTCCTTAAATGTCTCTTTATCCTTCTGGGACATGGCCCTGAGTTGATCACGGTCAGGAGCCATATCAACATTATATTTGTACTGCTTGACGAAGGCTTCGCCAAGATCATTGAAGGATCGGATGTTTGCGCTATCAAGGCTCATATACCAGCGAAGAGCCGCATCGGACAAACTATCCTGGAAATAATGGATCAGAAGCTGATCATTATCGGTCTGCGTAGACATTTTCTTGGCGTACATAACCAGGTGAGCAAGAGGGCAGGTGTTCCCCTTATACTTTTCAAAGTCAGGCACTTTGAACTTGATTGGGATCTTTACACCGGGAACAAGGCAAAGTTCAGCAGCAGACTTGCCAAACAGATCTTTCCCTCGGAGGGTCTTCAATTCCTTTCGCAGCTCGAGGAATTGGTCATTCATTGCTTCCATCTTTTCATTGACATCTGGGCCCTCAGACGACTCAGAATGATAGATGGTGTCGTCTACCCTAGGAATGGTATGCACGACAGGAGGAGCAGCAGCAAGGACCGGGCTAGATGCCGGCATAGAAGCAAAAGTTGGAGCTGGAATATCTGGCATGAAACCCGGAGGCATACCCCACGGAAACCCGGCTGGCATGGCATTCGGCATGAAATGAGCACTGGCAGCTGGCACAGTCGGAGCAACCACTTCAGATATAACCGTCCTCTGGGGAGGAGTTGCAGGAGGTGGAGAAGGTTGATTCTGAGCAGCCAAAAACTGCTCCATCAGAGCACTCAGACGGGCGACTTCTTCCTTCAGCTCTCTGTTCTCTTGTTCCAATTGATCCATCACTCTAGCAGAATTGGCTCTGGTATAGTACCGGTGAGTCAGCTTGTCTTCAAAATAAATGAAGAGCACAGAGTTAGGCCACGGACAAGAAGACCAAAACAACCTGCTTATGCAAAATGATGCATGTAATGCTTGTGCATATGCTTTATTTTATTTTCAAGGAACCTTTTAGGGCATTTATTTACAAATTTGAATATTTAAGCATTTAATAGCATATGGAAAAATATCTCATCAAATATATTTAAGACAAAGAAGTACAGCATTTTTGATTATTACAAGGGATAAGGAAAATGAACATCCTATGGATCCCTAGAAGCTCGGGATGCTGGAAGACGAGATGCACAAAGCTTCTTGATCTCTCTCTCATAGGCAGCTTCCATATCCGCTTTCTCCTTCGCAAGTCAATCATACTTCCTCTTCCAGAATTTGGAAGACTGAGGAAGCAGAGAAGTCCAAGTATCATTCGGATCGTCGATCACCTGATGCTCGAGAAACTCAATCAGAGCGTCCTTCTCCTTGATCTGCTGAAGCAACTCTTCTCTTTCACGGATCCAGGCACGTGAAAGGTCTTCTTCTCTCAACTCCTCTACGCCTTGGTTGTGGAGGGTTGAAGGCCCAGCCACATCCAACGGTGTAGGTCTTGGATGATCATACGGTATAAGGTACTCAGCAGCTCTCTGTCTGACCCAAGAAGTATATGGCTCCAAAGCAATGCAATTCTTCGGACCCAATTCATTTCTACCCTTCTTATGAATATTGCGCCAAGCGCGGACCATCCTGGCTTTCAGGCTTTGGGGATCTTTACCCTCCTGAAAGAATACACCTTCTAACAGAATGTTATGAGGTTTATCCTTCAGGGGGAACCCAAGCTGACGACGTGCTAAGATAGGATTGTAGCTGATCCCACCACATGTACCAAGAAGAGGCACATTAGGGAATTCACCACAATAATCAATGATCTGAACAGTATCATACACGCGATCATACCAAGAGATATCATCATTAGTGAGAGACATGAGTCTCGTGGACCACCGTAGACATCCCTTGTTCTCCTTGAAAGCAACCGTCTGCGGTAAGTGAGAAATAAACCACTTATACAGCAGAGGCAAACAGCACACAATAACTCCTCCACCCTTTGCATTCCTCAAATGCAAAGAGAAATAGGCATCACCCATCAGAGTCGGAACGGGATTAAGAACAGAGAAGATCCTAATGGCGTTCACATCCACAGATTTGTCGATGTTGGGGAACAATACCAAACCATAGATGAGCAGCACAAATAAAGCCTCAAAGGCATCCTCACTCATGGCCTTCCCATAAACGGTAGCTTGAGCGATGAGGAAATCAGAAGGAAGACCCTGAATTCCACCTTTGGTAGTCAGATTAGCTTTAATCAGGGATTCATCTATGTGCAACAAGTCTGCGATCTCTCGAGCAGTCGGAATACTCTCCAAGCCATTGAACGACACCTGATCCAAAATCGGAATACCCACAAGATGAGCATACTCCTCCAAGGTAGGCAACAACTGGAAGTCCGGAAAAGAGAAGCAGTGATACAGAGGATCATAGAACTGCGCCAAAGTACTCATCAATCCCTCATCAACCTGAGTAGTCAACAGAGGTAGAAGCTTCCCATACCGAGCTTTGAAACCCAAGGGATCTAATACATAAGATGTCAGATTCCTTAACTCTTTCACATCGGGCTGTCTAAAGATGTACTTCTTTGTATGCCTTTTTGGTCTTTCCATGTCTGAAAATTTTGCGAATAAACCCTTTAAGTTCCTTGAAAATTTTCTGATTTTTCTAATGACATGAATGCAGATGAATGCATGAATGCATGAATGCAACAATCACACTCAAGGATCAAGCAAGTCACACCAGACAAAGGTCATGGGAAAACTCATAGTATCCCTAATATCAATCATCCATTTTGGTGGATTATGGTTTTCACCTTATCAACACCCAAGTTCCATTGATATTAACGGTACATGAACCGGTTCAATCATCCTTAATATCAATCATTCGTTTTGGTGGATTTGGGTTTTACACCTTATCAACACCCAGGTTCCATTGATATTAAGGTTGTCTGAACGACTCAACCATGAATCACGGGTTTGTTGAGAGTCACGAGCATGGAGTCTCGGTTAAGAACCACCCAAAGGGAGTGTACTAGGGTTTAAACCTGCCGAACATGTTCTACTAGAGGTCCCCATAATCATCGTCCCATCTTTCGGATATTATCAGAGGAACGAATACTCGTATTCCAAAAATATTCTCAAGAGAGACTCTTATGAGTGTAGTATCGCGTAACAATCGCATCAGATCTGACATCTGAACGACCTCCGCACTACATCCTAAAAATAGGCCAAGATGGGCTTGGTAAACTAAGGTCCTTGGCTTCTAAGGCACATGATTGAAAGAATAATGCCTAACCACAAATGACTTGTGTGACATTATTAATCCAACATGACCTCCACCAAGTGAATGGACTCGCAAGTCAACTGGCTAAGGAATACTCCACACCAGTCGACAAGACTATGCCATTCTCCTATCCTAAGGTGCACTCGAGTTCGGGTATAGAACTCATCTCACAGAGATCACCAAAGCAAACAGCAATTGTATATCAAGCAATTCAAACATTACAATCAATACAGTAATCCCAAATTGTACAAAAATATGTCAAATAACAAATAACAATATCATACAACAAGGGTGAAAAGTAGGCAATACCACCAAGGATATTGATCCCCAACAGAGTCGCCACTTTTCTGTAGCGGTGTATTCGTCACTTTATGATTTATTGATTAAATCAAAAGCAAAGCATACAAAGAATCGAGTCGCCACCACACTTTTATTTATCCAAAGGAATGGCTAAAAAGCGAACAAAAGCCTAAGAAGTTTTACACATAGAAAACTAATGAAAAGATCAGAGAATCTGGGTAAGGGGTAAATTACGCAATGGGAAGGTGTTAAGCACCCAAAACGTCCTAGGTACTCCTAGGGAGCCCTTTTCACACTTGTTGTACGAAATGTTATTTGTTTATGAAATATTTATTGTACAAACATGGATGGAAGGGATGAGAAAAGAATATACAAGTTATTATTTTTGTGTTTAAACGGATGAACCCGTTGCCTACGTACCTTTCCATGGAAGGTAAGGATCAAAACGCCGTAGTTCGGCTAAAAGATTTCCAAAATATGAGTGGGTTCATTTTAAAACAAAATCCCTAAGGTCTTTCGTTATCCACGGGAGAAAACTCAACCTTATACAGACAACAAGTCCACCATGTGAGAAAAGCTTCAACTTGCTAGTGAGGGGTTAACCCTATAATAAGCAAGGAAGTCTTACAATTCAATCACTAAGGACAAAAGGTGAGATTAACATCAACCAACTAGGATAAATCAAACCTATGGCTAATGTATGAAAACTTATCAAGAATGGACAAAGCCACAAAACAATTGAATGAGTGAAGTTAGCCAATTAGAATTTATTCACAAAAGATGGTCAAAGTATGATTAGAATTCAATTCAAAAGAAGTATTAAGAAGATGAAGTTTGAAAAGTCAAAGGCTTAAGGCCTAGGTTTCTAATTTGAAAAGAAATGAGAATGTTTGCATAATAGTTTTCAAATTTGGGTTAACATGCAAATGGAGGTTCAAAGAAACAAAAGGTGTGAGGGTGAGGGAGTGTAAAACTTCTCAGATGTTCACCTCTTGAAATCATATGGAAGATGATTCAAGTAATTCCTTTGGAATAGGCAATGAGCAATAACAAATAAGGTGGATACCGGATGCCAATCAATGGGCTTACACCAATCTCCTAAAACAAAACCATGATACCGGATGCCAATCAATGGACTTATACCAATCTCACAAACAAACAATGATACCAGATGCCAATCACTGGACTTATACTAGTCTCACAAAGGAAAACAAGAAAACCGGATACCGGATGCCAATCACTGGACTTATACCAATCTCCTAAAGCAAAGAAACAAGGATACCAGATGCCAATCACTGGACTTATACCAATCTCCTACCATATCACAGGAAACAACTGCCAATAACTGGACTTATAATTGACTCCTCAATGGTCATAGGAAACAACTGCCAATAAATGGACTTACAGTTGACTCCTCAAAACAAAATGATCACACAGATATGAACAATGATTATGCAATTATGTATAATTAATGATGATAAATGCACAAAGGCACACATAAGCAGATATGCACAGATGAATCAAGCAATCAGACAAACAAGTCAATTAGCACACACTATATACAAGCAATTAGGCTCAAACAAGGTTAGACTTTACAGTCAATTGGAATGGGGTATGTTGTACTCTTAACCTTAACATTGAGAGTTAAGGTGAAGCAGATGAAATGGAGATGAGGGGTGTGCCTCATAGCTTCTATCCCTGGCCTGGGAGAGCTTTGAATATTAGAAGGTGTGGGAGTTCAGAAAGTTGGAACTCTTCTCCACAAGTGCGTGACTCTATAGATCTTGGGTTAATATCCACAATGCATCAACATGTTATGTGAGCAAAGGGAGGACACACTGAATAGTAGGAGATGGACTACACATCTCTTTTATCTACCAATTGCCTCATAAGAGGACTTTTCCTGCTTGGCACAAAGAGTAAACAATCACAAGCATTGCCTCTTAAGGAAGACTTCAGACAGGTGCCTGCCCACATAACAGGACAGGTCTTCCAGACTACATGAAGAAGAGATGTTATACCTAAGTGGTTAAGCAACCAAGCAAAAGCAAGTTCAAAGTGAACTTAAGCAACTTATGTACCTGTTGAAACATCAAACAAATCAGTATACAACTCAGACAATCAAACAACATCAATATCAACAGTCAAACCCAATAAGCAAAGGCATAAGCCACAAGTCCAAACTCAAATGAGTTAACAACCCTACAAAACACACATTAGTAACCAAAAGCAAATATCAAATGCTCTCAAGATGAGGCATCATCAATTGTGTAACTTGAATGTGTAACCTGAAACAAAGCTTCAAACATGAGAGGCAAACCACTAGGTCAAAGCCTAGGGTCAAAGATGGAGAAATAATTTAAAACAGAAGCTGAAAATTAACATGAATCAACTTCAAACAATTAGGAACACAATCCAAAAGGTCTCACATCAATAGCATAAACCAAATTCATTTCATAAATCAAAGAAGGCAAGGTATGCAAGTTGGAAGCACATTGAGACAACAGAATGAACAAATGCACATTAATTCAAAAATGATTTAGTTAATCTTGAGAAAATTCATGGATGAACAGAACATACAACATGATCAACACACCAAATATTAGGGCAATTGTACATGATTAGGCATGGTAATCAAATTGTATAAGGCAAGGCAATCAAAACAAGCTCAAATATGACAACAAATGTTACACCAACTTAGCACAAGCCTAAAACAGAAATTAAACATGGTAAAAACCTCAAATCAAAGCCAAAACAATCTTCAACATGTCTAGAACAAATGTGTAAAATTTCACATCCATATGATAAAGCACAAGTATTTCACAAACAAATGAAAATCAAGACTATTCAAAGGCTCACACATGGCAATCCAGAAAGAAAAATCTCAATCAAATAAAAAATCAATCCAAAAATTCCACCAAAAATCATGAGCATCCACAACATCCACAAGAAGCATCATACGTAAAATCACATCAATTGGAATTCATTTGGCATGGTAAATAAATTAATCAAGTTGAGCAAGCAAAGGTGTGACACAAATTGTCACACCTACATTCACATGATCATAAAACAGAAACCACAAATGGTAAAAATGGAAACTAAACACCAAAATGTCCAGCCAAGAGTCTAGTTTCAACATGTCAAATTTCATATTCATTGGATTAAAACTCAGCATTTCACAAAAGATATGGCAAGCAAGGTACAAAAAGGCATACATGTTCACAAACCCTAGGCAAAATTAATTTCCAGCCATGCACAATTTGTGAAAAAATGATCATAAAATTCTAGACAGAAAATGTGACATCAAGTAAAAAACCATACATTTTTTAGAGCTATTTTCAATTTAATATGAATTTATGAAGTTGGAGAAAAATTAAAAAAAACATATGAAGCATGTACATGAATATGGAGGGAAAACAAATAAAATGTGAAAGCATTTGAAATATTGTTGCACGCTGGAATCGAAGTGAGACGCTTTTTGAATGACCAGGCGCGCCAAGGTGCTACGCACATCATTAAACCCTAACATCACATGCAGAGCGCGGGAAGATGAAATTCGCAGGAAACGTATGAAGGTCTTAGCGAAATCCGCAAGAAATATGCAGGTAGCGATGAACACGATGAAGATCTTCAAGATCTTCATCCACAATTTTTCCAGAAAATCTCAACATGTCCAGAAATAGCAAGTGAGCATATCATCGTGTAGTACATTCAACATAGATCATAAATCCACAATTATTTCATGCAACAACACTTAAACACGAACAGATCGAGGAAAAGAAAAATCAACATCCAAACTTCAAACAGTCACATCTTGCTCAATACAGCATGGATTCACACGATTCAAAGCCTAAATTACTCAGCATCATGAGATCTATCATATTATGGCAATGAAAATCAAAATTATGAAAGTTGATTTTATGACCTCTTGTAGAACAGTGCTGGAATTAGCTGGATTCGAGCCTTTGCAATGATCCAAGAGTCTCCTAAAATGCCTGTGTGAATGATTGGATGAAGAATTGAGGCTTGGATGTGCACGAATCTTCAAAAATTGGAATCCACCATTGTTGAGCTCAAGCTTCAAATGTGAACAAAACTGCACGAATTGCTATGGATCTTGCTTCAATCTTGCTCAAGAACTCTCCAGAAGCATGAATCAACCAAAGGCAATGCAAATTGTTCAAGAATTTGAGAGAAAATTTTGAGAGAAAAAGAGTGAAAAATTTCTAGATCTGAAAAATGAAGTGTTGTTAGCAGAATTCTGTTATGGTTTGCTATATATACTTCCTCCTAATCAAGTTCTCTAATTATGTTTAAGCATATGGCAAATGGATTAGTGAAATGAAGGTGTAAATGCAAATTTGGTCATTTCACCCTTGCATGGTAAATATGAGTGAACAGTACACGAAATGCAATGTATTTTCACTTAAAATGACATTTTAAAATCAATGGCAATTGCAAAACATTTGAATTATGCACCAAATTCAAATTCCATGTTTTCCCTCCAAAATTAAGTGAATTTGCAAAATGTTCATGTGATGAGAATTGATGCAATGCGATGCAAGATTATGAAATTATAGGTCAAAACAAGAATTTAGCAAAAAGAGCCACATGATTTGGAGCATTGGTTTGAAAGTTATGCACTTTTGAATCTCCATGTACACCTTGCCATGTTTTGATCATAATTCCTTAACCACACATGAGAGATCCATGATCTTGGACTTTTTAGAAAGGGGAGAGAAATATCTTCAAATTTCATGTTGGACAAAATTTCATCTGAAGCTTGCTTGATGATGTAATCTTGAGGAGAAAACCTTTCCATTTTTGGCAATTCCAAATTACAGGTCACTTACTATTTTTGGGAAGTTTTCATCTGACATCAAATTCTTCATTGTTGATGTTTGAAATGTTAAATGAGACTTGTATGGACATGAATGAGGCCTCTCTAACCATCTCCCACCTTCAAATCCATGATTGAACTGACAGTTGACTTTTCTAGGCCTTCAGTTGACCTGTCAATGCTCAGATGAAGTTCGAGCCTCTACCACTTGGGATTTTGATTCAAAATGATATCATGGCTCATGTGAACTCTTGTGAATGATTGTGGGGTCCAAATTCTCAAGAATGGCCACCATCTATTGCTCAAAGACTGCCCTTGAATGCTTTGACCTAATGTTGCTTCATCTGTAAGACAAAGGTTAGATGACATATTTTTTGTACTTTTGGTTAGTAAACAAATGAAAAGCAATGATATACAAATGCAAAACATGCTTGGTGATCAAGAACCACTCTCAACAGATAACCCACTCATAAGGAGAGGAAGCAAGGTGCACAATGATCCTTGAGGCAATGATATGATATGATATGATGCCATGAGGGATCTTAGGGACAAAATTGGGGTCTTACAACTCGCCGGAGATAAATTGATTGATCAGAGCAATTATCCAAGAGATATACCACCGGTTACTGGGAGATATACTCAAAAACAAAGGAATATCAATACCGAATATTGGATAAAGATAACCAACAAGGAGGGGATTACATCTACTGGCTACTGGGTAGAAAACCACAGAAGAGAGTAACCGTCATCGGTTAGGATGAACAACAATCAAGGGTTAACTCTGCAAAGGGGATAAAATGGGGTCTACAACTACCAGTTACTGGGTTGTAAACCACAGAGATAGGACTTATAACTACCGGCTACTGGGTAGAAGGCCACAGAAACTTCGCCGAGGAAAAGATGGACAATTACTGGTTACTGAGCAATCATTCATCTAAACTACGGGGAAGTGCAAGGGAAATAACAAGAGTAGTCATTCTAGGAATAAACTAGAGAGACACAATGAAACAAGATTCAACCCGATGAGGATATAACTCAGGGGAGTAATTCCATCCCAATACATATTTAGGGAGGAAACTGAAACAAAATCATCCACGAGGATATAACTCAGTGGGGAATGTGGAAGAAAGGATAAATACTTTCTGCCTATGGGGCTGACTCTATAAGGAGAGATCAGACACAAATATCTGCTTTGGGGAATTATATATCACCAAATAGCAGGAGACAACAAACAAAGATATATGGCAAAGAAATGAAACATGAATATCTGAATGCTATAATTATGCATGATTGATGCTGACAAATAGACATATCTAACACAAACAGGTCCAAGAACCAATGGACAAACATCCGGTACTTCATCTCAAAAGAGAAAGCCATGCCCACAGAAGAAATCCAATCTGGTGGGGGCAACAAAATACCAGGAAACACCGATCTCTACAGGGGGTAAAGACCAAAGCTGAGGATTGAGCGAAGTCGCTGCCAGGAACAAAGACTACTGCTAAGGGAACAAGTAGGATCAACGGGGATCAGAGACCGCTGTTGGGAATAAGCAAGGGATCAGAATCACCAAAGTTGGGGACCTTCCAACAATACGCAGAGATAAGGATAAGATTGGTCAGAGAAGAAATCTATTGGGGATCTTATCAGGGGATAATGTGGACTTTTTCGGTGAACAACCATAAAATAGAAGCGCATCAAACAACATTCACTTCTAATCACGGAAGGAAATATCTCTATTACGGAGAAGGAGAACCAGTCACTCCGTTGGGGAAGAAAACAACACATCCTCCTCAGACGTTCCAACGCCAAACTAAAATCAGGCAAAGCCTTAGTTGGGGAAGCTAAGCACGGATAAGATCCGTCGTAGAAGCAGCTCTATTGGGGAAATTATCAAGGAGAGAGATGAAACTCTGTGGGGAATAACCACCAAACACAAGTTCCAATGACCATCACATTTCCTCCGACTGCTGGAGAAACCAATCTCTGCCGATGAAAAGGGAAACACTACTCCGCTAGGGTTAGGAAAATAAACATTTTCATCACCCGCTCTACTAGGAGGAAAATTATCCAAGAAGGAGGAAGCAACGACGATCAGACTCTGATCAGGCAACTCTACTAGGGAAACAATTGCCGATGACTGAACCAGGAACAACCTGTAGGCGATCAGCTGGAAATAACCTGCTGGTGACCAAACTGGGGAAGTCTCAGATGAACAACCCTGCTGAGGATGAACAAAGGGAAAACCCACTGGAGATCAATGTAGGCGAATCCACAGGGGATAAGCTATAAACCAACTGCTCATGAAGGGAGTTCCTGCTCACTCTGCGGGGGATTTCCAATTTGAATGAGGGAAAACCAATTTCCTTGAAAAGATAACATATCAATTTACCAATCTATAAGGGATTTTAGGTCAATCCACACAAGGGATGACAACCATATAATTGATAACACAGATGCTTATCCAGCCTCATTAGGGAGCTAGAAGATTAGGACCAAACTCCAGACTCTCAGGGGATCTGAGTGGTGTATCATTTTCTCTTGCACTCACTGAGGAGACAACCTGAAAGATGATGAAGAGGATAACAGATATGCTAGGAATATGAAAAAATGTCTTACCCTTTTGGAGATCATACTATCCTTGGGAGAGCACTGAAAATGTCCCAGTTATCCTTTTCAGTCTTTTGTGAATGTTCACTTTGTTTAAAAACAGTTTATAAAACTTTATTTATTTAAAACAATGATATCCATCAATTAAAACATGCAAATATTTGTTGAACAGAAACAAATAAGAGTGAAAAGAATTGGATAAAGGCTCAAATTTATTTGACGGAATGGTAGTCTGCAAATGGCAAGACTCCATGGATCTTTACAAATTTGAAATTGGTGATATATATTGGAAAAAGGCTACATTGAACATAATGACCATTTCTCCACCAACTCTGAATCCGATGTATTTGAAGCTTCAGTTGACGATGACTGAACGAGAATCCTTGACAGACGACAGCTGGTAGAACAAAGTCTTGTCAAGATGCAGTTACTTGCCAAATCCCTAATTTTTGCCTAAATTTCCCCAGAATGAGGTACTCAATCTAGCGGGAGATATATATTCATTTTTCCATGTCTATAACTTTTGCCTGGATCGCCCTTTCAGGTTTTCAATCCACCGAGACGCTCATTTTTGCCTAAGTCGCCCTTTCGGGTTTTCAACTTAGCGAGCTATTCAGTTTTTATTTTAGGCGAAGTATTTCTTGATTGCATATGAATTCACAAGACGAGTGAAATCCTCTCCATCCATAGTTGTAAGTATCAAAGCACCGCCTGAAAAGGCTCTCTTAACAACATATGGACCTTCATAGTTTGGAGTCCACTTGCCCCTGGAATAGGGCACGAAAGACAAAACTTTCTTGAGCACGAGGTCACCTTCTCGAAACACACGAGGCTTGACCTTCTTATCAAAGGCTTTCTTCATCCTTTGCTGATATAACTGACCATGGCACATGGCAGTCAATCTCTTCTCTTCTATCAAATTCAACTGATCATAACGAATCTGAACCCAGTCAGCCTCAGTCAACTTGGCTTCCATCAAGACTCTCATTGATGGGATCTCAACCTCCACGGGGAGCACAACCTCCATGCCATATACAAGGGAGAAAGGGGTTGCCCCTGTTGAAGTGCAGACAAAAGTACGATAACCATGCAAAGCAAATGGCAGCATCTCATGCCAGTCTTTGTACGTGACAACCATCTTCTGGATAATCTTCTTAATGTTCTTGTTAGCAGCTTCAACAACCCCATTCATCTTGGGTCTATAAGGAAAAGAATTATGATGTGCAATCTTGAACTCGCTACACCTCTCTTTCATCATCTTGTTGTTCAAGTTAGATCCATTATCAGTAATGATCTTATCTGGCACACCATAACGACATATAAGTTGATTCTTGATAAACTTCACAACCACCTGCCTGGTCACATTTTCATGCGATGCAGCTTCAACCCACTTGGTGAAGTAATCAATTGCTACGAGAATAAATCTGTGACCGTTGGACGCCTTTGGCTCTATCATGCCAATCATGTCAATTCCCCACATAGAGAAAGGCCATGGTGATGAAATCACATTCAAAAGTGTCGGGGGAATATGAATTTTATCCGCATAAATCTGACACTTGTGGCATTTCTTCACGTATTTGCAGCAGTCAGACTCCATTGTCATCCAATAGTAGCTTGCTCTCAACATCTTCTTTGCCATGGCATGTCCATTGGAATGAGTACCAAATGAACCCTCATGGACTTCAGTCATCAATAAGTTTGCTTCGTGTCTATCCACGCATCTGAGCAGAACCATGTCAAAATTCCTCTTATAAAGCACATCGCCATTGAGGTAGAAACTGCCAGATAATCTCCTCAAAGTCTTCTTATCTTTAACAGATGCCCCAGGCGGGTAAATTTGACTCTGAAGAAAACATTTGATATCATAATACCATGGCTTATCATCTTTCACTTCTTCAACTGCAAATACATGAGCTGGTCTATCCAAGCGCATTATAGTGATATTGGGGACTTCATTCCAGAACTTCACCACAATCACTAAAGCAAGTGTAGCAAGCGCATCTGCCATCCGATTCTCATCTCGAGGAATATGATGGAAATCAACCTCAGTAAAGAAAGTTGAAATCCTCCTCGCATAATCTCTGTATGGGATGAGGCCAGGCTGATTCGTCTCCCCTTCATCCTTAGTCTGATTAACAACAAGGGCCGAATCACCATAAACATCGAGATGCTTGATCCTAAGATCAATACATTCTTCTAAACCCATAATACAGGCCTCATACTCCGCCATATTATTCGTGCATTTGAAAGTTAGCCTTGCTGTAAAAGGAAAATGTGTGCCCTGAGGAGTAATGATCACTGCCCCAATACCATTTCCATATTGATTTACAGTGCCATCAAACACCATGCTCCATCGAAAACCAGGCTCTGGCCCTTCATCGAGCATAGGCTCATCGCAATCTTTCATTTTCAAATACAGAATCTCCTCATCAGGGAAGTCGTACTGAACTGACTGATAATCCTCAATTGGTTGATGTGCCAAGTGGTCAGCCAAGATACTATCTTTAATAGCTTTTTGAGCTCGATACTCAATATCATACTCAGACAACAGCATCTGCCAATGGGCAACCCTTCCAGTCAAAGTAGGCTTCTCAAAGATATACTTAATTCGATTTATTTTGGATATCAACCAAGTCGTATGATTCAACATATACTGGCGTAAGCGCTTAGCAGCCCAAGCCAAAGCACATCATGTTTTTTCAAGCATTGAGTATCGAGACTCACAGTCAGTGAACTTCTTACTCAGATAGTAGATAACATACTCTTTCTTCCCAGATTCATCTTGCTGACCTAGGATATAACCCATAGAGTCTTCAAGAACTGTGAGATACATAATCAAGGGTCTCCCTTCCACAGGCAGAGACAGAATCGGAGGCTCGGACAGATACTCTTTAATACTGTCAAAGGCCTTCTGGAAATCCTCAGTCCAATCATGACGCTGATCTTTCCGGAGGAGCTCGAATATTGGCGCACATGTGGTAGTCATGTGGGATATAAATCTGGAGATATAATTCAAGCGGTCAAGAAAACCTTGGACTTGCTTCTCAGTTTTGGGCGCATGCATATCTTGTATTGCTTTGACCTTGGCAGGATTAACTTCAATACCTCTTTCGCTGACAATAAAGCCCAATAACTTGCCGGAACGGACTCCAAATGTACACTTGTTCAGATTCAGACGGAGTTTGTACTTCCTCAAACGCTGAAAAAGCTTCAACAAGTGCTCTACATGTTCAACTTCCGTTCTCGAATTTGCAATCATATCATCAACATACACCTCGATCTCCTTGTGCATCATATCATGAAACATGGTAGTCATTACGCGTTGGTACGTGGCTCCGGCGTTCTTCAAACTGAAGGGCATCACTCGATAACAGAATGTTCCCCAAGGTGTGATGAATGTTGTCTTCTCCATATCCTTGGGTGCCATTTTAATTTGGTTATAACCGGAAAATCCGTCCATAAATGAGAAGACATTGAATTTAGTTGTATTGTCTACCAACATATCAATGTGTGGTAGAGGAAAATCATCTTTCGGACTAGCTTTATTCAAGTCTCTATAGTCCACACATATTCGGACTTTTCCATCTTTCTTAGGCACGGGCGCAATATTGGCCACCCATTGAGGATATGTAGAAGTCACCAGAAACCCCGCATCAATTTGCTTATGAACTTCTTCTTTGATCTTCACTGCCATATTAGGATGAGTTCTTCTGAGCTTCTGCTTCACAGGCACACACTCAGGCTTCAAAGGCAGGAAATGTTGCACGATATCAGTATCCAGACCAGGCATGTCTTCATATGACCAGGCAAAGACGTCGACATATTCTCGTAGTAACTCAATCAACCCCCACTTCACAGATTCTTCCAGGAGTGCTCCAATCTTCACTTCTCGAACACAATCCTCAGACCACAAGTTGACTGTTTCCAGATTCTCAAGATGTGGCTGAATAATCTTCTCATCGTGCTCAAGTAGACGGGTAATCTCATTAGGAATCTCTTCAACATCATCTTCTTCTGCCTCAAATACAGGGAACTCAAAGTTGGGAGATGGTGTTGGATCATTATGTTCAATGGGTTTGATCAACCTGCATAATGATTTTGGATATAAAAGAGATTTTAGAATTCAAACAAGGCAAATCATTATGCAGATGAAAAGATTGATTTTATTTTATTTTTAGGGTTTTTTGTGATCACCAATTTCATGCAAAAAAGCAAAAAGTGAAAATAATTTGGAAAAACAAACATTTAACATGAAATTTATTGAATGAATATCATTGTATTTATGTGCCAACAATGTCATCGCTTCTCCTTTTGGCATGGGAGAAGGGTTTTTAAACAAAAATGAACATTACGTGGACTTATGGACAACTGTTGGAACATCCACAACGACCCAATTATTGCAGACCCCTCTAGGGATGACAAAGTTGCCAGAATCCTCCTCTGCATCATATTCCATAACAACAGCAGCTTCTTGGTCTTCAATCGTGTGAATAAAACCACTACTCTGAAACAGACCGTGCTTGTTGAAGGTGCCTGAAGAATACCCTATGCCAGCCCGGGATTTATTGTCTTCCAGCTTAATCATTTGTCCTAAACTAGTAGTTGCGCCATGCTCAATGGCCAACTTCGCATCATTGTAGGACGCAAATGAAGAAGTTCCTTTCTTAGAAGGCTCAGCAATAGATAAGGCTTGGAACAACGTTCCAACCTCATCCTCAGCATCAATATAAGAAAAGGAAGACAGATGGCTAACCAAGAGAGCCTTCTCTCCCCCTACCACCACCAACTTCTTGTTCTTCACAAACTTTAACTTTTGGTGTAGGGTGGATGTCACGGCGCCTGCCTCGTGAATCCATGGTCTGCCCAACAAACAGCTATACGATGGGTGGATATCCATGACCTGAAAAATGATCTGGAAATCACTAGGTCCTATCTTGACTGGGAGTTCAACCTCACCAATCACTGTCTTGCGCGATCCATCAAAAGCTTTGACGACCACTCCACTCTGCCTCATGGGAGGCCCCTGGTATGAAAGTTTAGCCAGAGTAGATTTTGGCAACACATTCAGCGATGATCCTGTGTCTACCAGCGCATTAGACAATACATCATCCTTGCAATTCATGGAGATGTGAAGTGCCAAATTATGGTCTCTTCCCTCCTCGGGGAGATCATCATCACAGAAGCTCAGGTTGTTACAAGCAGTAATGTTTGCAACAATGCTATCAAATTTCTCTATGGTGAAGTCATGATCTACATACGCCACGTCCAACACCTTCTGCAAAGCTTCTCGGTGTGGCTCAGAGTTCATTAACAAAGACAACACTGATATCTTTGAAGGCGTTTGTAGCAGCTGATCTACAACATTGTACTCACTCCTCTTGATGAGCCTCAGCATCTCATCACAGTCCTCTCTAATCATGCCATTATGACAAGCAAGGACAGGAGTTCTAGCAGTCACGGCAGGTCTGTCAACAACAAGTTCCAGATTCGGACAAGAAGAATAATTCCCCAAAGGACGGGTAGCACTATCAATAACGGCATCAGCCCTTCTGGTGTCAGCCTGGGGTTTCGGCGGCGCCGAGAATGCACGACCACTACGGGTCAAATCACTGACATCAGCAATATTCACAATAGAAGTGGAGGGTAGGGGCACCTCCTTCCCATCTTCTAATGCAACAACATTATAACGACAGGGAACAGCTTTGTTGGAAGAGTATGGAACAGGGCCAGCTGGCTTAATAATGAGAGAGGGAGAAGCCTTCTACTTGTTGCCATCGTAACAGACAACGATAGACTCAAGCATCCTGAATACAGGGGATATCACATTAACTTCATCCTCATCACGATTCTGAAGCATCTCTATCATACCCTATTCCCGCATTTCTTGGATGTCTTTCCTAACTTGATGACATCCTCTCTCATTGACAGTGCATACACGGCAACTGTCATGGTCATGCTCATAGTGACTGTATCCACACAATAGTATATGCATCTCGACCAGTGATTGTCTGATATGGCTGACATATCTGACCTTGTATTTGCCAGGGCAACCCTGAACCATATTAACAACAGATTTCCCATGCTCGGGCAATGAGTTCTTCTTCACATTAGGACCTACGTCCTCGAAAAACAGAATACCACTTCTAACAAGGTCCTGAACCTTAGTCTTGAGAGGGTAACAGTTCTCCACATCATGTCCGGGAGCACCGGAATGATAAACACAGTGAAGCTCAGGCTTATACCACCACTGAGGGTTGGTAGGTATAGCAGGTGGGTCACGTGGAGTAATCAGCTTACTTTCAATCAATGAAGGATATAGCTCGACATAAGTCATTGGAATAGGATCAAAAGTGACCCTCTTCCTATCATAGCTTGTGCTGGTTTGATGGTTGTTTCGAGGCTGGTAGGCCTGCTGTTGAGGACGGTGTTGTTGTTGCTGATACTGTTGGTGTTGTTGTTGTTGGTTCTGATTATGATGTTGATAATGTTGATTCTCTCTGAAAACAGGTTCTATATGAGCCACCTGGTGCTGGTTACTGGCGGGACGCACAGTCTTCCTCTTCACAAAGGGTCTTCTTGATTTGGCATGGGAGGTCACAGCATGTGCCTCACCATCTTTCTTCATAGCAAATGCCCCGTAACATTTGGCAGAAGAGCCTTCTTCTCTAGTCAGGCGCCCTTCCCTGACTCCTTCTTCTAGATGCATCCCCATGTTCACCATCTCGGTAAATTCAAAAGGAGCGCTAGCAATCATCCGCTCGTAGTAGAATGAGCTTAAAGTCTTGAGAAAGATCTTCGTCATCTCCTTCTCTTCGAGCGGGGGCACAATTTGTGCAACCAATTCACGCCACCTCTGGCCGTACTCCTTAAATGTTTCTTTCTCCTTCTGGGACATGGCCCTCAGTTGGTCCCTATCGAGAGCCATATCAACGTTGTATTTGTATTGCTTGACGAAGGCTTCGCCAAGGTCGTTGAAGGAGCGGATGTTCGCACTATCCAGGCCCATGTACCATCTCAAAGCGGCACCAGACAAGCTGTCCTGGAAGTAGTGGATCAGGAGTTTATCGTTGTCGGTCTGAGTCGACATCTTGCATGCATACATCACATGATGGCTGAGCAGGCAAGTGTTTCCTTTGTACTTTTCAAAGTCAGGCACTTTGAATTTGACAGGAATCTTGACATTAGACATGAGACAAAGCTCAGCAGCAGATTTGCCAAAGAGGTCCTTCCCTCTGAGAGTTTTGAGTTCCTTGCGCAGCTCAAGGAATTGATCATTCATAACATCCATTTTCTCATAGACATCTGGGCCCTCAGGTGGCTCAGAGTGGTAAATGGTGTCATCTACTCTCGACAAAGTATGCACGACTGGAGGTGGCATAGTAAGGACCGGGCTAGATGCCGGCAAAGAAGCAAATGTTGGGGCGAGACCCTCTGGAACAAAATTAGCGGGCATCCCCTAGGGAAACCCGACTGGAATATTAGAAGGCACAAAATGAGCACTAGAAGCAGGCACAATAGAGGAAGCAACCTCTGAGATGACCGTCCTCTGGGGAGGAGTTGAAGGCGTTGGAGACGACTGGCTTTGGGCGGCCAAGAAAGACTCCATCAGGGCAGTCAATCTTGCCACTTCCTCCTTCAGTTCTCTGTTCTCTTGCTCTAGGTGATCCATTAGCTTTGATGAGTTGGCTCTGGTGTAGTACCAGTGCGTCAGCTTGTCTTCAAAATAAATGAAGAATACAGAGTTAGACCACTGAACAAGAAGCCCTAGAACAAAACCTGCTTATGCACATGATGCATGCAATGCTTGTGCATATGATTTTATTTTTATCAGAGGAACTTTTAGAGTTCTATTTGCAAATATTTGGAAAATATTAATCTTTTGGACATATAATGAATAATCATATCAATAATATCTAGAAAAATTTTACACCAAAGAAGTACAGTCTTGGTAACCAAATACAATACAAGAGAGAAGGAAAATGAACATCCTATGGAACCCTAAAAACAGTCGTCCAAATCTCTCGAGACCAGAAGATAAGCTGCACGAAGCCTCTTCACCTCTCTCTCATAGGCTGCCTCCATATCTGCCTTCTCTTTGGCAAGTCGGTCATACTTCCTCTTCCAAAACCTGGAAGACTGAGGAAGAAGAGATGTGACCACATCATCAGGCTCGTCGATAACCTGATGCTCCAAAAAACTCTATCAAAGCATCCATATCTCTAAGCTGCTGAAGTAGCTCCTCTCGCTCACGGACCCAAGCACACGAACGGTTTTCATCTCTCAACTCCTCTACTCCTTGGTCAGGGAGGGTTGAAGGCCCAACCATAACCATAAGTGTAGGTCTCGGGTAGTCATAGGGCATGAGGTACTCAGAAGCTCTCCTCCTCACCCAAGAGGTGTAAGGTTCCAAAGCAATACAATTCTTCGGACCAAGCTCTTTCCTTCCCTTCCTATGAATCTTGCGCCAAGCGCGGACCATCCTGCCCTTCAAGGTTTGGGGATCTTTACCCTCTTGAAAGAACACACCTTCTAACAGAATGTTATTAGGTTTATCCTTTAAGGGGAACCCAAGCTGACGACGTTCCAAAACAGGGTTGTAGTTAATCCTACCACATGTACCAAGAAGAGGCACATTGGAGAATTCACCAGAAGAGTCAATAATCTGCACACCATCATATACACGGTTGTACCAAAAGATATCATCATTAGTGAGAGACATAAGTCTCGTGGACCATCGTAGACATCCTTTGTTCTCCTTGAAGGCGAGCGTCTGTGGCAAGTGCGAAATAAACCACTTGTAGAACAGAGGCAAACAACACATAATGGTACGACCACCCTTTGCATTCCTCATATGCAAAGAGAAATAAGTGTCACCCAAAAGAGTAGGAACGTGATTAAGAGTAGAGAAAATCCTAATGGCGTTCACATCCACAAACTTGTCGATGTTGGGGAATAACACTAGCCCATAGATGAGAAGTACAAATATGGCCTCAAATGCGTCCTCACTCACGGCCTTCCCAAACATAGTAGCTTGAGCAATGAGGAAATCAGAAGGGAGACCTTGAATTCCACCTTTGGTAGTCATATGAGTGCACAAATAATAGTTTCATCTATATGCAACAGATCAACAATCTCTTGAGAAGTAGGAACTCTCTCCAAGCCACTGAACGGCAACTGATCTAGAACAGGTATACCCACAAGGTAGGCATACTCGTCAAGCGTAGGCAAAAGTTGGAAATCCAGAAATGTGAAGCAACGATATAAGGGATCATAGAACTGCACCAACACACTCATCAAACCTTCATCCACTTGAGTAGCAAGAATAGACAGAAGCTTCCCCTGACGAGCCTTGAACTCCAAGGGGTCTAATACATAGGATGTCAAACTCCTTAACTCTTTCAAGTCGGGTTGTCTGAAAGTGTACTTCTTTGTATTCCTTCTTTGCTTATCCATGTTTGAAAATTTGCAAATAGACCTCTTAAGTTCCTTGAAAATTTTCTCATTGTTGATGATATGGATGTGTATGAATGCATTAATGCATGGATGCAACAATCACACTTAAGGATCAAGCAAATCACACCACACAAAGGTCATGGGATTGATCTAGTCATCCTTAATATCAATCATTCATTTTGGTGGATTATGGTTTACACCTTATCAACACCCAAGTTCCGTTGATATTAAGGATATACAAGAACTGATCAACCATGAATCAAGGGTTTGTTACAAGTCACGAGCATGGAGTCTCGGTTAAGAACCACCCAAAGGGAGTGTACTATGGTTAAACCTGACAATCATGTTCTACAAGAGGTTCCCATAGTCATCATCCCATCTTTCGGATATTATCGGATAAACGACTACTCGTATTCTAAAAATATTCTCAAGAGAGACTCTTATGAGTGTAGTATCGCGTAACAATCGTATCAAATCTTACACTTGAACGACCTTTGCACTACGTCCTAAAAATAGGCCAAGATTGGCTTGGTAAACTAAGGTCCTTGGCTTCGAAGGCATATATTGGAAAGAGTAATGCCTAACCACGACTACTCGTGTGACATTATTGATCCCAACATAACCTCCACCAAGTGAATGGGCTTGCAAGTCAACTTGCTAAGGAATAACTCCACACAAGTCAACAAGACTATGTCATTCTCCTATCATAAGTGCACTCGAGTTCAGGTATAGAACTCATCTCACAAAAGACCACCAAGCACACAAGCAATTGACATATCAAGCAATTCATACATTACAAACAATACAGTAATCCCAAATTTGCACAAAAATATGTCACAAATAATATAAGCATACAATACAACAAAGGTAAAAAGTAGGCAAAACCCACTAGGAAATAGATCCTCAGCAGAGTCTCCACTTTTCTGTAGCAGGGTATTCGTTACCGTAAGATTTATTGACTAAATCAAAAGTAAATCATACAATTCGAGTCACCACCGCACTTCTATTTATCCAAAGGAAAGGTTAGAAAGCGAACAAAAACCGAGAAGTTTTATCAAATCAAAAACTAATAAAAATGTCAGAGATCTGGGTAAGGGGGTTGGTTATGCAATGGGAAGGTTTTAAGCACCCAAAACATCCTTAGTACTCTAAGGGAACCCTTGTTACAAATGTTGTATGGTAGGTTGGTATTTGTGAAAATATTTGTGCAAACATGATGGAGGGGATGAGAGAAGAATATACAAATTATTTACAATTTTTGTGTTTGAATGGATAAACCCATTGCCTACGTACCATCTTAGAAAGGTAGGATCAAAACCTCGTAGTTCGGGGTAAAAATATCAAAAGAAGTTGGTGAATTAATTGGTTCAAAAGCCTTAAGGTCTTTTGTTATCAAAGGGAGAAAACTCAACCTAAAACCACAAATTCACCATGTGAGGAGAGCTTCAACATGCTAGTGAGGGGTTAACCCTATAATAAGCATGGAAGACTTATAGTCCATCACTAAGGATATAGGTGAGTATTATATCAACCTCTAAGATAACTCAAACCTAATAGCTAATGTTTACGAAAAAAAACTTTGGCAAGAAGTGGCCATTAAAACCACAAAAACAATTGAGTGAGATGTATTTACCAATGAAAAGTATTTACAAAGTAAGGTCAATGTTGACTTAGGATTCAATTCAAAATAAGTGTTATGAAAAGAGTTTGAAAAATCAAAAGCATAGTGCTTAGGTTTCTAATTTTTGAAAACAATGTTAATGTTTGCACAAAAGTTTGACTTGGGTTAGAGTGGAGAGAAGAAGAGAAGGGCTAGGTCCTAAACATGCAAAGATGAAGGAAGAGAAATAAAACCACATGGAGTTCCCTTCTTGAGATCATAAAGATGATCCAAGTTGCTCCTTCCTTGGATATAGCAAGCAATAAGAAAATAACTCAAGCAATCAAGCAAATAATCAATTAAAGATTAAGCATTCTAAAGGCATGAGGTCTAGTTGCTCTTTGACATGTTTTCTTCTTTGTTTAGCATTCTAAAGGCATGAGGCCTAGTTGCTCTTCAAACTCCATTTTTTTGCATAGGTGAGGTCCTAAAATCTAAGTCCTTTCTCCATTTGCATTGGGTTCACACAAACAAAACAAAACAAACACAATAGTATATACACAATAATATGCTCAAGTAAGCAAATGGCAAATTGCATTAACATAAACATGAGCTCAAGTGAGAAAAGGGCAAAAGCAAATGAATTAATGTGCAAGAAATTAAATTGAATTAAAGTAAATTGCAAGAATTAAATGCTTAAGTTAAAAGTTAGTGGTTAGTAGTTAGTGTTAGTGTGCCATAAGGCAATTTAGCGCTATGTTAAGCAATCGTAAGTGGACTAATGTAGTAGTCACACCTATCTGAGGCTGGTCAATAAAACTATAGGCAACAAACACAAGTTAGAGACCATGACTAGTAAGCCAAGCTCCTACAGCTTGCCATGCCAAAAGAAAAGAAGAATGATCTTGTATGGATTTAGGTTTTTTGCTTGACCAAGAAGCAACCTATCTCTAATGCAAAGCCATTCACTTGATCTTTGATCAAGATGAGTTAGATTTGAATCAAAGAAGGTTAAGCCCCTCATATGTCAAGGCTAACAACCAATCATTAACTCATTGATCAAAAAGAAAAGAAGAAGAAAAAGAAGAAGAAGAAGAAGAAGAATGTACATAATTGAAAGTCAAATGACATAAGCAAAATACATTGACCAAATGTGAAATGAATCAACATCAATCAATGGTAAACAGAAGCAAAATGAAACTTAGAAGTCAAGAAACAAATAAAATATTTTTGGTAATTTTTGGAATTAAAATAATACTTGAATTAAAATAAACAAATAAAGGTCAAACTTCAAATCCATTTCAAATGAACTTGGAAAAGTCCAAATGGATCATCCTAAGTTCAACATGGTCAAACAAGGTTTGACAAAAAAATTCATCATTTTTAGAAACCAGAAACTAATTTTAAACAATTAAAAATGAATAAAAAATAACATAATTGAACTAAAATCTCAAATAAATCTCAAATCAATTAAGAAATTGATGATAATATTTTTCATAGATTCATCATCATTCAAAGATGTTAGGAAAATATTTTTGGCATTTTTGAATATTGGAAACTATTTTAAATGAATTAAAAATAATCAGAAAAGAGAAAATTCACAAAAAAATATTAAATGAACTCATAAAAATATTAAAAGTCATTTTCAGGAACTAGAATTAAAAAGGGAAATAATGCAATTGGTCCCATATTTTTTGGATTAAAAATGAAGAAGATGTGAATTTTTGAAATAAAATGGAATTAAAGAAAATAAAATGAATAATCAGAAATTAGAAAAATCATGAGGCGTTGGATCACATTCATTAATTGACGTGTCCAATCTGAAGGTTCTCAGATGCACGCTCATGATGGACCATAGTTAAAGGAGAAACACACTGCATTTAAAAATGTCATAACATCCAAAGGCTGGGATTAGATCAGAGCAATAGATCCAATGGTCAAGGACTCAGCCACGTGGGGACGGTGGTGGAAACCACCGTCTTCTCCGGTGAGCTTCACAGTTCCGGTGGAATTTGCAAGTTTTGAAAACTTAACCAAAATGCACGATCCTCATATCATTGGAAAGCTGGGGTGATGTACATCACCCCTGTGCCATTAGTTTCTACTCTAGACTCTCATAGAAGGAGAAATCTGAGATAGAAATTCATGGTGTTCATACTGAACTTGATCAATTCATGAAATTAAATGCACAGATCAATTTCCTCTCACATGAGGACTTCAAAGGAACCAACAAACACAAGAAATGAGCAAGATCCAAGGAGTTTCGAATCAAAAAAGTTTGAACAACAACCTTTGAAGTGCAGCTTTACAAGGTACGATCTCTTCCAATTCTTTGGTGTAGTGTGATCTTGAGATGACAAAGGAGCTAGGCTAAGGAATTGAAGTTCAATGATCAACCAAGGAAGTTGAAAATTGAACTTGAAAATTGAAAGAGAAAAGCAAAATTCCTTTGAGTGAAGGGTAGGGATTCAGTTCTGTAGTAATTTAGGCGCCTTAAGGTTGGTTTGGAATGAAGCCAGGCATGTGCATTTATAGCAAGAGGTGATGCAAGCAATGGCAAACTCGTATGCATGTGGAATGCGGGCCTCCATGCATGGGCCTGTACAGGCGCATGGGAGGCCCAAACTTGATGGAAAATGCAAGCTGAAGTGTAATTGAAGTGTTTTGGACGTGCAGATTTCATATCATTGGCTTGTGCACAAAGTTTCAACATGGTTTCCATAAATGAACATAAATCTTCTCCTCTTTGAAAATGCACTTTGCCAAAATGAAACATAGCCCTATGGGTAATGGTTGGAAAGGTCTTGACATGAGGTACGATAGTTATGTTGAACAAAAATCCATTTGGGATTGGTAAATTTATGAAAACAGGCCATGAAGTTCAATGTGCAAAACATGTGTATGAGAATTTTGCCAAAATAGTCCAACTTCAAGCCCTTCTGTTTCAATGATGCAAGCCTCAAATGACAAAACCTTAAACATAAAAGTTGTATATATTTTCAAGAAAATCAATTTGGACTTAAATTTTGAATCATTTGGATTTTTGATGAGAAATTTATGGGCACTTGAAGTTGGACTTTTTCACATTTCAATGGTTTTGGTCCAAAGTGACCTATAATATTTTGTATTATCACATGTGTCTCTTTTAGGATTATGAAAACTTGTTCAACATAACAAATGAAGTAGACATCTTAAAATTTCCAATGCATTTGATCCCACCTCAAAATCATGAAAAATGAAGAAGTTAGGTCCTTGGGAAGTTGACCCAAAATTAGGGTTTCAGTCAAAATGACCTATAATGTTTTGAAATGAATGATGACCTTCCAAGCTTACAATAAATTTTTGATGAACATGAAAGTTGTTCATATGGTTCTTAAGAACAGTTTTTCTCTTGGGGTCATCTTCATTTGACAAACACATCAAAAGTTAGGTCTCAGTGGATTTCAAAATAGTTAGATGAATTGACTGTTCAACTTCTCAAGTCCAAACTTCAAATCTTGATGAATTGATGATTGAGGACACTCACATAAGCTCATATATGCATGAAATGATGAATTAAAGAACTTCCCTTGATTGTATTTGATCATGGGTTGAGGTTGCTTCATGAGCAAGGCACAGTCAATGCACAGTTGAATTAAGGTTTCCTTGGGAGACAATCCTCAAGCCCCTATGGTTTATCTTGATAAAATTGAAAAATTGAGGTACTTGGGAGGCATATATGATTATTGAGAGCTTTGGGAACCATTTTCATGTTTGCTTTCACTTTCATCTGGCCATTCTTTGAGCATGGGGGCCTCCTAGGAGCATTGGATCACATGATTGCTCAAGCTACAAAACAAACAATGTTAGTGACATATTTTTGTGCTTTTGGTTAGTAAAGAAAATAATAAAAGCAATAATATACAATTCAAGCATGCTTGGTGGTCTCAAACCAACTCACACAAGTCTCAACCCTAGGGTTAAGGAGCCAAGATGCTATGATCCTTGAGGCAATGCAATGTGCAATGTTATGATGCCATGAGGGATCTTAGGGTCAAAATTAGGGTCTTACACTCTCCAGCTGAATTATAGGCTTACATCCTCAACAGTTTGCATGAACCCAACCCAGAGTTTTATCTCTTGTAAGTCCCCAACGGAGTTCATTTTTTACTCCCGACAGTGTTAACTCATGAGTAGTATTTGATTTGGTCCCCTGCGAGGTTGTCTCATTTGATATGATGTTGACCTAAAATTTCTCACAGAGTTGAAAGTTCAGGTCCTCGGAGGATCTTCTCTCTCTATCCCCAGCCAGGTTTGGGATGTTCAGAGCCAGTTGATTAGCATTCATCCCCAACATGTTTCTCCAGTTGGTGTTTCCATCTTGTCGAGATTAGCCGAGTGTTGTAGCGATGATTCAAATCAGTGACATTTGTATCCTTTGTGATTATTTTGTCAGCATGATCATCAATCATATACATACACATTCATACATCAAAAATTTTATTTTGCATTTTATTGCATTTGATTCTTTACTTCTGATCCTCTGCTACGGTGATATTATTTCCCTATGCAGATTTGGTGAGTCTGTCCTCTTTCAATGGTAGAGTGTTTTCCCTTTAAGTAGAAAGAATTTAACCTTTCTCATTCCCCACTGAGTCATTTCCTCGTGGAGGATTATTATTTCAGTTTCCTCCCCAGTAGATTATCTGGATGGAACCATTCCCCTTGAGTTATATCCTCATTTGGGGTTGAGTCCTTGTTGGACCGTTTCTTTCTAGCTCTTGCCTAAATAGATACTTTTAGGTCTCTTGAGAATCTATTACCCAGTAACTGGTAATATTCTTCTCGATTTTTGAGTACTTTACTTTTACCCAATACCCGGTGAAAGTAATCTACTTCCTTTACTTTCCCCACCGGATTCATTTTCATGTTTCCCCAGGCAGTCTATCCTTGATATGTTCATCTTAATTGATGACGGATATTCTCCCTTTTTGGTTTTCTACCCAGTTAAAAGGTAGTTATAATCCCTATTTCATTCCCTAGAGAGTTAATCTTTGATATGTTTGTCCTAACCGATGACAAATTTTCTCCTCTTTTTGGTTTTCTACCCAGCAACTAGTAGTTGTAAATCCTATTTTCCCCTTTGAGTCTATCCTTGATATGTTCATCCTAACCGGTGACAGATATTCTCTCTTTGGTATTCTATCCAGTAACTAATAGATATAATTCTTATTTTTTCCCAAGCGATCTATCCTTGATATGCTCACTTTAACCGGTGACGGATATTCTTCCCTTGAGTCTATCCTTGATATGTTCACTTTAACCGATGACGAATATTCTCTCTTTGGCTTTCTTCCCAGTAACTGGTAGTTTTAAATCCTATTTTCCCTAGTAGGCTATTCTTACCCAGTAACCGGTCATGAATACACCTCTTGTTTCCCTCATCGAGTCATCCTTGATATGTTTACTCTAACTGGTAACAGATGCCTCTCTGTCAGATTATGTTATCTTACTACGCAGTAATCGGTAATAGATAATGTAATTATGGTACTCCTGTGTTGAAGTTCATTATTCCTCAGTTGAGTTTGAGTGTGTATTTCCCCCAGTGAAATCGCCATACGCCGCTTGGTTTAGGTATTTCGGTTTGTTCTTATTTACCCGTTTCCCCCGCAGATTTTCCCTTATTCCCCAGCCGAGTCCTTCCAATGATTTATTTTTCATGGAAATTCTCTCGTGTCTCCAGTAATTTTCAAGTCGTAGCCTGGCCTACGCATAACAATTTATCCCCAGAGTCTATGTCTCCCCAGTGAGCTTTTCCTTACGGAATGCATTATGCTCCTACGGACTTTCAGTCTCTCCGGATTCTTTTCCTTTGTGGCAACTTTTCCCCACAGAGATTAATTTTAACATTCATATCACATGCATCACGAGGTCTCTTAGGGACTAAAATTTGTTTCTATATGTTGTTATTTAAGTCCATTCTACTGAGTCGATACGAAGATTTTAACCTTCACATCCTCAATTAGAATGTCCTTAAATAGGGGCAGCTGTAAGACCCCAATTTTGACCATAAGATCCCTCATTTTATCTCATCATATGCATTAGCATTGGGATCACACCTTGGCATTATCCTTACCCCTCATTCATTGGGTTTGTATTGGGAGAGGTCACCAAGCACATTTTATTGTATCATACTTTGTTTTTTATTATCTACTAACCAAAATACCAAAAATATGTCAATGTATAGTTTGTTGCTTTTGTAGGTAGTGTGTATGCTCGCCTATGCTCCATCAAGTTCATATCTAGGGTTTGAAACCCTCAATGCAAGGAGACTAATCAAGAAATGGTTCACATTGGTTCTAGGCATCATATATGGATCCCTATGGTCTTCAGATATCATTTTTATCAAGAATTCATCAAGAGTTTGAAGTTTGTTTGCCTTGGAAACCCTAATTCATTTGGGTATCTTGTGTGACTTCCTCAACAAGTTTCTTCATCAATTGATCAAATATTTCAAGGGATACTTTATATTACATCATCTTATGCCTATATGATCCTCCATGAGTCTCAAAAGTCAAGAGAATGTCAAGCTAGCAAGATGGTTCATGGTGGTTGACTAGAGAAAGTCAACTAGTCAAAATTGGGGTTCCCTAGATCCTATCTCCTACAATGTTTCTCATATGAAAATTATTCCAAGAGAAAAGTTACTCCTTATGACATTCCAAAAAAATTTAATGTTGAAGTCAAAATCTAGTTTTGCTGGGATGGTCATTTTTTAGGGTGAAAGATTATAGGTCATTTTGTCTGAACCCTAGTTAGGAGGTCAACTTCCTAAGACCATAACTTGCTCATTTTTATGATATGAAAACCATTAAAATTCCAGGATCTAATTCAATATGTCTACTTAAACTTTGATGTATGGAGGAAGTTCAAATTCAACTTGAAAGTTCATGTGCTAAGAGGAAACATTATAGGTCATTTTGGGCCACTACCATTGAACAAGTGATTTTCCTCAACGTCTAAAATTCATACCTCCTTCATGCCAAATCCAAATGAGATAAAATTGGTGACCCAAATGAATATGTTTTAAAGAGCTACAACTTTGATGAAGGAACTTTTTCCATTTGAAGTCCATAAAAAAGTTATTCAAGATGGAAGAAGTGAACATTTGACTTGGTACTTAGAAAAGTTTCATATATGTTTGATTTCCCAAACTTCTACCTCAAAATTCATCATGATCCAAGCTTCAAATGGAAAAGTGTTCAACTTGAAATTTGTTCCTCTTGATCGCACCTTTCCAAAAAGTCAAAAATCATCTCATTTGGATCAATATTGAAGGACTTGCACATGGGTGAAATGCATGGTACCATTTGGAAGGAGTTCATGATCAAACTCATTTCAACATTGCATGGCTTAATACATTGCTTTCAGCATGACCTATGCACGATTTTGGACCTTTTCAAATGATTATTTGGGCTTTGTACACGCCCATGCTATCTCATGAAGGAATTTTCTAAATTTGGATTTGAAATGAAAGTGTGTGGAAAGCATGTGATAGCTCTAAAATACAAGTGCAATGAGCTAAGAACTTCATCAACACCTTGCCCAAGCTTTGCCAAAACAATCCAAACCCTCCATTTCATAGAGTTCTTGAAGATTTCATTTGAAATCGATTTGAATTTCATCTTCTATTTTGGAAATTTAAACTCCAAGAATTCATTGCCCTTTCCATTTCAATTGATCACTGCAAGCAAGAGGAAGATAAAGCAAGCAAATCCAGATCAAGATCAAGTGAATTTGAAGCAACTCGAAGGTGATTTTTCAGAAACTTCATCTCTTCGATTCTCTCTCAATTCTTCACCATTCTTTGTGATTTTTGGTTGGATGAAGTCCTACCAATATAGGCAACAACATTGAGTTGCTTTGGGGTCAAATTGAAGCAACTCAGTTCATGATACTCAACATTAAAATCCATGTATCTTTTTATATACTTGGAATTGGAGAAAATTGAGACCAGATTTGAGCTCCTGAACATTTTTTCTTTAAATACATGTCTTTGTTTTTCATTTTTGTGGTGTTTAGTGGTGGACCAGTCCGGTGAGGTCCACCAGAGAAGACAACCGGAGCCCTAGCTCTGGTGGTGTGGTGGCATGCTCCTATCCATCAGATATTCTCCCCATCTTCTAATCCCGACCTTCGCTTCTGATTACCATGCGTGTACACGCATTGACTAGGAAACATGATGGAGCGCGCGTTTTGTCCATCAGATCCGCCACCTCAATTAATGAGGGAGATCTGATGGCTCTTGTTTTTTTGTATTTTCTGATTTTTCATTTAATTGCTTTATTTTGTTTAATTCATAATAATTTCACTTTTAATCCAAAAAATATGGACTTTCACCAAAAATCTTTAAATATTTTCCTATTTCATTTTTTGAATTAAAATTATTTTCTGGATTAATTTTGATATTTTTGATGAATTAATTGTTTTTGTGCATATTTTTAATTGTTTAAAAATACTTCTGACTTTTCAAAAATCATGAAAAAAAAATTCTAAGATCCTTTGACCTTGTTTGACATAGGATAAATCTCTTCGCCATTTATTTGGTGTTTTGAAGAGATTTTAGGTTTTAACCAAATTTAATTGAATTTTAATGCATTTTTAATTGATTAATTGTGTAAAAATTATGTTGAGCCATTTGTATGGTCTTGTGATGTTTGACTATTTGTTTGGGCCTTGGTCAAGGTTGATTTGAATTTTGTTGGGTTAAAATCATTGGATTTAAGGGATTGATGAAATGTATATTTCATCTCCCAAAATGAATGAATGATTTTAATTTGATAAAAATCCTCCCATGAACAATTTGTGTTTCTCTCATCCCCCCTCCCCCCCCCCCCCCCTCTTCATCTTCACTCCCATTCTTTCCCATCCCTTTCATTGACCAATAAAATCTCAAGATCCTAAGGCTAATTGGTTCATGAATAACCTTGTGTTAGATGAACCAATACAAGTATGGATGAGATAGGTCCATCCATTTTGATCTTATCTTTTAGTGTGTGGTATGTTTTAGGAGTTTGGTTCATTATACCAAATCTCTAACACGCATTAGCACCTAAATTTTTATTGCCCGACCTCAGATAGTTGTGACTTCTACATAAGTCCAATTACGATTGCTTAACATGGAGCTAAATTTGACCCTAAAAGGCATAGCATTCTAATAAGTGAGATTGTAAGTCTCCCATCTTTCATGGTATTGTGTGGAAACTTGACCTTTTTTCCTTCATTTGAAAGATGTCTTGGTTCAAGGATCCATGCTTGTGAATAGATGGTTAAGTGTTCTCCAAAGAATGACTTAATCAAATGAAAAGCAAAACATCACTAACATTTAATTAACCTTGACTAACATTTGACTAACTCTTATTAACTTTGCTTTACTTTCAAGCCATTAGTTTATGCAATTTAATTTCTAGCCCTTTACCATTCATTTGCCATTTACATATCATTTAACTTGTTTATGTTCATGTCATTTTCACTTTGCTCACTTGAGCCATATATTGTGATTTTATATATATGTTTGTGAATTTTATTTGTGCTTATGGTCTTAGGACCTTAAAAGACCTAATAAACAACAAAAACCCTAAAAAAAATTGTGTGGACAGTTGGGTTGATCTGAACTTTTGAACTTAGGATTAGGCAACATTCCATATGCAAAAGGACTTGGCCAATGCCAACATTTTTGAGACCAAGTTATTGTAATTTGAGCTTTCATATGATGCAAGTATTGAGATCCACTTGAATTCATCTGCTACATGGTCTTGATGCAACTGTTATTTTGGACCTCATGCCTAATGCTCTATTCTGAGTTAATCAAGCAGTATTTCATCTGATACATGAGAAGACAAAGAAGACTGTTAGTTGTGGGATTTACTTGTTTGGATGTGGCCATATTTATTTGATGCCTTTATATTCATGATGTATGATATTGATAATTGCTTGTTGATTATTTCTTGATTCAAAGTCCAAAGGGAAAGTGGGTTTTCTATATGACACTCTTGTCTGTTGGATTGTATCTCATTGGTTAGATCTTTTCAACTCTTAACTTTTAATTTTATGCTTAGGACAACCTCTTCACCTTCTCCCACTTCTTAAATTTCAAAATCTCTCCCCTTTTTCAAAAACCTTCTTTGATTGTGATTTCAAAACTTAGACCTTGTTTCAAATTAGAAACTTTGGCCTTACGCTATTGCATTTTAAAACTCTTTTCTTAAATCAAATTTGTAAATAAATCTAATCATATTGACTTAAAATTTCAAAACACAAAAAGAAATAACACTCATTCAAACTTTTGGGCCCTTTGTGCCTCTTTCCACTTACATTTTGTTAAAAGCAACTCACTCATTTTGAAATTGTTACCACGAACTACGAGATTTTGATCCCTCATTTTTATGTTGGTACGTAGGCACAAGTCCAAAGGTCTTATCAAACACAAAAATATAATCATCAAATTCTTTTCTCATCCCCACACTCTATTTTTTCTAAAACATCTTTTATACCGAAAACACATACACACATAAAAAAGGGCTTCCTAGGAGTACCTAGGATACTTTGGGTGCTAACACCTTCCCTCTGTGTAACCAACCCCATTACCTTTAATCTCTAGCATTTTATTAGTTTTGATTTGAAAACTTCTTATCTTTGGGTTTTGTTCATACTTTTTCCTTTTCCTTTGGAAACAATAAAAGCGCGATTGCGACTCTGGTTTTATTGACGTTAAGTTTATCCATAGCTTGATGGTCATGAATTTACCGCTACACCTATGTTCGAAGCTAAGGAAGAGAATGATGATGAAGACGTTTCTGATGAGTTATCCCGTTTTCTTGAGCACGAGGAAAGAACCATTCATCTATTTGAGGAACAAATTAAGTTGGTCAACTTAGGCTGCGAAGATGATATCAAGGAGGTCAAGATTGGGTCACAACTTCATCCAGAGGTTAAGAAGGGGTTGATTGAGCTTCTCTGAGAGTACTCTGATGTGTTTGCTTGGTCTTATTAAGATATGCTAGGTCTTGATGCTGAAATTGTGGAGCATAGATTACCGTTGAAGCCAAAGTGTCTGCCAGTCAAGCAAAAGTTAAGAAGATCTCATCCTGACATGGCAGTGAAGATCAAGGAAGAAGTCCAAAATAAGATTGATGACATTTTCCTTGTTACCTCCGAATATCCTCAGTGAGTGGCCAATATTGTGCCTATTCCGAAAAAGGATGGAAAAGTCTGCATGTGCGTCGACTATAGAGACTTGAACAAAGCTAGTCCCAAAGATGATTTTCCTCTACCACACATTGATACGTTGGTAGATAATACAACTAAGTTCAATGTCTTATCTTTTATGGATGTATTTTTCGGTTATAATCAGATAAAAATGGCACCCGAAGATATGGAGAAAACCACATTCATTATGCCTTGGGGGACATTTTGTTATCGAGTGATGCCTTTCGGTTTGAAGAATGCTGATGCAACATACCAAAGAACCATGACCACTTTTTTTCATGATATGATGCATAAAGATATTGAGGTCTATGTTGATGATATGATTGCCAAATCATGGCCTGAAGATGAGCATGTTGAGCACTTATTAAAAATATTCCAGCGTTTGAAGAAGTACAAACTCCGCTTGAATCTTAATAAGTGTACATTTGGTGCCCGCTATGGTAAGTTGTTGGGCTTTATAGTCAGTGAGAAGGGTATTGAAGTTGATCCTGCCAAGGTCAAAGCAATACAATAAATGCCTATGCCCAAAACTGAGAAGCAGGTCAAAGGTTTTCTCGGCTGCTTGAACTATATTTCAAGATTTATATCGCATATGACTGCCACATGTGCGCCTATATTCAAACTCCTTCAGAAATATTAGTCCCCTGATTGGACCGAGGATTTCCAAAAATCTTTTGATAATATTAAAGAATATATACTTGAGCCTCTGATTCTGTCTCCGAATGTTGAAGGAAGACCATTGATCATGTATTTGACTGTGTTGGAAGAGAGTATGGGTTGTGTTCTTGGTCAACAAGATGAATCTGGTAAGAAAGAATATGTTCTTTACTACCTTAGTAATAAGTTCACTGATTGTGAGTCTCGGTATTCTATGCTTGAGAAGACATGATGTGCTTTAGCTTAGGCTGTTAAGCGTTTGCGCCAGTATATGTTGAATCATACTACTTGGTTGATATCCAAGATGGATCCAGTCAATTACATATTTTAAAAACCTACTTTAACTGGGAGGATTTTCCATTGGCAGATGTTGTCATCTGAGTATGATATTGAATACCGGCTCAAAAAGCGATTAAAGATAGTGTCTTGGCTGACCATTTGGCTCACCAACCTATTGATGATTATCAGTCAGTATAGTTTGATTTTCCTGATGAAGAGATATTGTATTTGAAGATGAAAGACTATGATGAACCATTGCTTGAAGAAGGGCCAGAACCTGGCTCCCGTTGGGGCATGGTATTTGATGGAGCTGTTAATTCATATGGTAATGGCATTGGGGAAATGATTATTACTTCTTAAGGCACTCATTTTCCGTCTACAACTAGATTAACTTTCAAATGTACGAATAATATGGCTGAGTACGGAGCTTGCATTATGGGGCTCAAAGAAGCCATTGATCTTAGAATCAAATATCTCAACATTATGGAGATTGAACTTTGGTTGTTAACCAGATTAAAGGTGAATGGGAGATGAATCAACCCGATTTGATACCATATAGAGATTATGAGAGAAGGATATCAACTTTCTTTACAAAGGTTGAGTTTCGTCATATCCCTCGACATGAAATCCGGATGGCAGATGCTCTTGTAACGTTAGCTTCCATGATTGTTGTGAATTATTGGAATGAAGTTCCTAAGTTGATTGTAATGCACCTTAATAGGCCAACTCATGTATTTACTATTTAAGAGATCAAAGATGATAAGCCATGGTACCATAATATTAAGTGTTTCCTCCAAAGTCAGATTTACCCGCTTGGGGCATCTTTGAAAGACAAGAAGACTTTGAGAAGACTGGCTGGAAACATCTACCTGAATAGTGATATGCTTTACAAGAGAGATTTCGTAATGGTTTTGCTCAGATGCGTGGATAGACACGAAGCAGACCTATTGATGACTAAAGTCCATGAAGGTTCCTTTGGTACTCATTCCAATGGACATGTTATGGCAAAGAAGATGTTGAGAGCAGGTTACTATTGGCTAACAATGGAATCTGACTGTTGCAAATACGTGAAGAAATGCCACAAGTGTCAAATCTATGCAGATAAGATTCATGTTCCTCCGACACTTTTGAATGTCATTTCCTCTCCATGGCCATTCTCCATGTGGGGAATTAATATGATTGGTATGATAGAGCCCAAGGTATCAAATGGACATCGGTTCATTTTAGTGGCTATTGACTATTTCATGAAGTGGGTTGAAGCGAAATCGTATGTTAATGTAACCAAGTAAGTTGTTGTGAGGTTTATCAAGAATCAGATCATATGCCGATATGGTATGCCAAGTAAGATCATTACTGATAATGGATCAAACTTGAATAACAACATGATGAAAGAGCTTTGCAAAGACTTCAAAATAGCACATCATAATTCTTCTCTCTACAGACCCAAGATGAATGGGGATGTTGAAGCTGCGAATAAGAATATTAAGAAGATTATCCAAAAGATGGTTGTGAAGTACAAAGATTGGCATTATATGCTCCCATTTGCTTTGCATGGATATCGTACATCCGTCCTTACTTCGACAGGGGCAACCCATTTATCTCTTGTTTATTGCATGGAAGTTGTGCTCCCTGTGGAGGTTGAGATCCCATCAATGCGTGTGTTGATGGAAGCCAAGTTGACCAAAGCTTAATGTTGTCATACCAGGTTTGATCAGCTTAATTTAATTGAAGAAAAGAGATTTAGTGCCATGTGTCATGGTCAGTTATATCAGCAGAGAATGAAGAAAGCTTTTGACAATAAGGTCCAACCTCGTGTGTTCCGAGAAGGTGACCTCGTGCTCAAGAAGATCTTATCTTTCAAACCTGATTCTAGGGGAAAGTTTACTCCTAATTATGAAGGCACATATGTTGTCAAGAGAGCCTTCTCAAGCGGTGCATTGATTCTTACAATTATGGATGGTGAAGAGTTCGCTTCTCTTGTGAATGCCGATGCAGTCAAGAAATAATTTGCCTGAAAAAGAAAAGAACAACTCGTTAAGTTGAAAACCCGAAATGGCAGCTTAGGAAAAAATGAATGTCTCGGTGCATTAAAAACCCGAAAGGATGGTCTATGCAAAAATTAGAGACATGAAACAGAAAAATCATCCTGGTAGATTGAGTACCCCGCCTTGGGGCAATCTAGACAAAAATTAGGGATTATGGCAAGTAACTATATCCTGCTAGACCTGATCATTGAAGCAACATTGCCAGTCATTTGGTTCTGATTCATCATTCTCAACCAAGGATAAAGCACAATTGGATTTCAAAGTCAGTAGGGAGAGTAATGTTCATTGTATTAAATGTAGCTTTTTTCCATGCATATTATCATTTTCAAACTTTGTAAAGGTCCATGGAGTCCTGCCATTTGCGGACTACCATTCTATTAAATAAAGTTGAGCATTTATCCAATTAGTTGTTATTCTTATTTTTTATGCTTAATAAAATTGAATTTTTATGATGATAATTTTTGAAATAAATAAATCAATGAATAACCATTTTTTTGAAATAATAAGGCATTTACTTTAAGAATATTGACTTCAAAAAAGGAATGTCAACAACAATCTGAGAACTGTAAGTCTTGATGTGTGAAGCATTATTGCCTTCCCCAAGCAGTGTTTGGAGGTGTTTGCTCCCCAAACAGTTTGTTGTTTATCCCCAGTAGAGCTGATGTGTTATTCTCCTTGTAGTTCATCACCTTTCTCCAGCTGAGAGCCTTTGTAGATTTTTATCCTCGGTTTGCATATTTTGTGATTGAACCCTCGATCTCTAGTAAAACCTTTATTTGGTTTTCAAATCCCCAACACACATTTATTTGGTTGTTACATAGTCGTAGCATTGTTTCTCCCTTAATGAGTTCCTGCAAGTCTGGTTGATATTTGGTACCTTGGAATTGGTTTATTTCTCAATCCCTCAAGAAGAATCTTATGACTGATTGTTTTCCTTTTGATGAATCTTTTTTCATTTTGCATCCCCGCGCGGTGTTTATTTCTTTGTTAGATATAATCCCCACGCGTAATTTGTCCTAACGGATTTTAATCCCCACAAAGTTGATCTTGATTGATGAAATATCCTGTTGTAATTTGTCTTCTCACCGGTTCCACACTCAGAGTCTTGCCTCTTGTTGTGTCATGGATTCCCCACGGAGTTTCCTCTTCTGGTGAAAGATCTCCCCATTTAGACAATACTTGATTCTGAGAAGTATTGATGTAGTCATCCCCTGTAGGATTGTCTCCCATTTGATATGGTATTGACCTAAAATTCCCCGCAACATTGACTTGTTGCTTTGAAGTATATATATATATCCCTCGGATTGAGATGTCGATCCTCAACAGATCTCTCTTATCCTCAGCATGTTGGTTGATATTCTCAGCAGTGCTCTCATCTCATGCGAATTCCCAAGCTATATTTTCTCCTCTCCCAGAGAGTTTGAGCTTTAAGCAAGATCTTTGTCAATCATTACTTATCCCCTAGCAGTTATTGTTCCTCTCCTGAGAGTCGAGTATTGAAGTCGGATTTGATTTAATCCCCGTGACTTCTACTGATATATATATATATATATATATTCTTCATTTCCTCTGAGTGCTGAGTCTTCAATAGTTTTTGGTCGGATGCATGTTCTCCATGTCTTTCCCCAACCAGAATTGAGCATTTAATTTGGATTGTGATATCCCCAACCTTCCTTGAGTACATGGTTGTGTACTATCCCTAGGCAATTGAATATTTGAAGATATGATTTATATCCTCGAGGATTTACTTTCATCCCTAGCAGGTTCTCCAGTTGGTGTTCCCATCTTGTTGAGATTTATCCAGTATCTAGTTGTGATGATTGGATCTTCATGTTTGTATCCTTTGTGCTCATTTGTCAGCATAATCATATACATACTCATGCATATACATGCATAAGCATAGCATCAGATATTTCATTGTGAATTTTTACACATTGACTTGATTTTTATGATCCTCTGATTTGGTAATATCATTTCCCCACGCAGATGTGGTGTGTCTGTCCTCCTTCAATGTAGAGTGTTAGCCCCTTAAGTAGAAAGAGTTTATCCTTTCTTCTTCCCCATTGAGTTATTTCCTCGTGGATGATTATTATTTATGTTTACTCCCTAGTTCATTATCTGGAAGGAACCACTCCCCTCGAGTTATATCCTCATTGGGTTGAGTCTTGTTTGACCATTTCTTCCTGGTTCTTACCTAGATAAATCTTTTGGTCCCCCGAGAGTTTATTACCTAGTAACTGGTAATATCCTTATTGATGTTGAGTACTTACCTGTGTTAATTTACCCAGTAACCAGTAGAACGTAATTTACTTCTTTGATTTCCCTAGTGAATTTACTTTCGTTTCCCCAACGGGTTATCTTTTCTTTTCGCCAGCAGATTATCATTGCTCAATTACCCAGTAACTGGTAGTTATTTATCCTTTTTTCCAGCTGGTCGTTTTTCTGTTATCTACCCGGTAATTGGTAGTTAATAAAACTTCTCATTGAATTTTCCCCCGACAGTTTATCCTTGATATGTTACCCAGTAACTAGTAACGGATATTCTCCCTTTGGTCTTCTACCCAGTAATTGATAGTTGTAAATTCTGATTTTGTCCCCTTTGGTCTTCTACCTAGTAACTCGTAGTTGTAAATCCCACTTTTGTTCTATTTGGTCGTCTACCCAGTAACTGGTAGTTGTAAATCATGCTTTTATTCTCTTTGGTCTTCTACCCAGTAACTGGTAGTTATAAATCCTGCTTTTGTTCTCTTTGGTCTTTTACCCAGTAACTGGTAGTTCTAAATCCTGTTTTTGTTCTCTTTGGTCTTCTACCCAGTAACTGGTAGTTGTAAATCCTATATTTTCATTTCCCTAGTAGGCTATCCTTACCCAGTAACCGGTAATGGATATTCCTCCCTTTTGAGTATATTGCTCAGTAAATGGTAATATAACTCTTTCATGTGGTTGATTACCTTTGATAAGTTTCCCAATAACTGGTAGTTGGTGATTCTTCCTCCTTTTCCTCAGTGAGTCATCCTTGATATGTTGACCAGTAACTGGTAATGGATGTTCCTCTACCCGAGTGTATTATCTTTCATTTTAAGCTACCCATTAACGGGTAGTAGATAGTATATCTCTTTTACTCCTATGTTGAAGTTTGACTTCCCTAGTTGAGTCCGAATTCGTATCTCCTAATGAAATCGAACTTCCTTTTGAACATATGGGTATTTCAGCATCATTATGATTTACGCCTTTCCCTAGAAGATGTGTTAAGCATGGTAGTGGATAATTCTTTTGTTTGAATATTCTTCATTTACCAGTTAAGCATGGTAGTGGATAATTCTTTTGTTTGAATATCCTTCATTTACCAGTTAAGCATGGTAGTGGATAATTCTTTTATTTGAATATCCTTCATTTAATAGTTACGCATGGTAGTGGATATTTATTTTGTTTGAATATCCTTCATTTACTAGTTAAGCATGGTAGTGGATAATTCTTCCTATTGCCCCTTTATGGACACTTTGTTGTTTTGGGTTGTTTATCCTTAGTTTACCTCAGTAAAAGGTAGTGGATAATCCAATTCACTCATATCCCTAGTGGATAGTTTCCTGCTATGTTGGTGGTATCCCGATACATGCATATTATTCTCCAGTTCGAGTCTTTCCATTGATTTATTTTCATGGAAATCCCCTCTTGTCTCCAGTAGTTTTTAAGTCGTAGTTTGGCCTATGTATAACTTATTATCCCCAGAGTCTATGTCTCCTCAATGAGTTTTCCTTATGGAATGCATTGTGCTCCTGTGAAGTTTCAGTTTCTTCCGGATCCTTTTCTTTTGTGGCAATATATCCCCCACGAAGATTATATTTTGCATTCATATCATATGCATCATGAGGTCTCTTAGGGACCAATTTTTTTTTCTTGTTGTTAATATTTAAGTCCATTCTACCGCGTTGATACAAAGATTTTAACCTTCACATCTCCAGATAGAATGACCTTAAATAGGGACAACTATAAGACCCCAATTTTGACCCCTAAGATCCCTCATGACATCTCATAGCATTGCATTGGCATCACACCTTGGTATTCTCCTCACCTATCATTAATTGGGTTTGCATTGGGAGAGATCACCAAGCATATATGATTGTGTCATACTTTATTTTCTTTGTTTACTAACCAAAATACAAAAAATGTCTAGTATAGCTTTTTTTTCTTTTGTAGGTTGTGTGTGTGTCCGTATGTGCCACACTAAGCCCATAACTAGGGTTTGAGACTCACAATGCAATAGATCAAGCAATCAAAGGTCCACATTGGTTCTAAAAATCATAGATGTATCCCCATGTTCTTGTTTTGTTATTTTGATCAAGAGTTCATCAAGAGTTTGAAGCTTGTTTGTCAAGGAATCCCTAATTCATCTAGGTATCTTGTGTGCCTTCCTAAATAAGTTTCTTCAACAGTTGGTCAAAGATATCAAAGGATACTTCATTTTACATCATAATAAGCATATATGATCCTCCATGAACCCTAATATCAAAGGAACTTCAAGTATGCAAGTTGATTCAAGGAAGTTGATCAGAAAAGTCAACTGGTCAAATCTAGGGTTTCCTAGACCCCATCTCCTACATTTTTTGTCATATGAAAATGATTCCAAGAGAAAAGTTACTCTTTATGCATTATAAACCTATTTCATTTTTTATGATGAAAGGTTATAGGTCATTTTGTTTGTGCCCTAGATAAAAGGTCAACTTCCAAGAGCCATAACTTCCTAATTTTTATGATATAAAGATGATACAAGTTTCATGATTAATTTAAAGATTTATTATTCAACTTTGATTCTTTGAGAAATATAAAATACTACTTGCAAAGTCATGTACCATGAAGAAACATTATAGGTCCATTTTGGTCCTCATCATTGAACAAGCAAATTTCCTCAACTTCTAAAATCTATAACTCCATCATCCAAACTCCAAATGATGCAAAATTTATGGTCAAATTGAAGGGAATTTAAAGAGATACAACCTTTTAGAAGGATACAAGTTCATTTGAAGCTCACATCAAAAGTTATTCAAGGTGGAAAGAGAGGTCATATTCGTGATCCTTGCAATTTTTGATTTCAAATTATGTTAGATCCATCAATTTCTGGGCAAGTTGGTTCTTAACAGTCCGGTGACCCTCCCCGGGGAAGACCATCGGAGCTAGGGCTCCGGTGGGGCGTGGCAATGTCCTCACCCTTGGATCTCTCTTCCCTCATTTAATCTGAGTCTTTGGTTGCTTTTACCATGTGTGTGGTGCATTGACTGGAGGAACACATGGAACACGCGTTTTGGATCATCAGATCTGCCACCTCAATTAATGAGGGGTGATCTGATGGCTCATAATTTTCCATTTTATTTTTTCTAAATTGGTTTTTAAATAGTCATTTCTCTTAAAATTCCCCGTAAATTCATTTTTTATCCAAAAATTATGGAACCAGCACCAAAAATTCACAAATATTTTCTTCTTCCCATTTATGATTTAGAATTACATTTTGGATTAAGTTTGATATTTTTGGTGAAATTTTTTATTTTTAACTTGTTTTTATTAGTTTTTGATTACTTATGACTTTTGAAAAATACCAAAAAAATTAGTCAATGGTCCTTTGACCGTACTTGACCTATGATAAATCCCTTAACCATTTCTTTGGTGTTTTGAAGGGGTTTCAGATTTTTTATCTTTGAAAACTTATTTTTCTTCATTCTTAAAAATGTTTTTAAAATATTTTAATTGATTTAATGATTTGGTGAGCTTTTGTATTGACTTTATGTTGACCTTACTTCTGTTTGGTCTTGGTCTTGGTTGAATTGGACCTTAACTTTGTCAATACCATTGGATTTAGGAGGTTGATGAAGTTTAAAACTTCATCCCTCAGATGAATCAATGGTATTGATCAAGTGAGTTTCATCCCTTGACCAATTTGGGATCCCCTTCATTTCATCTCTCCATTTTCATCTTATTTCTTCCCCAATCATCTTTTGGCCAATGACTTCTCATGGATCATTAGCTAGTTGATTCATCAATGACCTTGTGTCAGATGAATCAACATAGGCTAGATTGAGATAGAAAAATCCTCTCTTGTTTTTTGTGTGTGGTATTCTTTAGGAGCTTGGTCTTGGATACCTTGTCTCTAGCATGCATTAACATCAACATTATTATTGACCGGCCTCAGATATGTATGGATTCTACATAAGCCTACTTACGATTGCTTAACATAGCTGTCGCAACCTGAAAAATGGAATGCGAAAAAAAAACAACCGGCGAAGAAAGACAGGAGAGTCGCCACCGTGCGTTATTTATCCCAAAGGAGGGAAAGGAAACGCTCGAAGTAAACCTGGAAAAAGGAAAGGACAAGACAGGGTCTCGCAACCAAATCTTGGGTTCGGGAGTCGATTATGCGAAGGGAAGGTATTAGCACCCCTATGCATCCGTAGTACTCTACGGGATCCACTTTTGTAGTTCTTGTCTAAAGGGTGTGGGTTTATCTAATGTGTTATTTACTAAAAAAAAGGGGTCAAAAGAAAATGACTCGCACGGATGTTGCATCCACTGCATACGTATCTCATCTGAATATGAGAATCAGAGTCTTCGTAGCTCGGCTGACCTAGGGGTTAAGGGTAATTGTGTGCTCGCTAAGACATCGCGTCTTATGCCTACGTATCTCATCTGGAATGAGAATCAGAGCAAGCCGTAGTTCGGCTAACTACGGGGTTATAGATTGGGTTTTGGACGAACGACGTTACTACGCAATCTACCGGATGCTCGACCTTTGGAGACTTACTCGCCTGTAGTAGAAGGAGTTAACGTGTTCTTAGGAGATGAAAAATCAATGAGTTGGTAGGGTTAGGGATGCTCATGCAAAAAGGGAAATCCTAGACGAAGGAACCTGCATAAAGTAAACACACAAAACATTACCTCCTATCGAGGTCTTCCAGCTAAGAAAGCGGTAAAAATACGGGAAAATGTAAAAGTACCACACGGATAAAGATCCGAAGTAACAGCAACTAAAGGAACAAGGAAACTCTGAGATCCTTCCAAGCTAACACCATCAAAGAAAGTGAGTCAGTACAGGTAATCGGAATGGAACCTCCAGTGGATATCCCACAAATAAAGTGGGACACCAAGCAAACCATCTCTGCAAGAGTCATATGAGCCCTCACAAAACAAAACTCAACAAACAGGTTAGAGAAACAAAATAGGGTAATCAAGAGTTGCCCCCAAATCAAAATGTAACCACATGAATCATGCCCTTTCAATTCACAAAAAGCTCACAAAAAGCAACCAAGGGTAGGAGGCCTAAACCTCTTGTCAAACACATGCATCAAAAGGGTATCAAATTCACCCATAATACCTCATACATTTAGAGCATTCAAATTAAAGGCATAAAGATGATGGATATAGGGCAAACCTGATTGGAGAGATCTGTTGAAATCAAATGGCACGGCTGGATTTGCAAACCAATGTTAGGGTTTGCTTGAGCTGAAAGTGTGTGAGTCAGAATGAACCTTTCAGAGTTGCCTGGAGGTTGCTGTGAACTCTGTTAGCTCTTCTCTCACTATCTTTTTCCCCAGGGTTCTTCTCTCACTATCTTTTTCCCATACAGGGTAATAGGAATAGAATGGTATTTTGTTTCACTGAAACTCTGAATTTATAACCTGATTTTTGTGGACCTGTGGGCTCAAATGAGAGAGGTCTAAGTCCAAGATTTATTTATTTATTTAATTAAATTATTTATTTATTTATTTATTTAATTAAATTTTATTATTATTATTATTATTTTATTTATTTATTTATTTTTTTCCTTTTTTTTTTGTTTTTTTTTTTTTTTTTTTTTTCGTTTTTTTTTCGTTTTTTTTTAAATAAAGTTTCTTGGATTTGATTCTGATTGACATAATGAAATGCAATATGAAATGTTAAATGACCTAAAAATGAATGCATGAATGAGGAGGGCAAATTTTGGGGTGTTACAGCTGCCCCTATTCAGTCATCAGCTAACCCGAGCAGGATGAAAGCGAACAGCTTATCAGACAAACAGGGTGAGCTGTGATTGAATACCAAAGACAGACCGAAAATTTGCGCTCCGAGAACACCACAAAAATGCTAAAATACACCGCGCTGTTTATTTCTCTTCCGATCCTCTGGCTGAATCTGAATCAGTCTTATGACTTAATCTGGAGTTTCGATCCTCTGGCTGAATCTATACTCAATTTAGTCCTCTGGTTGGATGTTAATTTTGATCCTCGGGCTGGATACGATTTCAATCTTCTGGCTAGATCTTCTTCGATCTTCTGGCTAGATCTTCTTCGATCTTCTGGCTAGATCTCCTTTGTTTCGATTCTCTGGCTGAATCTATTTTCTTTGATTCTCTAGCTGAATCTACTTCGATCTTCTGGCTAGATCTGAATTGTTTCGATTCTCTGGCTGAATCTATTTCTGGTCTTCGGGCTAGACCTGACTTCGATCTTCTGGCTAGATCTTCTTCGATCTTCTGGCTAGATCTCCTTTGTTTCGATTCTCTGGCTGAATCTATTTTCTTTGATTCTCTGGCTGAATCTACTTCGATCTTCTGGCTAGATCTGAATTGTTTCGATTCTTTGGTTGAATCTATTTCCGGTCTTCGGGCTAGACCTGACTTCGATCTTCTGGCTAGATCTGGATTGATTTGATGATAAATTCCCATCATCAGAATCTCGCATCTGGGGCATGCGCTGGTTGACCCTCTTTCGAAATCTACAGTCTTCATGTTAGATATGCAGCTTCGAGAATATCCCACTCTTGGGCTTCGTACATATTCTTCAGGCTAGAACATGTTATAACGACTCTTCGATTAGACTTTGTTTTTTTAAATGCGATCCGCGGGCTGGATCCTCTTGTAGGTTGATTTTCTGTTGAGCTGTCAATCTATTCCTCCAGCTGGCTTGCTGGGGAAATAACGCTAGTAGTCGACTCTCTGGCTGAATCTTCAAATTGAACCTCAGGCTGGCTCATGGGGAAAATGATTCTCAGGCTGAATCTTCAAAAATGACCCTCAGGCTGGATCACTGGAAAACGATTCTCAGGCTGAATCTTCAAAAATGACCCTCAGGTTGGATCACTGGAAAACGATTCTCAGGCTGAATCTTCAAAATGACCCTCAGGCTGGATCATTGGAAAATGATTCTCAGGCTGAATCTTCAAAATGACCCTCAGGCTGGATCACTGGAACAACGATTCTCAGGCTGAATCTTCAAAAATGACCCTCAGGCTGGATCACTGGAACAACGATTCTCAGGCTGAATCTTCAAAAATGACCCTCATGCTGGATCACAGACACACTTGATCCTCTGGCCGAATCTCATGACTTTGGTTGTAAAGTAATTTTTCAGTCTGCTTTGAAGAACCTGTTTATCAGCTTATGTGTATGCTTGATATGATATGCATGCAAATGCAAATGTTATGCATGGTGCAAAAGAAAACAAGAAATCTGCTTGGGGAAGCAACTCTAGTAGGGAGCGGATCGCTGTATCAATCCTTGAATGCTCTATGGGGAACGATCCGTCTGCCGGGACCGGGGAGCCACCGAAAATAAATCGGCCTTTTTTGAAAAGTTGACCTTGCTGGGGAAGTATCAACTATGGGAACCTTGTTTGACGAGGCTCTGTGAGGAGAGTCTGTGAGGAAAGCACTTCCTGGGGAAATGTCGTATGAATCGACCTTTACTGGGGATATGAACTTGCTAATCGTCCTCAAGCTGGGGATTAGAATAAATCTGTTAGAAATAATCTGTTGGGGGAATCAGATGAACACTGGGAACACCACCCTCTTGTCTGTTGGGTATGCGACTACTCCGCTGTTGCTGGGAAGATACAGTCTGGCACTGTCAACTCTACTGGGGATATACAGTCTGGATACTGTCAGCTCTACTAGGGATAGGCTCTGCTGAGGTGAGACTTTGTCAACCGCTTGGGGGTGAGGATTCATGACTTGGCATCCGGTTCCTGTGACCTGTAACCAAAAAATACACGTATGCCCGGGGGAATTACTCGGTTTGAATTCACCGTCCGGGATTAAGCACATTCAAAGCAATTTTGACTGTTTTCCTGTGCAAGTCATCTGCAAAAGCCACCATTATATTCAGATGCAATATGTTTCCTCAAGAATTCAGACATCTTTTGCAAACAAACTGATAAATAAAAAGTAAAGAGGCTTTTTAAGTGAATTATTCGACTTTTGTTGGTTGAAAAATTTGTGCCAGGAATAGGCGAGTACATCAGGAAGCTGATCCCTGGAAAGAGGCGATCGCTATAAATTGAACAAGAGAAACTATCCTAATGGCAATGTGGAAACGGGGTCCCACTGAGTTTCGACTCTGCTATGGCTCGTATGTCCTCAAGACGCTCTGCTTATCTTGCTTTCTGAAGTGGATGATTAGTCGATCTTTAACCTTCGAAGATTGCCGGATTGAATGAAACGGTGATATAACACGGATGAACTCAGATCGCAGTTATTCGCTTATTCCCTAACTTTTGCGTGGACCGCCCTTTTGGGTTTTCAATCCACCGGGATACCCTTTTTTGCCTGAGCCGCTAGTTGGCCATGGCATATAGCTGCTAGTCTCTTTTCCTCAACTAGGCTCAGCTGATTGTATCGAGAACGGACCCATTCTGCTTCGTCCGGCTTCATTGTTGGTGTAGGGAAAAGTTATTCTGGCACAAAATGGCATATGAACCCCCTCCGATGTGATCAACATTGCACCAACTCCGCGACCATTGACGTTGACCGCCCCATCAAACATCATAATCCATTTGGATTCAGGGTCAGGCCCCTCCTCCGAGAGTGGTTCCTCGCAATCTTTCGATTTGAGAAACACGATGTCCTCATCAGGAAAGTCGAACCTCATAGGTTGGTAATCATCAATCGGTTGCTCGGTAAGATAGTCTGACAAGACACTTCCTTTGATGGCTTTTTGTGAAGTGTATTGGATGTCATACTCTGTCAGCATCATTCGCCACCTAGCAACCCTTCCGGTAAACGCTGGCTTTTCAAAAATATACTTGACTTGATCCATCTTTGATATCAATAGAGTCGTGTGAGTCAACATATACTGTCTTAGTCGGCGAGCAGCCCATGCCAAAGCGCGGCAAGTTTTCTCGAGCAGTGAGTATCTTTGTTCACAGTCGGTAAACCTTTTGCTAAGGTAGTATATTGCATGCTCTTTTCGACCTGACTCGTCATGCTGACCGAGCACACAACCCATTGACCTTTCTAACACAGTCAAGTACATGATCAACGGTCTTTTCCTCTCGGCCTGTAGACTGGCCCCGATCTTGATCTCTTTCTTGTCGTCCTCGGTACCAATGTTGACGGTCTCAATCACTTCCTGATAAGGTGTAATAGCTCGGTCCTCCTGTTTCAACAACCTGGCTAACTCCTCAGGCAATTCACAATCTTCCTCAGCCCCTTCTTCGGCTTGATAGATAGGATTTTCGAAGTCATACTTGGCCATAGCATTGTCGTTAGCAGTGAGATCCGGGTGATCAGTTTTACGAGGTGTTTTTTGGAAAGAAAAACAAAAAAAAAGAAACATAAAAAAGAAACATTTCCGTTTTTGTAAAAGTAAAAATAATTGAAAGAAAGAGAACACAAAATTGTTTGCAAAAGCTGTCTTTTATTGATGACGAAAATAATTGCGAAATGTAACTAAATGGATGGCCCTACAGATGAGTCATTACACCTTGGTCAAAGTGTAAGACTTTATTATGCATGTGATAAAAGGAAAACAATAAAAATTACTCCTTCAGTAGAGTAAACCGGACGACTTTTTCAGACGACCAATTGTCGAGCTTTTCTCCTGGGACACACGGGCGAATCCAGCTATCTAAGTCACAGTCGCTGTCAGCCTTGTCTTCATCTGCAGCATTGACGGTGTGGGGAGAAACCAAACCCCCGCTGGAGAAAGTACCGGCTTCATTCTTCTGAGACCCCGGAGTATACCCAAATCCAAACTTGTCTTCTTTTATGATTGGCTCCACAAATTTGCCCCAGCCTTGGGCATTACCAGCCTTAACCACTTCAACAGCTTGCTTGTATGAAGAGATAGAAGTCCCGACCTTCTTAGACTCAGGTGAAAATACAGTTTCGGGCGCGACCTCACTGATGTTTATGGCTTTGAAGCCCTGACACAGCATCTCATTTATCTCACCATCCATCTCCACATACTTAAATGTAGACAGGTGGCTAACAAAAATATCCTCTTCACCACAGACGGTGACGATCTGACCTTCTAGTCCATATTTGAGCTTATGGTGGAGAGTAGAAGTAACAGCACCGGCAGCATGAATCCAGGGCCGACCTAGCAGACAACTATAGGCAGGTTGGATATCCATCACATAAAAGGTACTCTTGAATACCTGTGGTCCAATCTTTACTGGCAACTCAACTTCGCCACAGACAGCTCGCTTAGAGCCATCAAAAGCCCTCACAACTAAATTACTCGGCCTCAGGGTGGCGTCATCGCAATCCAACTTCGTTAAGGATTTCTTTGGAAGAACATTCAGAGAAGAGCCTGTATCAACCAAGACATGGGAAAGCACCGTCCCTTTGCATTCCATTGTGATATGCAAGGCTTTGTTGTGATTCCTGCCCTCAGATGTTAGGTCATAATCGGTGAAACCTAGCGCATGGCTAGTGTGTACATTTGAAACTACCGACTCCAGCTGGTTAACAGTTATCTCTGGTGGAACATAGGCCATATTCAGTACTTTCAACAAGGCTGCTCTGTGTGCCTCAGAGCACATCAATAGTGAGAGAATGGAGATCTTTGAGGGTGTCTGATTTAGCTGGTCGACTACCTTGTAGTCACTTTTCTTGATAATCCTCATAAACTCATCCACTTCCTTCTCGAATGTGGTCTTAGGAGGAGCTTCCTCGGTAGTAGCCTCTTCGGTGGATACCTGTTTTCCTTTAGCCTTGGCAGCTGCCTCAGCTTCAGCATTCGTGCGCAACGTTGATGGTGCAAATAGGCGTCCACTACGAGTGAAGCCACCAATTCCTCCAACATTGTCTACAGCGGAGCTACCAATGTCAATGTCTTCTTCGTTAACTTTCTACCCCTGGCAGTAGATATCAGCCCCATAGTGCCACGTGGTAGCACTGTCTTTCTCATACGGAACAGGTCCTGGTACCGTGATGGTGACCGGACCAATCAAAGTCGGTTGAGGGTTGTCAGAGTAAATTGGTGTTGGCCTTTCTGGGAAATATATTGTCATCGGAGCGGGTCTCTCGGGAACATATATTTCTTCAGGAGTGAAATAAAACGTTACTGTCGACACATCATTCTTCACTGGATGAGTCTGATCGAACTGAAGACAACCTTCATCTATCAGTTACTGAATACCCTTTCTCAAACTATCACATCCGTTCTCGGCAGATTGACAATTTCCGCACTCTTCCCCACAGCCCGGGAAAATCTGTCCTTTCAAGAGTCGGTCTTTGACCACCGATAGCGAAGTCTTCACTTTAGTCACATCAAAAACCAAATTCAAAGTTTCCCCACTATCAACAGCATTAATCCTCTGCCCGCCGTGGGCTGGCATCGGGTTCTGGACAACATTAGGCACCGGAGAAAAATTGATGGCCTGGGCATCTCTCAAATCTTGTACCTTTAGCTGGAGAGCCTTGCAATTATCTGTAGTATGGCCAGGTGCGTTGGACTGAAAAGCATATCTGGCGTTGACATCATAACCTCTAGGCAGATTGTTGGGATCGACCGGTGGGGCCAGAGTTCTCAACGTAACCAGATTCATGTCAATCAGCTTGGGAAGTAATACAGAATAAGGCATTGCGATTGGCTCAATGACCCGGTCCGCCTGCCTTGGACGTTGTTGATAGTGTCTCTGCTGACCCGGATTACCTCCTTGTTGTTGATTGTTGTATCTGGGTTCCTGTTGCGGATGATACTGCGGTTGAGGAACAGGTGTTGGAATAGTGACTGCGGCCACTTGATCTTGATAATAATTAGGGCGTCCTCTGCCCCCTGCCTCTGCCGGCATATACAACGCTCGTCTCACCTTCTCTTCTTCGCTGACCGTTACCAGCAAACGGTTTCTTGGGAACTGATGAGTTGGAAGCACTGTTGTCTTGAATTCGACCCATCTTCAATAGACTCTCGATCCTTTCTCCAGCAATCACTATCTCTGCAAAGCTGATTGACGGGCAAGCAGCCAATCTCTCGATATAATTGCCTTGAAGAGTGTTCATGAACATGTCCGCCATCTCCCTTTCAGACATAGGGGGTTGGACGGATGCAGCAATCTGTCTCCAACGCTGAGCATATTCTCTAAAGGTTTCCTTGGAAGTCTGAGACATTCCTTGCAACAAGGTCCGATTTGGAGCCATGTCCAAGTTGTATTGATATTGCTTGACAAAAGCCTCTGCCAAGTCTTTCCAGCTCTTAATGCTAGTGCGAGACAAATGAGAATACCATTCACGAGAAGCTCCAGTTAGACTGTCTTCAAAATAGTACATCCACAACTTTTCATCTTCCGTGTGAGCTCCCAACCTTCCCAAATAAGATTGGAGATGAGTGTGTGGGCAAGAAGCCCCGTTGTATTTCTCAAAAGTAGGGGGTTTGAACTTGTGAGGGATCCTTACTCCCTGAACCAGACCAAGATTTGTGACATCAAAACCTAAGGAATTTTAAGACCCCAAAGATTTGAGCTTCTCAGCAAGCTCATCCATACGGCGAGTGGTCTCGAGGGCCTCGTCGTGCAAAGAAAATTGATCATACTGACAATCTTCAGTAACGGGGCGCCCGTTAATCCGAATCCCTTGATTCACGTTGTATCTTCCACCAATACCATTCCCAACATTTCCCGTGTTGCCAACATTACCCGGGTTTCCATCAGCATTCGCGTTACCTGCGTTTCCAGTGTTCACAGGGTTATCAGTGTTCCCAGGGTTACTAGGGTTCCCCTCAGCATTTGGTATCTCCAAATCTGGATCGGGCCTCGGTTGCTCAACCAATTCCCTCAGCTTTTCTTAGCCTGCTGCCATACCAGTCATCAATGTCATGAACTGATCCATCCTTTCACGCATATCAGCCAGTTCTTTCTGTATCTGGTCCATTGCTAGTCGTGGACAGTTTTCCTTTGTCGGGTACCTGTGAACTCGTTTGGGACCAATAACTGCCTGAAATAGGGAACAAACATTAGACACTGCGGTGACACCTGCAAAACAAACAAGGGTTAGTATGCATGGTATGCGATGCACTGCTTATTCAATTTTAAGGCACCCCCCTTTGGAAAGGGAATACCCTGCAAATGAATAAGCATGAGATGTTGGATGCAAATATGCAGATGATGTTATGCAATGCAATGGCATGTCGATCAAAATTGCTGGATCCGCTTGAACATCTGTCAGGTTGCACTGCCTGGAGAGAAATTAAGAGGATCAAGCAAAGCACACCAAATAAAGGTCATGGGATGGATCATGTTATCCTTAATATCAACCATCCATTTTTGGTGGATTATGGTTTACACCTTATCAACACCCAAGTTTCATTGATATTAAGGATACCTGAATGGATCAACCATGAATCAAGGGTTTGTTGCAAGTCACGAGCATAGAGTTTAGGTTAAGAACCACCCAAAGGGAGTGTACTAAGGTTTAAACCTGCCAAACATGTTCTACAAAAGGTACCCATAGTCATAATCCCATCTTTCGGATATTATCGGAGGAACGACTACTCGTATTCCAAAAATATTCTCAAGAGAGACTCTTATGAGTGTAGTATCGTGTAACAATCGTATCAAATCTTACACTTGAACGACTTTCGCACTATGTCCTACGAATAGGCCAAGATGGGTTTGGTAAACTAAGGTCCTTGGCTTCTAAGGTCTATATTGGAAAAAGTAATGTCTAACCACAACTTACTTGTGTGACATTATTGATCTCAACATGACCTCCACCAAGTGAATGGGCTTGCAAGTCAACTTGCTAAGGAATAACTCCACACAAGTCAACAAGACTATGCCATTCTCCTATCTTAATTGCACTCGAGTCTGGGTATAGAACTCATCTGTCAAACAGAACCAGCAGATACGGCAGTCATATGTACACAATGCAATAAAGCAGGTAAATGCTGAAAGATAAATAACTGTACAAAAGAATAAACACTCAATAAACAAACAACCTACAAAAGCTAGGAGGGACTCGCTTAGGGAAACCGGGTCCCCAGTAGAGTCGTCAGCTGTCGCAACCTGAAAAATGGAATGCGAAAAAAAACAACCGGCAAAGAAAGACAGGAGAGTCGCCACCGTGCGTTATTTATCCCAAAGGAGGGAAAGGAAACGCTCGAAGTAAACCTGGAAAAAGGAAAGGACAAGACAGGGTCTCGCAACCAAATCTTGGGTTCGGGAGTCGATTATGCGAAGGGAAGGTATTAGCACCCCTACGCATCCGTAGTACTCTACGGGATCCACTTTTGTAGTTCTTGTCTAAAGGGTGTGGGTTTATCTAATGTGTTATTTACTAAAAAAAAGGGGTCAAAAGAAAATTACTCGCACGGATGTCGCATCCACTGCATACGTATCTCATATGAATATGAGAATCAGAGTCTTCGTAGCCCGGCTGACCTAGGGGTTAAGGGTAATTGTGTGCTCGCTAAGACATCGCGTCTTATGCCTACGTATCTCATCTGGAATGAGAATCAGAGCAAGCCGTAGTTCGGCTAACTACGGGGTTATGGATTGGGTTTTGGACGAACGGCGTTACTACGCAATCTACCGGATGCTCGACCTTTGGAGACTTACTCGCCTGTAGTAGAAGGATTTAATGTGTTCTTAGGAGAAGAAAAATCAATGAGTTGGTAGGGTTAGGGATGCTCATGCAAAAAGGGAAATCCTAGACGAAGGAACCTGCATAAAGTAATCACACAAAACATTGCCTCCTATCGAGGTCTTCCAGCTAAGAAAGCGGTAAAAATACGGGAAAATGTAAAAGTACCACACGGATAAAGATCCGAAGTAACAGCAATTAAAGGAACAAGGAAACCATGAGATCCTTCCAAGCTAACACCATCAAAGAAAGTGAGTCAGTACAGGTAATTGGAATGAAACCTCCAGGGGGTATCCCACAAATAAAGTGGGACACCAGGCAAACCATCTCTGCAAGAGTCATATGAGCCCTCACAAAACAAAACTCAACAAACAGGTTAGAGAAACAAAATAGGGTAATCAAGAGTTGCCCCCAAATCAAAATGTAACCACATGAATCATGCCCTTTCAATTCACAAAAAGCTCACAAAAAGCAACCAAGGGTAGGAGGCCTAAACCTCTTGTCAAACACATGCATCAAAAGGGTATCAAATTCACCCATAATACCTCATACATTTAGAGCATTCAAATTAAAGGCATAAAGATGATGGATATAGGGCAAACCTGATTGGAGAGATCGGTTGAAATCAAATGGCACGGCTGGATTTGCAAACCAATGTTAGGGTTTGCTTGAGCTGAAAGTGTGCGAGTCAGAATGAACCTTTCAGAGTTGCCTGGAGGTTGCTGTGAACTCTGTTAGCTCTTCTCTCACTATCTTTTTCCCCAGGGTTCTTCTCTCACTATCTTTTTCCCAGACAGGGTAATAGGAATAGAATGGAATTTTGTTTCACTGAAACTCTGAATTTATAACCTGATTTTTGTGGACCTGTGGGCTCAAATGAGAGAGGTCCAAGTCCAAGATATTTTTTTTACATTATTTATTTAATTAATTTTTATTTATTTATTTATTTTTTTTATTTTTTTCGTTATTATTGTTTTTTTTTTGTTTTTTTTTGTTTTTTTTGTTTTTTTTGATTTTTTTTAAATAAAGTTTCTTGGATCTGATTCTGATTGACATGATGAAATGCAATATGAAATGTTAAATGACCTAAAAATGAATGCATGAATGAGGAGGGCATATTTTGGGGTGTTACAATAGCGTTAAATTTTTTCCTCAGGGCACAAACTGACATACTAACTTGATAACTAACATTTAACTTTCTTGCCATTTACTTTAATGCAATTAAATTCTTGCACTTTATCATTCCTTGTCATTTACATTCATGCAAATTGTTTTTGCTTCAGTCGTTTCCTCTTTGCCCACTTCGTCCTATGTTTATGCTTCAGTTATTTTCATTTTTACTCACTTGAGCCATTTTGTTTTATGCTTGTGATATATTTGTGCTTGTGATCCTATTTTGTTTATGGTCTTAGGACCTTAAAACACTTAATAAAAACAAAAACATTAAAAAACACATTTGTGGACGGTTGGATATTTGTCTGTGACTTGATTTGGACCTATGGACTTAGAGTAGGTAACATTCCTGAGCTATGGAAGAAAAACTTGGCCAATGCAATTAATTTGAGACAAAAAACATGGCCAATTCCATTCATCTGACACAAGCTTGAGAGACTCCCTTGGGTTTATCTGATACACTCTTTCTCTTTGTCTAAATTGTTATTTTGATCTTATTGTTATTATTTGATGTTTTCTCTTTGAGTATGTTTCAAGGTATTTTTCATCTGATACACATAAAGGACTTTGAAGATTTCTTGCTTTGGAGTGCTAGCTTGGATGATTGGTTATCTTTATTTGATACCATTGGGTTTCTTATTAATTACTTGGATGATTATGGATTTGTTGTTTGCTTGACAATCCAAAGGAAATGGTTTTCTATCTAACACTATTGTCTTGTGGAAGCTTCCCATGGGTTAGATCTTTTCAACTCGTAACTCTTAATCTTGTCTAAGATAGCCTCTTCATCTCCACCTCCTTCTTCTTTAATTTCAAAATCTCCTTCTCATTTTCAAAAATTCTTTACTTGTTGTTTTTCAACTTAGACTTGTTTTACTGAGTAGAAACCTTGGCCTTATGCCATTGATTTTCAAACTACTTTCTTAATAAAACTTGTAAGAAGACTTGTCCATATTGACTTTATTTTCAAAAATACCAAAAAGAACTAATAACCTCATCTAATCATTTTGGCCACTTGGTGCCTTTTTCCTTTTAAGATTTTCAAAAAGAAATCATTTAGATTTGAGTTATCCTTGGTTGAGATGTAATTCTCCCATTCCATGATATGTTGAGTTTAAGACTTTCTATTTACTAGGGGTTAGAGGCATACTTGTTGATTTAATCCGAGTTGGAGCCCTCCCTCTTAAATGTTGTAAAGCCCTCATTATCGGTGGATGTTTGGTTGGGTATTCTCCCATTGATAACAAAAGATATTTAAGATTTTGTTAGAATCAATTCACCAACCTTTGAAATTTTTACCACGAACTACGAGGTTTTGATCCCTCATTTATGTTGGTACGTAGGCATAAGACCAAAAGTCTTATCAAACACGAAATATAAATAATGAATTCTTTTCTCATCTCCTTATTCTATTTAAAAAAACATCTTTTCAACCAAAACAAATACACACAAAACGGGCTCCTTAGGAGTACCTAGGACACTTTGGATGCTAATACATTCCCTCTGTGTAAACCAACCCCTTTACTTGTAATATCTGACATTTTATTAGTTTTGATTTGAAAACTTCTTATCTTTGGGTTTTGTTCATACTTTCTGCCTTTTCCTTTGGAAATAATAAAAGCGTGGTGGCGACTCTGGTTTTATTGACGTTGAGTTAACCAATAGCCCAGTGGTCATGAATTTACTGGTAGACTGGGAAATTAGGGTTAGAGTTCATCATATGAACCCTAGGGTTCTTTAGGTCAGGATTCCATCCACATAGGGTAAGGGTTCATTGGGTAAGGGTTGGGTTCTTCCCATAACCCTTAGGGTTCTTAGGGTTCGTGAGAACCCAGCTAGGGTTCTTGAATGGTAAGGGCTTCTGAGTTTTTGATGGGTTAGGGTTCTGATCCATAGGGTTATGAACCCTAGGGTTATGAACCACCATATGGTTCATCTGGAGAACCCAGGTTGAAGAAATAGGGAGAGGGTTCTGGAAATTTGGTTGAATGTTTGAAGATTCTGGTTGAAGGCCAATTGAAATCTGGAAACGGGGGGAGGTTTTAGAGGGATGAAGTGGTCGGAGGGGGAGAGGTTTAGAGAGAAGTCATAGGAGAGAGGAGAGTAGAGAGAGAAAGAAGGGAGAAAAATGAAAGTTTATGAAGGGGCAATGCTCATATACCCCCTCTCTCTGTTGTTAGATTTGAGACATGTGACTACCTGATGGCCATGCGATGAACATACTTTGACATATCCCAAGCAGGTAAGACCACGATGCACCTTTGTTTGACCTTAATCTTGTCCCTCTATCTAGAAGACTTTCTTTGTTCTTCCTATCCAACGCGTAGGAATTGATCTCATTGACTCTCCAGTCAGCGTATCAGACGCTCCTGGTTAAGAGTCCACCATTGACTCTCCCAGGACGCCTCTGGATACAGTGGGCTCCGAGAGGCCAATTGGCCTCTCTCTATTTCTCTTAGCACCCCTTGCTCTTAAGCCCAATTGCTAACCCAGGTTAACCTACACCCCGCTTTCGTTTTTAATTTCCAATTAATTAATTACTTAATTAATTATTAATTTTGATTTATCCATTTAACTTTTAGTTAATTAATTATTAATTATGATTTATCCAGTTATTATTAATTCAAATAAAAATAAAATTGAATCTTTGTTATTTTAAATTTGTGACATGTTTATCTAATTAATTAGGTGTGATGATAATATTTTAATTGATTAGGATTTTATCATTTATATTAGGGTTAATTAAATCATGAATAATGGGATAAAATCGGGGATAATAGTTAGGGTTTAAAGGGGTTGTAAACATGGGGTAAAATCGGGAAAAAGGACGTATCTTATGAACTCCTATTTAAGTTATTTATCTTTAATTCGATTAACTGTTTTGTATTATGTTATATTTAATATATTGTTATTAAATAGTATTCTCAAAATTAAAATGGGATGAGGACATATGGTATGATTTGGGATAAAAAGGGGTTATCAAAAGTTAAATCGGGATAAAAATCGGGATAAGGGTTTATCACATAACTATGTCATTATTTTATTTTGTTAAATAATTTAAAATAAGATTTTTGCAAGGGATAAAGGGTTAAAATCAACTTCACTTTAAATCGTAAGACCTCTACCCTAGTGTATTGAGGCAGTTTTCTAAAAAAAACATTTCTTCGCCTTCAATGCGTGAGAGTTTTCAAGGGATAAAAACAACTAATCAACCAACATTTTGAAGAAGAACTACAATACTCTGATCCCTCGCCTAATGTGGAGGTACGTAGGCATAGAGTTGTGAACTCTAGCGAGTACAATTGTAAAAAACCTTTTTAGGTCTCTCGTCCATTTAAATGTATTACCTTCTGTAAATAAATAAATAACTAATAATTAACAAATATTAAAGTAAACGCCTTAGAAACATATACTAGCCCTTGAATTATAGGAGGATCCCATTTAATACAATGGAGGTAAGGGGTGTCTAACACCTTCCCCTTACTTAACTGACTCCTGAACCTAGTATCTCACCTTAACAGTTAGGTTTTATCATTATTTCCCTGTTCATTAGGAATGAATAAAGGATGATTGCGACTCTGTCATTTTTTTCAGCCGCAACAGCTGACGACTATGCTGGGGATGTCTTATATTGTCCCTAAAGAGAGTCCATCCTAACCTTCGATTCTAGGGTTTTGTGTGTTTCCTTGTTTTCTTGCTTTTATTTTTTTATTTGTTTACTGCTTCTAATTTATTTATTTTCTTTTTATGCCCCTTATTATTCTCTTATCTTATTAAATTGTCATATCATTGGTGGGGATTGATACTATGTGAGAAGCTAAAACCCAAGCTCGAGAAAAAATATAAGCTTAAGTAAGGGGTCGTTCTATCTCGTCCATCAGGGTTTTCATCCCCTAGGGTCTTTGATGACGATTCTGCCCAGAATAGATCAATTCAAAAGGTTTGTCATGAAAAAGGCCAACACTTCTTCATGATAGAACATTGAGTTCGATCCATGACTCCGGGGACCTCTTCTAGAACCCTTTTAACTTAGGGTGACCGTATGTCATAAACCTGCAAAGGTCGTTACTAAGGTCCCGCCTAGACGAGACTTATCATGAAGGATTACCATTGAAAGTCTTGCTCCTTCTCATGGTAAAACAAGGGTATAATTCATGACTTTAGGACTATTATCTTACCCAAAGCTTTATATTCTACAAGTGAGGGGATTGGGTATTCTAACCTTAGATCCAACCTAATCTTAAGCAACCTACCCAATATAAGGCATACTTACATGACCACCCCAACAAAAATCTTTAAAGATAAGAGACATTCATATCATCATACCATTAGCATCAAAATAAAGCTTTTACATACATTTACCATTCTTTGGAGAATTTCAAAATCTGTTGTAGGTACTCAATGGAAATGAATAAAAGGACAACTCTCCGCATCAAGACAACCATGCCAGATCTCCAAAATTTAAAGATTCTTCAGGGGTTGATGCCCAACTCCATTCAGCAGAAGTTTACACTCAAATTTGGGGGGATTCTTGATCTTTTAAGAATCTCTGTGAAGGTAGAGGCAGTCACTGCCTTAGCTCAAATCTACGATCCACCCTTGCGGTGTTTCCTTTTTCAATACTTTCTCCTAGCACCCACGCTAGAAAAGTTTGAGTTATATGTAAACGTCCCCAAAAATAGAAAGGTACCCTACATGGGAATGAGGCAGAAGATAAAGCCTAAAGACCTGGTTGTGACTCTAGGGATATCCCAGAGGACCTTGTGTCACATTATAAAGAAGATAGGGACGCCTAAGGTCTCAGGAGGAGTTACTCGGAGGGGGTAGCCCAGAGAATGGCTGGGGCAAAAAGTTGGGTGGTCTTATATTGACGTCGTGGCTTTAATAATGTTTGGGATAGTCCTCTTCCCCAATGTGAGGGACTTCGTGGATGACGTTGCCATCAGTTTCTTTTGGGTTGTGAAAAATCTAGAAATAGATCTAACGCCCGCTTTACTCGTTGATGTTTAATATACCATGAGCATCTGTCATAGTAGGGAGAAAGGATCACAACGCTGCTGCATTCCATTATTGTACCAATGGTTTTCCTCACATCTTTATAGGGATATCCATCTAATAGACACCAAGGGTAATCATGCTTGGGCTCAAAAACTAGCGCCTCTCAATGAAGGATTGGTCCTCTGGTATCCGAAGAAGATAGACATCGGGAACATAATTATCAGTTGTGGGAGTTTTCCCAATGTGGACCTCATTGGTTCCAAGGGGTGCATTAATTACAATCTTGTACTGGCTCTAAGACAGTTGGGTCACCCCATGTGGGAGAGGCCTAAAGAAGACGAGATATAGGAGTTTATCTTGCATGGGGGAGAGGCTTCATACATAGAACTGCTTAGGAAGGTTACTCAGGCGTGGGAAAAAGTTCATGTCAAGGACAACAAGCCAAAAAGGAAGGATACTTCGTCTGAGGAGTCCTACACCCCTTGGATTAAGGAAAGGGTCCGCCTAGTCAAGCTGTCTTTCATAGTTGACCCAACTTACGTCCTAGACATGCCTAACCCTATTACATTGTCCACTTAAGAGGTCGACTGTCCCCAAAAATAAAAAAGCTATTGCTGCTACACAACAACAACTAAGAATAGAAGCTGAGTAGATGCTACCACTTAATTGGAGAAGGATCTACCAAGAGATCCTAAGCCTAAGAGAACAGGTGCATGTTCAAAATCAAGATCACAAAGTCCTAACAGCTCATGTCGCATGATTAGAGGGATAAATTCAGCACCTAAGGGACCTCTCCAATACTGCTCAGGTCATTGTTCAAGAACAATGTGACCGAGCTGAAGCATGGAGGATCGAACATTCCAATCTGGATGAGTTTGCCAACAACTTAGTACGGGACATTCCTAGGATGTTCAAAAGAGCTGATGACGTGGCAAACTTCCACAACACTCCCCAAGAAGTACTCGAGTTTATCAAGCTATATGACGTCATGTTGAAAGAATTTAAGGCCCACTTGAAGAGGGTCATGGATGCACCACTCTAGTTTTTATTTTCTTTTGAGAATTTGTCTTTATGTTTTTTATTATTGCTTGATGCATTGTTATAAGTGGGACATCACCCCCGTACGAACCTTTACTTTGGATTTATAAATAAAGTTATTTCTATGATATTTACAATCGTGTTTATATTCCTAAAATGTGCGACAATGGATTTTGAATGTTCCCCAAAGAAATAAAAACAAAATACTTTTGCATACATTACCATGCATTCATACACACCTCATTTCATATGCATTGAAAAGAAAACAAAATGACTTTTCCTCATACTTTCCCAATACCTTTGAACGTGACAACCTGACTCTCCAAACTCGAGCTCGATGTAAGAAGGCCATGGAGTAACTTGAACAGAATCAAGTAGCACTTAGGGTGGACATGGACTCGGTGAAAGGAAATATGGAGGAAATGAAGGACAAGATGGATCAACTCACTAGAGCCATTACCAATATGTTGGCAAGGGAAACTGAGACTGACAAAAGGAAGGCTACTTCCACATCCACACCCCAACCTGGGGATGTAATGCTCTACAAGGGTTTACTTCTTCAATGGGGTGGAGCTAAGGATGATGCCTTTCATCCCAAGGGGTCTACCCTAACTCTTGCTCACAATGGGGCATCTCATCCCGTACAAATACCCATTCTGCAAGAAAACTATGTGGGCTTAAGCCAACAATATGAGGAGGATTATCCTACGATAATGGTCGAAGAAAGCAAACCAATTACTCACTCTGCTGCCACTATTTGGAAAACAAGAACTGAAGACAAATATAGAGTCCTAGAAGAAAGACTGAAAGTGATTGAAGGCTTCAGTATCTTTGGGGTTGATGCTATGGGGATGTGCTTGGTTCCAGACGTCGATATACCAACTAAGTTCAAAACTCATAACTTCGAGAAGTACAAGGGAGTCAGTTACCCAAGGAACCATCTCAGGATGTTCGTCAGAAAGATGGCTGCCTACATAGTAAATGAGAAACTAATGATGCATATCTTACAAGACAATCTAAGTGGGGAATCCTTAGACTGTAACATGTAGCTAGAAAGAACCCATGTCAAGACTTAGAAAGACCTACCTAATGCCTTCTTAAGACAATACAAACATAATCTGGATATGGCTCCTAATCGCATGCAACTTCAGAATCTTTACCAAAAGGGTAGTGAATCCTTCAAGGAGTATGCCCAAAGGTGGAGAGAATTGGCTTACCGCGTACAACCTCCACTTTTGGAGAACGAGTTAGTTGACATGTTCATGGGCACCACGCAAGGCCCATACTACAAAAAGATGATCGGTTCAGTATCCATGGATTTGTTGATTTGGTACTAATTAGGGAAAGAATTGAGAATGGCCTGAAAAGTGGTAAAATTGGAAAACCATCCTCAAATCAACATAATAACAAAAGGTACTCCAAAAGTAACAATTCAAAGAAAGGTAAGACCAACACTATCACAACCGAATGGAGTTCTCAGATGCCTTACAATTCTTACATAGTTGTAGTGGGTCCTAATCAGTATCCACAACAAACATACTCTAGGCCTCAAGCGCAACAGCCTAGAGCACCGCTTCAACAAAATCAACAAAATGGGTACGCACAGAGGGACTAGCAAAGGCCGTGGAAGGAATTCAACCCCATACCTACAACATATACTCAGGTTTTTCCCTACTTAATTCATAAGGGATTGGTAGAGATTAAACCTCTAGCACATCCACCAAATCTGCTTCCTCGTGGTTACGATGCTAATGCCAGGTGTGACTTCCATGTCGGATCGCCAGGGAATACTACTGAGAAGTGTTTGGCACTTAAATTCAAGGTACAATACTTATTGGATCGCAATATTATGTCTTTCACTCCAGAGGGTCCAAATGTGAAAGGAAATCCAATGCCAGAACACGATGATCCAACTATCAATGCGGTAGAAGGACTAGACAACACCATTCTAACACAAATGGTAGATCAGGTGAAGACTCTCATGTCAAAGATACATGAGAAATTGATCGGTTACAAGGCGTTCGAAGAGTTGGATACTAATTGTAAAATTTGCCTCGTCAATCCAGACACATGTGGGAAGATGAAGGAATGTTTTCAACAAATGATGAATGGAGGTTTGGTTCAAATCGAGTATACCAGGAAGTTAGAAGATATCTCATTCATAGAATCTCAGGGGAACACACCTTTTGAGATCCCCTACCAACAGGTGGAAACCCTAACACCATTTCAAGTGCCTTCCCAGACATCAATACAAATACCGCTTCCAATTCCATCTCAAGTTCCATTCCAAATACCTGTAAAGATAGAGGACCCTATTGTTTTACCTGTTCCTGCACCCTTCCCATTTGAAAGTAATAAGCATGTACCTTGGAATTACAACTCTACGACATATGTAGGAGGCAAACCTATAGTGCTAGAACCAGTAGTCACTAATATTGCTGGAATTGGGGGCATGACCCAGAGCGGGAGGGTGTTTGCTCCTGAGCCACAATTGAAAGAAAAGACACCTGAAAAATCAAAAGAGAATGAAGCTGAATCTTCCAGGAAGACCATATCTCAAGGAGAAGCCAAGGAATTCTTAAGGTTGATCAAAAAGAGTGACTACAAGGTGGTAGACCAATTAAGCCATACACCATCCAAAATATCCAATTATCTCTATTGTTGAGCTCTGAAGCCCATAGAGAGTCCCTGTTAAAAATATTAAACGAAACCCATGTTACTCAAGACATAATGATAAATCAATTCGATAATGTGATGGCTAATATCACCATTAGCAGTTGTTTAGGGTTTAGTAACGTTAAATTACCACCAGATGGACATGCTCATAACAAAGCCTTACACATATCCGTCAAATGCCAAGATAGTCTCCTATCAAGGGTATTGGTGGGCACGGTATCATCTCTAAATGGCATGCTTAAAAATAATTTAGGAAAGCTAAACAATGTAAGAACTTCCATGAAAGCTAGTACTTTTGTGGTCAAGGCTTTCGATGGTTCGAAACGGATGGTAATTGAAGAAGTTGATTTACCAATAATTGTGGGACCTCATACCTTTATGGTCACTTTTTAAGTAATGGACATCAATCCATCTTATAGTTGTCTCATAGGACGACCTTGGATCCACGCCGCAGGAGCTGTAACTTCAACCTTACACCAGAGGTTAAAATTTATAATCGATGACAAACTAATAATCATTGAAGGAGGTGAGGATATGTTCGTTAGCCACCTTTCATCCTTCAGATACATAGAAGCAGATGGAGAAACATTGGAAATACCTTTTTAATCCTTAGAGATTGCAGCATTCAGTCGAAAAAAAGAAAAATCAATATCCCCATGGGAAAAGATGTCAAAGTTGATCAAGGGTATAAATACCCAAGGCTGGGGCAAGCTGTTGGAGATACCAGAGAAAAAGGATCGACTCGGGATGGGTTACAAACCAGCTAATGAAGGAGTTCAGAAGATATACCAGAAGAAGCTTTATACACTTCAAGAGACCTTCCACAGTGCATGATATAGGGATGTAGATCAAGTGGTTGTGGTTGAAGAAGAAGAAAAAGGGATACCCAACTTGGTGTGTCACTATTCACCAAATATACCTCTCAGCAATTGGAAGGCCATTGAGATCCCGAAGATGATTTCCAGTTTGAAATAATTTACTATTTTACAAAATAATAATAAGTCATTTGCTATGCCCAAGGCAAATGGACATGCTTTGAAGGGTCCCTTTCGTTTCAATTGCTTGTTTAGGAATAAAATTTCATTTTTGTTTTCAATCAAGATCCTTTCCTTTTATTTTAAAATGTTCTTTACAAAAATGAAAATACCCTTTCATACTCTTTCATTTCTATCAAATCATCCAAAAGATAATAATATATAAAAATCTTCCTCATGCAGATTAATGAATGAACATATTGAAAATGACACTACTATAATCCCTTTTAACTTCGAATTCCCAATTAACCAAGCGGAAGAAGGTGATGAGAACGATTGTGAACTGCCAGAAGACTTAGCAAGACTGCTGAAGCGAGAAGACAAAGAAATTCAACCTCATTAGGAACCAGTGGATGTGATCAATCTGGGGACTGAAGAAAATAAGAAAGAAGTCAAGGTCGGCGCTTCCTTGAAAGATGAAGTCAAGAAAAGGTTGATCGAGCTCTTACATGAATACTCAGATGTGTTTGCTTGGTCATACCAGAATATGCCAGGGTTAGACACCAACATAGTCATACACAAATTACCACTCAAACCAGAATGTCCGCCAGTTAAGCAAAAAATGAGAAGAACCATGCCAGACATGTATCTCAAAATCAGGGAAGAAGTCAGAAAATAACTCGATGTTGGGTTCTTAGTTGTTGCAAAATATCCAGAGTGGATGGCTAACATTGTTCCTGTCCTGAAGAAAGACGGCAAGGTCAGAATGTGTGTAGATCATCGAGATTTGAATAGAGCCAGTCCTAAAGACGACTTTCCACTACTACACATTGATGTACTGGTTGATAACATCGCTCAGTTCTCACTCTTCTCCTTCATGGATGGATTCTCAAGTTATAACCAGATAAAAATGGATCCTGCAGACATGGAGAAAACCACGTTTATCACTCCTTGGGGCACCTTCTATTATAAGGTAATGCCTTTCGGATTGAAAAATGTCGAGGAAACATACCAAAGAGCCATGGTGACCCTGTTCCATGATATGATCCATAAAGAAATAAAAGTCTACGTTAATGATATGATTGCCAAATCACATACCGAAGAGGATCACATAGTTAACCTACAAAAACTATTTGATCATCTAAGAAAGTTCAAGTTAAATATGAATCCAACAAAATGTACTTTTGGGGTCAGATCAGGAAAGCTATTAGGGTTCATAGTCAGCTAGAAGGGAATTGAAGTCGATCTTGATAAAGTGAAAGTTATCCAAGAGATGCCATCTCCAAGGAATGAAAAGGAGGTTCGAGGATTTATGGGGAGATTGAATTACGTTGCTAGGTTCATCTCACATCTTACAGATACATGTGAACCAATCTTCAAGTTACTCAGGAAAAATCAAGCCATCGAGTAGAATGAAGGTTATCAAAAAACCTTCGACAAAATCAAGGAATACCTGCTAGAGCAACCTATCTTGGTACCACCAGTCCCTAGGAGACCATTATAATGTACCTAACGGTACTTGACAACTCTATGGGATGAGTAATAGGATAGCAAGATGAGACCGGAAAAAGGGAGCACCATCTACTACCTAAGAAAGAAGTTTACCGATTGTGAATCCCGATATTCACTCTTGGAGAAGACTTGTTGTGCCCTAGTTTAGGTTGCTCGGCGGCTCAGACACTATATGGTGTGTCATACCCCTTTATTGATATCCCGAATGGATCTTATCAAGTATATCTTCGAAAATCCTACAGTAACAGGGAGAATAGCCCAATGGCAAATGTTGCTAATAGAATATGACATCCAATATGTTACACAAAAAGCCATAAAAGTGAGTGTGTTAACGGATTATCTCGCACATCAACCAACAGAAGATTATCACCATATACAATTTGACTTTTCGGACAAAGGTATTATGGTAATAAGGGATTGCGAGACCTTAGGTCCCGACGCAGGACCTGAACCAAGATCACGATGGAAATTGGTATTTGATGGTGCCTCGAACGCAACCGGACATGGAATTGGAGCCGCCATAACCTCCCCAACAGGGTATGATATCCCCTTCACGGCTAGGTTATGCTTTACTTGTACGAACAAAATGGCGGAATATGAAGTGTGTATCCTAGGGATTGACGAAGCCATCGACTTTAGAATCAAGATCCTAGAGGTGTATGGAGACTCAACTTTTATCATCAATCAAATCAAGGGAGAATGGGGAACCCATAATGCTAAGTTAATCCGGTATCGGGACCACGTCCGGAAAATGATCACTTACTTTGATGAAATTACCTTCCATTATATTCCTCGGTAGGAGAATTAACTAGCGAACGCCTTGGCTATGTTATCGTCCATGTTCAAGGTCAAGTGGTATAACGAAGCGCCAACTATAAGAATTCACCGATTGGATGAGCCTGCCTATTGCATAGTCATAGAGGCAGAAGGGGATAATAAACCATGGTTTCATGACATCAAACAATTCCTTCAGAAACAAGAATATCCCGCAAATGCCTCAAGTGGTGATAAGAAGACATTAAGGAGATTGGCCTCCCAATTCTTCTTTAATGAGGAGGTACTTTACAAGAGGAATCATGACATGGTCTTACTCAGATGCTTGGACGGGTATGAGAAAGATATGCTTATCAAAGAAACTCACAAAGGGTCCTTTGGCACTCATGCCAATGGTCATTCCATGGCTAAGAAAATTCTCTGAGCAGGATATTACTGGTTGACTATGGAAACTGATTGTTTCAAATACGTCAAGACATGTCACAAGTGCCAGATCTATGCGGATAAGGTACATGTGACACCCAATCCCTTAAATGTTTTAACCGCTCCATGGCTGTTTTCCATGTGGGGTATAGACATAATCGGGATGATCGAGCCCAAAGTTGTGAATGGACATTGATTCATCCTAGTTGCTATCGACTACTTCACCAAGTGGGTAGAAGTTGCTTCTTACACCAATGTGATAAGACAAGTGATTGCATAATTCATCAAGAAGGGTATTATTTGTTGATACGGGGTCCTTAACAAGATTATCACGGATAATGGGTTGAATCTAAATAAAAAAGTGATGGATGAGTTATGCGAGAGTTTTAAAATTGAACACCACAATTCGTCACCCTATCGACCAAAGATGAACGATGCAGTATAAACGGCCAACAAGAATATCAAAAAGATCATCCAGAAGATGGTGAAGACCTACAAAGACTAGCATGATATGCTCCTTTTAAGACTACACGGCTACAGAACTTCTGTCCGCACCTCAACAGGAGAAACTCCCTTCTCTCTGGTATATGGTACCGAAGTTGTACTCTCTATCGAAGTCAAAATCCCTTCATTAAAAGTCCTGATGGAGACCAAACTAGACAAAGAGGAATGCGAACAAACCAAATTCGATCAATTAAACCTCATAGAAGAGAATCGCATGGTTGCGGTATGTCACGGGTAGTTGTATCAACAAAGGCTCAAGAAAGCATTCGGCAAGAAAGTTTGTCCTCGACATCTCGAAGAAAGCGATCTAGTGATCAGGAAAATCCTACCCATCCATAAAGATCCCCGAGGAAAATGGAACCCAAACTATGAGGGACCATATGTTATGAAGAAGGCCTTCTCTGGCAGAGCTCTGATTCTCACGATGATGGACGGAGTTGAGTTACCACGAGCCATAAACTCAGATGCAGTCAAGGAATATTATGCCTATAAAAAAAGGATAAAAAGCCTGTTAAGTCGAAAACCCTAAAGGGCGACTTAGGCAAAAATTAGGGTGTCCCGGTGGATTGAAAACTTGAAAGAGCAATCCAGGCAAAAATTAGGGACTTGTATAAAAATAAAAGTCGATAAGTCGAAAACCCAAAATGGTGGCTTAGGCAAAATAGGGTATATCATCCCAATAGACTAACACTCGAAAAGAGCATTCCAGGAAAAAATTAGGGATATCTAAAAGGCATGTGACTGCATCATCTATTTCATCTTACGACAAGAATTCAGATGTGAGTAATCAATTCAATCATCATCGTCGGAAGCAAAGTATTGTAACCTCGAAGATGTAAGGATAATAGCACGTGTTATATTCAATAGGGACATAAATAAATATGTTTTATGCCATTTTTACATCTTCTTAGAATTTCGGTAATCTCTCCTTATGGGAATTACCTCCTTATGTAATATTGCCCATTTACGGGCCAAATCTCAATTAATAAAATTTGTTTTTCAAATCTCTTCCCTTGCTTTTCAATTTTTCCTCTTGATGATAAAATGTCACTTGTTTGGGAATAATGCATTGAAACGTTAGGCATAATAAAAAAAGGGCTTGCAAGAGAAGACATATTTTACTTCGATTTCGAAAATGTCAAAGGGATCACATTCTTCTAACATCGCTTCTCCAGGAAAAACACGGGATTCATAAATTAACAGTCACACCGGTACGAAAGTGTCCTCCTTTATAAAAAAGCACATCGTATATTCTCGAATATCAACAACATCATGGCCTGTTCCAGGGACATATCAAGATCTCAAGGGGTCAGAAAGTCAGTTCCCACAAGGTCATGCATTGCATATCATAAAAGAGGCGTTAGCCCAAAATACTGCATCATACATCAATTCAAAATATTCATACATACATAATGCACAACATAGGATTTGCGCCCGCACTTAGAAGTCCAAACCCTAGATATACCAAATACATTTCCCCAGGCATAAACACTTATTGGCCTCCCCCAGTAAGTAACACTCCCATATGTACCTTTTCAATAAAGGACTTCTCCAACAAGCTTGTTCACCGTGAATTTTCAAAGGAATCTATCCTGTAGTCGGCCAGTCTAAATGGTCATTATCAATCAGTGAGCAGGTCTTCACACTCTCACATCCCCCAACCCACTAATTTATCCCACGTGCGAGATACATTCCATCAAATACACCAGGGATTATATCAAGGGATTTCATCAAGGGTTTTGTATCAAGGGAATTCAGTATAGGGGTTTATCAAGGTTTTATCACGGGGTTCTATAAAGCGCTTTAGCAAGGGGTTTCACCAGGATTTTCGTTAAAAGAATTTCACCGGGATTATATCAAAGGATTATGTCAAGGGTTTTATCAAAGAATTCTATCAAAGGAGATCTACCATAAATTGACCAAGGGGTTCTACCAGAATTTTATCAGGGGGCACAATCAGAATCTTATCAAGGGGTTTCACTAGAGTTCTATAGGGGGTTTACCGCATGGTTTCATCAGGGGTTCCATCATAAGTTGGCTTGGAGGCCAACTGAGTGTCATGGGTTATCAAATCCTCGCTCATTCTTAGGGTCTACTGACTTCGTGGCCAAAAGTTTGGTTCACTCTCTATATTTAATCATCTCCGCCTGGAGAAGATGGAGGATCATCGTCATCATCATCTCAGTCTGGAGCTGATTAAATATGAGCAGTTGTCGTACCCCAAATTTTAACCACCGCATTCGTCTTTACTACTAACTCAGGATATAAATCATTCATGTATTCAGAGTCCCATACGGGTCATCTGGTCAACTCCAATAACTTAAAAAGTCAAAGAAGGACCATTTTAACTTTTAGTTCCTCATAGGGACTGAATTCCAATTTATGGGTATAACTGGAAATATCATCATGCTAGAGGTATATAGGAGTTGGCTAATTGGGGGTAATATTATTATTTGTTGGGTTGTATTTTTAATCAGAAATAGATTAATATTGGGATACATTAAGGTTAAATTATTATTTTTATTACATTAAATAATAATGGGACTCTTTAAATTAAGTGACGTAATTAAAATGTTTATATTAATACTTATTAACATTTCTTATTAATCTTACTTATTATTTAGGAATATTATTAATCTTATTTAACTCAAATTAATATTATTATTATTATTATTAATTATCAATATAATTATTATTTATTAGGATTATTTATTATTAATATTATTCATATTATGTCTAAAAATATTATTATTATTATTATTAATGTTAACATTATTATTATTGGATTACTATTATTGGATTATTATTAAAAAATTTAATGTTATTATCGGATTATTATTATTATTGGATTATTATTAATAATATTATTATTATTATTATCTGACTTTTATTATTAATATTATTATTATTATTGTTAATATTGTTACTATTATTATTAGCTTATTATTATTATTGGACTATTATTATTAAAATTAATTAAATCGGGGTTATTATTGTTTTGGGTCTGATGGGCCGTTTGCCCAAGTTCAGAAGTGGACTAGGCCCAATCCGGACCTCCTTCCACTTGGGTTAATTAGAGGACCCAAGGGTCAACTGGGTCAAACCCAGGACCCAACTTTGAACCGGGTCAAGCCTGACCCGGCCCATGTTCATCCTCTTCCCCATTCAGAAACCCTAGATTGTGCCAAATTCAAAATCAGAAGGAATCAAAAGCTGCAATTTCAAAATTCAATCAAAACTTTCCAAAATTAATCCAGAGATACATCATACAATATAATTTACAAGGTAATTCAGACTAGATACAATCAAATCTCAAAACCCTAATCTATTTCTAAACCAAATCGAATAAAATTACAAACAAATCAAAATATCCTAAAACAATCAATCACAATTAAAACCTAAAATCTAGATTAATCTATAAATAAAAGAGGGATTGAGATGAAGAGGACATGAGGAAAAACCCTAAGGAATCCCCAACAATCATATTCCTGAAATCCCCGAAACCCCACCAAAGCTCCAATCAAACAAAAGTTAGGGTTTAATATCTAAACCCTAACTCTCTTGAGCTAAGCCTTGATCCAGGAACCTTGCACAAAAGAGAAGAAAGAGGAAGTTAAAAATGTACAGAGAAGCAATTGAATCAAAAGAAGAAGAAGGGAACAAATCTTACCTCATTGTCGAAATAAAACTCCATTTCGAAGGTTGGTCTTCGTAATCTCACCATTGCTCTGAATTGTTGTTTATATGGATATATTGTGGATTCTAATTATGTTTGATTTAGGGGTCCTGGGAAATTAGGGTTAGGGTTCATCCTATGGTTCTTCAAGTTAGGGTTAGGGTTCCACCCATATAGGGTTAGGGTTCATCTGTGCAAGGGTGGGGTTCTTTCCAGAACCTTTAGGGTTCTTAGGGTTCGTGAGGACCCAACTTGGGTTTTTGAATGGTAAGGATTTCTGCGTTTTGGATGGGTTAGGGTTCATCTGGAGAACTCAGGTTGAAGGAATAAGGAGAGGGTTCTGGAAATTTGGTTGAATGTTTGAAGATTCTGGTTGAAGGCCGACCGGAATCTGGAAACAGATGGTGGTTGAAGGGGTAGTTTTAGAGGGATGAGGTGGTTGGAGGGGGGGAGGTTTAGAGAGAATTCAGAGGAGAGCGGGGAGTAGAGAGAGAAAGAAGGGAGAAAATGAGAGTTTATAAAGGGGAGATGCTCATATACCCCATCTCTCTGTTGCTGGATTTGAGAGTACACATGGCCCCCTAATGACCACACGATGAACATACTTTGACCTATCACAAGTAGGTAAGACCACGATGCACCTTTGTTTGACCTTAATCTCGTCCCTCCATCTAGAAGACTTTCTCCAATCTTCCTATCCAACGCGTAGGAATAAATCTCGTTGACTCTCTAGTCAATGTATTAGACGCTCCTGGTTGAGAGTCCACAATTGAATCTCCCAGGACGCCACTGGATATAGTGGGCTTAGAGAGGCCAATGTTCCTCTTTCTATTTCTCTTAGCATCCCCATTCTCAAGCACAATTGCTAACCCCGGTTAACTTGCACCCCCTTTCGTTTTTTAATTTCTAATTAATTAATTACTTAATTAATTATTAATTTTAATTTATCCATTTAATTTTTAGTTAATTAATTACTTAATTAATTATTAATTATGATTTATCCAGTTAATATTAACTCAAATAAAAATAAAATTGAATCTTTTTTATTTTAAATTTGTCACATGTTTATCTAATTAATTAGGTGTGATGATAATATTTTAATTGATTAGGCTTTTATCATTTATATTAGGGTTAATTAAATCATGAATTATGGGATAAAATCGGGGATAAAACTTAGGCTTTAAAGGGGTCGTAAACATGGGGTAAAATCGGGGAAAATGACGTACCTTATGGCCTCATATTTAAGTTATTTATCTTTAATTCGATTTATTGTTTTGTATTATATTATATTTAACATATTATTATTGAGTAGTATTCTCAAAATTAAAACGGGATAAGGACATATGGTATGATTCGGGATAAAAAAGGGTTATCAAAAATTAAATTGGGATGAAAATCAGGATAAGAATTTATCACATAACTATGACTCTTGCAAGGGATAAAGGGTCAAAATCAATTCAACTTCAATTCAAACCATAAGACCTCTACCAGTGTATTGAGGCATTTTCTAAAAAAATATTTCTCCGCCCCCTATGCGTGAGAGTTTTCAAGGGATAAAAACAACTAACCAACCAACATTTTCAAGAAGAACTACGGTACTTTGATCCCTCTCCTAATGCAGAGGTACGTAGGCATATAGTTGTGAACTCTAGCGAGTACAATTGTAAAAAACAAAATTTAGGTCTCCCGTCCATTTAAATGTATTACCTTCTATAAATAAATAAATAACTAATAATTAACAAATATTAAAGCAAACGCCTTAGAAACATACACTAGCCATTGAATTGTAGGAGGACTCCATTGAATACAATGGAGGTAAGGGGTGTCTAACACCTTCCTTTTACTTAACTGACTCCCGAACCAAGCATCTCACCTTAACAGTTAAGTTTTATCATTATTTCCCTATTCATTAGGAACAAATAAAGGATGATGACGCCTCTATCATTTTTCCATCCGCGACATTTACAATTCAAAATATAATAAAATAAAAAACTAAATGTTGCACATGCGTCGCCTTGTTGAAATATCAACTCCCCAACAACAGTACCAAAAACTTGATGACTTCTCGGCAAATGTATCGATAATGTAGAAGTAATATTGTGAAAAGTAAATATTGTAAAATAATACTATAAATTTACTCAATCAGATTTTACCATGACATCACCTTATTATTTTTTATTATCATACCAAACAAAATATATGTGATGAAATCTGATGAGATGATTGCGCACAAAGTTTCTTCATATCATTGCATACTCTTTAGACTATTTATTAGACTGGTAATTTTATTCTTCTCTAATTTAAAATAAATCAATCATAAGCAGTACTAACATAGCTCTTGACAACATTTTCCAACAAAATTTGCAACGTTGTGGTGTTTGTAGGACCAATACACCTAGGTGTCTTGAACTGACTCACAGGTACACCTCTTGCAACTTGGATCTCAAGAATCTTCTCGAATGTTCCTTTTCCAACAACTCGCAGTTCAAGAGCATCAATACCTTTGACTTTCCTAGAAGTAACATAACATGGATCAATAAAAGACTTATCCAAACAGTTGCAAGACTCAACAAGCGCTTCATCACTTGCTTCACCACTGATTTCCCAGAATATGACATAGTGTCCTGGCTCTTTGGATAAATCAATGTAGCTAGTGTAGTCAATCAACTCTATTTTCTCCTCAGCTAAAAACTTGGATGTTGTTTCTACTGAAAATTGTAAATCATTCTTAGTGTTCTTGTCAGTGTTGATGGTAAGCAAAAGATTACTCCGACGCATAAATTTGATTTCTGGAGTTGAGTTATGGAATCCCATAACCTTTACCATATCTCCTAGTCTATACCTGTATAAACCTGCAGGATTGGTGAAAACAACCTCATACTCCTCGCCGATCTTCACATCAGTTAAACCTACTGGCTCAAGCTTTGCTTCAGTTCTATCAAGCTTCTAGTTCAACTTCTGTTTCTGAACTAGAACCCCAAGGATTCACATCCATTTTGATCCTAATCATCTCCTGCAAGCAAGAGGAAGCAAAGCCAAGTGGAATTGCATCAAGATCGAGCCTCAAAGCTGCTACCTGAAGGTGAATTTTCCAGAATTTCAATTGTTCGATTCTCTCTCATTTCTTAATATTTTGGCTTGATTTTTGGTTGACTGAAGTCTTACCAATGTAGGCATTGATACTGAGTTTATTTGAGGTTGAATCGAATAAATTCAATCTGAATACCTGTAAGACCCCAATTTTGTCCCTAAGATCCCTCATGGCATCATAACATTGCATTTGCATTGCCTCATGGATCATAAGCATCTTGGTTCCCCTTACCTTTGGGTGGGACTTCTTGAGAGTGGTTTGAGATCACCAAGCATGCTTGAATTGTATATTATTGCTTTTCTTATCTTGTTCACTAACCAAAAGCACAAAAATATGTCACTAACATTTCTTGTTTGTAGCTTGAGCAATCACAAAGTCAAGAGCTTCAAGGAGATCATTGGTACAAAGATATGGTCAAAAGAAGAGGAAAGCAAGCATGGTAATGGTTCCCAAAGCTCTCCTCCATCAAATATGCCTCCCTAGCATCTCAATTCATCATTTTTATCAAAGAAAGTCAAAGGGTTTGAGGTTTGTCCCCCAAAGAAACCCTAATTCATCTGTGCACCACAATGTCTTGCTCTTGAAGCAACCTCAGCCCATGATCAAATAAAATCAAGGGAAGTTCTTTAATTCAACATTTCATTCATCTTTGAACTTATTTGAGTTTCCTCAATCATCAATTCATCAGGATATGAGTTGTGGACTTGAGAAGTTGATCAGTCAATTCATCTAATTATTTTAAAATGCACTGAGACCTAACTTTTTATGTGTTGGTCAAATGGAGATGATCCCAAAAGAAAAAATGTTCTTAAGGACAATATGAACAACTTTCATGCTCATAAAAAATTGATTTGAAGCTTGGAAGGTCATCTCCCATTCCAAGACATTATAGGTCATTTTGACTGAAACCCTAATTTTGGGTCAACTTCCCAAGGACATAACTCATTCTTTGTTTATGATTTTGAGGTGGGATCAAATGAATTGGAAAGCTTAAGATGTATAATTCAAATGTTATGTTGAACAAAATTTCAAAATCTCAAAGGAAATACATGTGATAATGCAAGACATTATAGGTCCTTTTGGACCAAATGCCTTAAAAGGCAAAAAAGTCCAACTTGAAGTGCCCATAACTCTTTCATAAAAAATCCAAATGATGCAAAATTTAAGTCCATTTTGATTTTCTTGAAGAGATATACAACTTTTATGTTGGAGATGTTTTCATTTGGGGCTTGCATCATCAAAACAGAAGGGCTTGAACATTGGTCAAATTTAGAAACTTTGCCTTTACATGTTTTGCACCTTGCACTTTAAACTCAAAATTCACCAACTTCCACACTTCAAATGGATTTTTTTCCCAACATAACAATTGTTCCTTACATCAAAACCTTTCCAACCATTACTCACATGCTCATGTTTGGATTTGGCAAATGGCATTTTCGAAGAGGAGAAGTTTTAGGCATGATTATGCATAACATGTTGAAATTCATCACACAAGCCAATTCACTCCAAGCTACACGTCCAAACCATCTCACATTCATTTTAGCTTGCATTTTCACCAAGTTTTAGGCCTCACATGCGCCTGTACAGGCCCATGCATGGAGGATCCAATTCACATGCACACGAGTTTGATCATGCATTGCATCAGCTCTTGCTATAAATACACTTGCTTGCTTCACTTGAAAATTAACCTAATGGTGCCTGAGATGCTGCACAACTGAATCCATAACCATTACCAAAGGAACTATTTTACTTTTCTTCAAATTTTTCAGATCCGAAATTCAACTAAATCTGGTTGAATCTTTGGATCTAAAGATCCTAGACCTTCACCCTTCAGTCCATTGTACTTCTATTTTGCAAAAGGAAGCAAAGATATCAGCTCAAATCCTCATAATCCAAAGGTATGGTCCAACTGATTTTTGCTTCGAATCTCCTTGTTCGATGATCTATTTGCCTGGCCAATGTGTTTTCTGAAGTCCTCACTTGAGAGGCAAGCCAGTGATGGCTTTAATTTTGCGTTTTAATGAACTGTAATTTTTGTACCTGAATCTTCCAACTCAGATTTCTTATTCTATAGAAAGCTTGAGTACAATTCAAGGTTACAGGGGTGATGTACATCACCCCAGCTTCATTTTGATGTATGGATCGTGCCATTTGGTTACCTCTTTTTGCTCTGCAATTTTTGAACGTGGCCGGAGTTTGGCCGGAGAAGACGGTGGCGCTGGCCACCGTCTGGTCTCCAGATTCAATCTGAATCGTTCATCCATTTTCCCAGATGCAATCTCCACTGTCCAGAGTTATGACCTTTAATAATGCCAGGTGCGACGCGTTTGACTCTTGCCTATGGTGGAAGCGCGCATGTGGAGCGTGTGATCAGCCACGTCAATTAATGAGGCTTGATCAGACGCTCCGCGTTTTTTCTATTTTCCTATTTTCTGATTTAGTTTCTTTTATTTCCATTATTTTCAAAAATTAATATCTTCTTCATTTTTAATCCAAAAAATATGGGACAATTGCATTCTTCTCCAAATAATATCTAGTTTCTAATTTTGATTTTTAATATTTTTTATTTCATCATTTGATATTTTTTGTGAATTTTCTCTTTTCTGGTTATTTTTAATTCATTTTAAATAGTTTTTGATATTCAAAAAATACAAAAATATTTTCTTAACCTATTTGAATGATGATGGATTTATGAAAAATATTCTCATCAATTTTTTAATTGATTTGAGATTTATTTGAGATTTTAGTTCAATTAGGTTATTTTTATTCATTTTTAATTGATAAAAAATAGTTTCTAACTTTTAAAAATGCTGAAATTTTTTGTCAAACTTTGTTTGACCTTGTTGAACTTGGGATAAATCACTTGGACCTTTCAAGGTTGATTTGAAGTGATTTTGAAGTTTGACCTTCCTTTTATTTTTAATTCAAGTTTATTTTAATATTAAAATTCCAAAAATATTTTGCTTATTGTTTGACCTCCAATCTTCATCTCATTTCTGATTTCTCATTGTTTGACTTTGACTTTCAATGTCATTTGGTCAATACACATGGATTGGTACATTTTTCACCTTATGCACTTTATTCTTTCCATTTCCTTTTTCATGATTCATCTCTCTCTTTTTTTTCTTTTTTCTTTTTGATCAATGAGTTGAAGGTTGATAAGTTAGCATTGATTAGGGAGACTTAACCTTCCTTGATTCAAATCTAATTCATCTTGATCAATTGATCAAGTGAATGACTTTGCATTAAGGATAGGTTGTTTCCTAAATCATGCAAAAGACTTAAACCAATACAAGATCAATTCTCTTCTTCTTTTTGGCATGGCAAGTTGTTGGAACTTGGTTCACTAATCAAGACTTCTAACTTGTGTTGTTGTCTACATTATTATTGACCGGCCTCTGATAGTTGTGACTTCTACATAAGTCCAATTACGATTGCTTAACATAGCGCTAAATTTGCCTTATGGCACACTAACCATTAACCATTAACATTTATTTTTTTGCTCTTTACTTTTATGCAATTTACTATTCTTGCACATATTATCCATTGCTTTTCCCTTTGCTCACTTGAGCACATGTTTATGTTAATGCCATTTGCCTTTTGCTCACTTGAGCACATAATGGTGTATATATTATTATGCTTGTGCTTTTGTTTTGATTGTTGTGGACCAAAATGCAAAGAAATGGACAAATAGACTTAGTTTCTAGGATATTCCCTATGCAAAAATGGAGTAAAAAGGATCCTAATGTTGAAGATGGATTACAAGGACCAAATCTCTAAACTCAATCTTGTCCATTCTTGATTTGCTTCATGGAACTTTTTGATGTGTGTGCTCTTGTGCTAGGGAATCCTATGAGAGCTCAAATTGAAGAACCATTGTCATGTTCATCCAAAGTGAAAGATACAAGATGCATTGAGGATCTCTTAAGAGACTTGTTTGATTGCTTGAGCTTACTATTATTTTGCTTGCTTATTCCAAAGGATGGGAGCTACTTGGATCATCAATATGATCTCAAGAAAGGAACTCCATTGTGGTATTATTCTTTATCCCTCACCTCTTGCATGCTTAGGACTTTAGCCCTTCTTCTTCTTCTCTCCACTCTAACCCAAGCCAAAACTTTTGTGCAAACACTTAACATTTGTTTTCAACATTAGAAACCTAAGCCTTATGCTTTTGATTTTTAAACCTTCTTTTCATAATACTTATTTTGAATTGAATCTTTAAGTTCACTTTGACCATTTTGTATATACTTCTAATTGGTAAATATAACCCATTCAAATGTTTTTTTATGGTTCCAATGGCCACTTCCTTAATCAAAATTTTCATAACCTTTAGCTGTTAGGTTTGAGTTATCTTGGTGGTAGATGTAATACTCACCTATATCCTTAGTGATGGACAATGAGTCTTCCATGCTTATTATAGGGTTAACCCCTCACTAGCATGTTGAAGCTATCCTCACATGGTGGATTTGTGGTTTTAGGTTGAGTTTTCTCCCTTTGATAACAAAAGACCTTAAGGCTTTTGGACCAATCAATTCACCCACTCATTTTGAGATTTTTACCCCGAACTACGAGGTTTTGATCCTAATCTTTTTAAGATGGTACGTAGGCAATGGGTTTATCCATCCAAACACAAAAATGTAAATAAACTTGTATATTCTCTTCTCATCTCTTCAATCATGTTTGCACAAACAAATTTTTCATAAAAATAACAACCTTACAACAAGTATGAAAAGGGCTCCCTAGGAGTACCTAGGATGTTTTGGGTGCCTAACACCTTTCCATTGCATAACCAACCCCCTTACCCAGATCTCTGTTTCTTTTTTACTAGTTTTTGTTAAAACTTTTAGGTTTTTGTTCGCTTTCTGACCATTCCGTTGGATAAATAGAAGTGCGGTGGCGACTCGACTTGTATGATTTACCTTGGATTTAGTCAATATCTCTAATGGTAACGAATACCCCACTACAGAAAAGTGGCGACTCTGCTGGGGACGGTCTGTCCTAGTGGGTTTTGCCTACTTTTCATATTTTGTTGTATTGTATTGTATTGTTTTGTGACATATTTTTGTGCAATTTGGGATTACTGTATTGTATGTAATGATTGATTTGCTTGATATTAATTCCTTGTATGCTTGGTGATCTTTGTGAGATGAGTTCTATACCCGAACTCGAGTGCACTTAGGATAGGAGAATGGCATAGTCTTGTTGACTTGTGTGGAGTTATTCCTTAGCAAATTGACTTGCAAGTCCATTCACTTGGTGGAGGTCATGTTGGGATCAATAATGTCACACAAGTAGTTGTGGTTAGACATTACTCTTTCCAATATAGACCTTAGAAGCCAAGGACCTTAGTTTACCAAGCCCATCTTGGCCTGTTCTTAGAATGTAGTGTGAAAGTCGTTCAAGTGTAAGATTTGATACGATTGTTACGCGATACTACACTCATAAGAGTCTCTCTTGAGAATATTGTTGGAATACGAGTAGTCGTTTCTCCGATAATATCCGAAAGATGGGATGATGACTATGGGAACCTCTTGTAGAACATGTTTGGCAGGTTTAAACCCTAGTACACTCCCTTTGGGTGGTTCTTAACCGAGACTCCATGCTCGTGACTTGCAAAAAACCCTTGATTCGTGGTTGATCCATTCATGTATCCTTAATATCAATGGAACTTGGGTGTTGATAAGGTGTAAACCATAATCCACCAAAATGGATGATTGATATTAAGGATGATATGATCCATCCCATGACCTTTCTTTGGTGTGCTTTGCTTGATCCTTGAGTGTGATTGTTGCATTCATGCATTCATGCACTCATTTGCATCCATATCATCAATAATGAAGAAAATTTTCAAGGAACTTAAGAGGTCTATTTGCAAATTTTCAGACATGGAAAGACAAAGAAGGAATACAAAGAAGTACATTTTCAGACAACCAGATTTGAAAGAGTTAAGGAATCTGACATCCTATGTACTAGATCCCTTGGGTTTCAAGGCTCATTTTGGAAAGCTTCTTCCGCTTCTGACTACTCAGGTAGATGAAGGATTGATGAGTGTATTGGTGCAGTTTTATGATCCCTTGTACCGTTGCTTCACATTTCCGGATTTTCAGCTTTTGCCCACGCTTGAGGAGTATGCCTATCTTGTGGGAATACCTATTCTAGACCAGTTGCCGTTCAGTGGCTTGGAGAGTATTCCTACTTCTCAAGAGATAGCAGACATGTTGCATATAGATGAATCTTTGGTTGGTGCTCATATGACTACCAAAGGTGGAATTCAAGGTCTCCCTTCTGAGTTCCTCATCGCTCAAGCTACTATGTATGGTTTCGTTGTGTGACACTTATTTTTCTTTGCATATGAGGAATGCAAAGGGTGGTGGTTTCGTTGTGTGTTGTTTGCCTCTGTTGTATAAGTGGTTTATTTCTCACTTACCGCAGACGGGCGCCTTCAAGGAGAACAAGGGATGTCTACGGTGGTCCACGAGACTTATGTCTCTCACTAATGATGATATCTCTTGGTACAACCGTGTGTATGATGGTGTGCAGATTATCGACTCTTGTGGTGAATTCTCCAATGTACCTCTTCTTGGTACATGTGGTGGGATTAACTACAACCCTATTTTGGCACGTTGTCAGCTTGGGTTCCCCCTAAAGGATAAACCCAATAACATTCTGTTAGAGGGTGTGTTCTTTCAAGAGGGTAAAGATCCCCAAGGATTGAAGGGCAGAATGGTCCGCGCTTGGCGCAAGATTCATAGGAAAGGAAGGAAGGAGTTGGGTCCTAAAAATTGTGTCGCTTTGGAGCCTTACACTGCTTGGGTTAGGAAGAGAGCGTCTGAGTATCTCATGCCTTACGAGTATTCAAGACCTACACCTTTGGTTATGGTTGGGCCTTCAACCCTCCCTGATCAAAGAGTAGAGGAGTTGAGAGACGAAGACCGATCACGTGCTTGGATCCGTGAAAGAGAGGAGTTGCTTCAGCAGATCAAGGAGAAGGATGCTTTGATAGAGTTCCTCGAACATCAGGTTATTGATGATCCTAATGATGCATGGACTTCTCTACTTCCCCAGTCTTCCAAGTTTTGGAAAAGGAAGTACGATCGACTCGCCAAGGAGAAAGCAGATATGGAGGCGGCCTACGAGAGGGAGGTGAAGAGGCTTCGTGCATCTTATCTTCCTGTGTCCAGAGCTTTGGATGATTGCTTCTAGGGATCCATAAGATGTTTATTTCCCTTCTCGCTTGTATTATATTTGGTTACTAAAACTGTACTTGTTTTGTGTAAAAATATTTCCAGATATTATTTGATGAGATATTTCCATATGTGATAAATGTTTAATACTTCCAAACTTTGCAAATAGAACCCTAAAGTTCCTTTGAAATAAAAAGAAAAAACAAATCATATGCACAAGCATTGCATGCATCATGTGCATAAGCAGGTTTTGTTCCCGGCTTCTTGTCCTGTGGTCTAACTCTGTGTTCTTCATTTATTTTGAAGACAAGCTGACTCACCGGTACTACACCAGAGCCAACATTTCAAGACTGATGGATCATTTGGAACAAGAGAACCGCGAGCTGAAAGAGGAAGTGGTCAGATTAAGCGCCTTGATGGAGTCATTCATGGCTGCCCAGAGCCAGTCTTCTCCAACACCTTCAGCTCCTCCCCAGAGGACAGTCATCTCTGAGATTGTTTCCTCGACTGTGCCTGCGGCCAGTGCACACTTTTCTCCAACGGCCATGCCAGCCGGATTCCCGTGGGGGATGCCTCCCAATTTCATGCCTGAGGGTCCTGCTCCCACCTTTGCTTCTATGCCGGCATCTAGCCCGGTCCTTGCTGTTCCTCCTCTTGTCATGCATACCCTGCCCAGAGTAGACGACACCATCTATCATTCTGAGCCGTCTGAGGGCCCAGATGTCTATGAGAAGATGGACGCTATGAACGATCAATTTCTTGAGCTTCGCAAGGAGTTGAAAACTCTCAGAGGAAATGATCTTTTCGGCAAGTCTACTTCCGAACTCTGCTTGGTTCCTAATCTGAAGATCCCTATGAAACTCAAGGTCCCTGACTTTGAAAAATATAAGGGAAATACTTGCCCTCTCAGCCACCTGGTCATGTATGCCAGGAAAATGTCGACTCAGACCGACAATGACCAATTGCTCATCCACTACTTTCAGGACAGTTTGTCCGGTGCTGCTCTGCGTTGGTACATGGGTTTAGACAGTGCGAACATCTGATCCTTCAACAATCTTGGTGAGGCCTTCGTCAAGCAATACAAGTACAATGTGGATATGGCTCCCGATAGGGATCAATTGAGGGCCATGTCCCAGAAGGACAAGGAAACATTCAAAGAATACGCGCAGAGGTGGCGAGAGGTAGCAGCACAGATCGTGCCCCCGCTAGAAGAGAAAGAGATGACTAAGATCTTTTTGAAGACCTTGAGTTCTTTTTATTATGAGCGGATCATTGCTAGCGCTCCTTCTGACTTCACCGAGATGGTGAATATAGGGATGCGTCTAGAAGAAGGGGTTAGGGAAGGACGTCTGACGAGAGAAGAAGGCTCTTCTGCCAAACGTTATGGGGCGTTTGCGAAAAAGAAAGATGGAGAGGCACATGATGTGACCTCCCATATGAAACCAAGAAGACCCTCTGTGAGGAGGAAGACCTTGCGTCCCGCCGGTAACCAGCACCAGGTGGCTCATATAGCACCTGTCTTCAAAGATAATCAGCAGTACCAACAACATAACAACAATCAGCAACCACATCCGCAATATCAACAACAACAGCAGCGTCCGCAACCGCAGGCCTACCAGCCTCGAAACAGTAATCAAACCAGCACAAGTTATGAGAGGAAAAGGGTCACCTTCGATCCTATTCCGATGACGTACGTAGAGTTATATCCCTCTTTGATAGAGAGGAAGTTGATTACTCCGTGAGACCCGCCAGCTATACCTACTAACCCCTAGTGGTGGTATAAGCCCGAATTACACTGTGTTTACCATTTTGGTGCTCCCGGCCACGACGTGGAGAATTGCTACCCTTTGAAGACCAAGGTTCAAGACCTTGTGAGGTGTGGCATTCTGTGTTTCGAGGATGTAAGTCCTAACATGAAGAAGAACCCATTGCCCGAGCATGGGAAATCTGTCAACATGGTCCAAGGCTGCCCTGGCAAGTACAAAGTCAAATACGTCAGTCATATTCGACAATCTCTGGTCGAGATGCATCGTTTGCTATGTGATTATAGTCATTATGAGCATGACCATGATAGATGCCGAATCTGTTCTGTTAATCAAAGAGGTTGTCGCCAGGTGCGCAAAGATGTTCAAGAAATGCTGGATGAAGGAGTTATTGAGATCCTTCAAAATAGAAATGTTGACGAAGATGATGATGAGGTCAACGTAATTTCTCCAGTATTCCGGATCCCCGAGCCTGTTATCATCAAATATGATGGTAGCAAGCAGAAGGTTTCTCCCGCATTAACCATTAAGCCAGTCAGACCGGTACCATACTCTTCTGAGAAGGCAGTCCCCTATCGCTACAATGTTGTAGCAGTGGAAAATGGGAAAGAGGTGTCCTTGCCATCTTCATCTGTTGTTAACATTGCCGATGTTAGTGGTTTGACCCGCAGTGTAACACCCCAATTCTACCCGTCGTAAATTCAATTAAAAATAAGAGTAAACAAATCTCACACAAAATTGAGGCATCACATATATCATTTCATCGACACTTAAACAAGTTACAAAACACGGCAATTGCGCAAGGATCCACTTAGTCCTTGTTAATTAATAAACAACACTGTATATTGATTCACCTAGTCCATATAGCAGCAATACACAAAACATCGCAACGGAAATCATTTAGATAATTAAGTTGAGTCGTACATTTACATATTCAAAAGAAAACAAGCAAACAAATGCCCATCACAACTATCATATACAATGATATACAAAAGGGCATTGTTACTATCAAAATCATGAAAAGCGTTCATTAACCCCTGAGTGTTACAATCCTAATCAGAACAATGACGCCAAAAGTGTGCTACCACTATCCTCCTCTCAACGCGGAGCACCTACACGTTACAAATATAAAGGTAACGGCCAACAACAAAAGGGTGAGATACTCAAATCATATAATCAAGATAATGATAAACAATATATAAGTAAATTCGGAAAGTTAGAAATATTGTTACCACATCGCACAATCCTTCACTTGAATGCTTATGTATTTAATCATAAACAAAGTCAATAATCATCCACAACATCAATGTTACATCATAGCATCTCATCACTTTAACTTTTCATCAATCCATCATAAAACATTACGATTCATCGCATCATCGCAAAAAATCACCGCACATCATAAACCGTCACATAACAACAATTATCACAAAATGCGGAAATAAACATAACCAACATATGTGACTCAACTATGCAAATGCTATGCGGTACCGACTCGTCGCTTTGCCATCAAGGCTAAGGCTTTATGCCCACTTCGCTTTTGCCAAAAGGCCACGTCGCTATTGCCAAAAGGCCACGTCGTTTATGCAAATGTATGTGACTCCATGATAAATGATACACATACACCAAAATCATCATC